>NW_008336933.1:6910721-6959214 GCF_000622305.1 Nannospalax galili
AGAAAGAAAGAAAGAAAGAAAGAAAGAAAGAAAGAAAGAAAGAAAGAAAGAAAGAAAGAAAGAAAAAGAGAGAAAGGAAGAAATTTTAAATAATAATAATTTCAGGATTGAAGTAATGTGTATTGTTTCTATCCAGTGCTGCCCTGGAAATGGTACCAAAAACCTACTTCTTTTTTAAAAAATATTTTTATTTATTATTTTTTATTTTTATGTGTATGAGTGTATTGCCTGCATGTATGTAAGTGCATGCGTGTCGTGCAATGCTGCTGGAGGTCAGAATAAAACACCGATCCCCTGGAACTGGAGTTACCAATGGTTGTTAGCTGCCATGTAGATGCTGGGAATCAAACCCAGGTCCTCTGCCAGAGCAGGTAATGCTCTTAACCACTAAGCCATCTCTCCAGCCCCAAAAACCTGTTCTTAAATTTTCAGGAAATTGGGAAATTTGCTTGACAGTGGAATTCAAGTTGGTAGCATGAAATGATTGACAACTCAGAAGCTGACAAACGCCATCAGTGCTCATCTCTCCCTCACTCTACCTAGAGCTGATTACTAAGAAGTTTATTAGCACACTCTTGATCTTTTGCAAACCCTTCACTTCCTCATTCATCGAGGAGAAAATTGGGGGCCAGAAAGGGTAAATGACTTACCCAGGGTCACAGTATTCATTAGCAACAGAATTTAGAATCCACATCTTACACATCTGGTGTCTGAGTGGGTACCTGAAAAGTGACCTCATCTCCAAGATCCAGTGTCAAAAAAATAGAACCAGGAGGGCCAGTGGGATGATTCGGCCAGTAAAGGTGCTTGCTGTGGCCAGAGTTCAATCCCCAGAACCTACAGAAAGTGGAAAGACAGAAATGACTCTACAAAGTAGTCTTTTGACCTCTGCATGCATACTGTGGCATGTGTTACCCCCCCCCATACACATACACATCATGTGAGAACACAGACAACAAAAAAATAAAATAGAAAATTTAAAGTTAGAAGCACAAGGATGTTGTTGCAATGCCAGGATGGAGTGAGAGACAGTTATCCTAGAAATGGGCTCTGAGGGAAAGAGGTGGCCTACAGCTAGTTTTCTAACAGTTTAGAATGAATATTGAGCAACAGGGACATTTGGGCCCAATCATGTATTTGCAACAATAGAGGCTTGGTTGCCCTCAAGGAATAGTGGGTCCCGGTAGACATGGGCCAACAGTATGAAGAAGAAATACTGACTGCCGATCCATCATTAAGTTATCAGATTTGCTGTCTTGCAAACGTGGCTTTAAACAAAGTCAAATCAGCTATGGTGTTTGTACTTCTTTTCCATAGTGATTTTTTCTGTGCTTGAATGGGTGAGGCCAAAGCTCTGGTTTAAGACTTTTAAAAAAGATATTTTTCTATTCATTTGTGTTTATGTGTGTAAGCCACATGTGTGTAAGCACCTGAGGAGGACAGAAGAGGGTGTCAGATCCCCTGGAGCTGGAGTTATAGGCAATTGTGAGCTGCTATAGGTAAATGTTGGGAACCAAACTCTGGTCCTTTGGGAAAGCAGCAAGTTCTCTTAATCTCTGCACCATCTCTCCAGCTCTGGTTTAAGACATTTATTGGAGGACAAAGAAAGAGAAAACAAGGCCGGTTATAAGACAAAGGAACAGGAAAGGAAAAGCAGAGTGGAAGGGACAGAAACCCTGACGGGAGAGCACATTTTAAGTGGGCAACAAGAGTGGACTCTCAGAAGGCCAGAAGAGCAGTCCCCACCCGACAGCGGGCAGCAAACCTGGAAGGACCTCTACCAGAACCAATGAGATCAGAGTAGGTGCCAGGAACAGCCATACAGCAAGAGGGGAAGGAGAAAAGGGAACATCAAACACCTCCAGGGAGGGCGCTGGGATTCCATTTCCTCTATTCTTCTGTGACTTTTACACTTATTCTGGCCAGTCTCTTGCCGGAGGACAATTTTCTCAATGTGTCAGTAGATAACAGTGCCCTGACTTCCTTCCTCCAGGCTTGTGCTCAAGCCTCATCTCTTCCACCTTTACCTCCACACAGTGTCCCATGTGACTGTGAGACACAGCAGCCTCACCCCATGCTGTATGACTCTGCCCTGCATGGTGGCAATGCTCCACCACTGAGCCACATCCCCAGTCCTGTAGGTTTTCTCCTTTAACTGTCCTTGTGCTTTTGGCTACTGCAGTCAAGGTCCTGACTGGAAGAGTGGCATGATTCCTAATTTCCCTAACCAGAATACAAAGTCATTCATGTTGGTCAAAGAAACAGAGAAACCAGGCCTTGGATAGGCCACCACCTTGTCCCCATCTAAATGTCAGCTGTGAAAGCAGATGTCCCTTGGGTGAAGCCAAGGAAGGAAACCAGTTGGATAGATGCTGCCAAAGCTCTGAAAGAGAGGAGCCCAGACAAGGACCTTAAGGAGTTTTCCCACCTTCAAGGCCAGGGTACAGAGAACAAGTAAAACCTGCAAGCCCCATGGAGCAGGCACGAACTGTACACTTCCAGCCAGGCATGGTGGCACATGCCAGTCATCTGAGTACTTGGAAGATGGAGGCTGAAGGATTGTGAGTTAAAGTCAGTTTGTCTACACAGTGAATTCATAGCCAGTCTGTGTTGCATCGTTGCAATAGAGGCCAGTGGGTGGTGGGAGTGTGATTTGGTATTTGTGATACCTATTAAGCTTTTGGTTGTCTTTGTCCTTTGTGGGTACAGATACCCTCAACCTAAGATGGAATTGCATCCCAATATGGAGAGTTAAAAATAACACTAAGATAGAAGTGCACTTACTGCACCTGCCCTACCCCGCCAGGCTCAGGAGGCAGCACATTGCATAAGGTCAGGTTATGGAAATATTCACACTCATAATCTCAAGTCTGATTTCTACTGAATGTGTATTCCTTTTACATCAGTGCAAAGTCTAAACACCCTAAATAGAATCATCCTAAGTCAGGGACCATCTGTATTTAGAAAAGTCTTTTGGGGGCTAGAGAGGTAGCCCAATTATTAAGAGCACTGGTTGTTCTTGTAGAGGACCTGGGTTCAGTTCCTAGCACCTACATGGTGGCTCATAAACACCTGTAACTCTAGTTCCAAGGATTCCAATGCCCTCTTCTGGCCTCCACAAGCACTGAACACGTATGGTGCACATATATGCATGCAGGCAAAAATACTAATATACATAAAACTTAAAAACAATACATCTTTTTTTTAAAGCTTTTTTTAAAAATTACATGTAAATCACAGTGACAGAAAGTGGGAAAGGGGGCAAAGGGTGGTATCTACCCTTTGGCCAAAATACTGATGAAATAGCAGCAGTGTGTTCGATGGCTGTGGCATTTGAGGTGACTTGGAATTCCTTCCACCTCCTTTGCAATTCTTCCTCTTCATTCCTGAATCTCTCCACAGCTCTATTTCCCTTCCCATGGCCTCTGTCACCTTTGTGCCACTTTCTCATTTCCGGTCCAGTCAACAAGCTGTTTCACAAGGCAGAGGCCACTGCTGTCTTCTTCCCTCTGCTCTCAACCCTGTTGACAACTGCCAGAACTTCAGCTGCACCTCATGAGATGGTCCAAACCCTAGTCTTGACTCTTATGAGACAAAGTCTCATCCTTCTGTGCCGTGGTGTCTAGATACAACATTATTGTCTCAACCCACATCCTCCAAACTGAAATTATTTCTCTCATCCCAAGCACCAAACTTTGAAGATGGTCTTGGACTACTTCCCACTCCTTTAGCCTCACATCAAGGTGTTACAGATCATGGATACACTAGATTCTTTACACCATCCTCTTCTCTCCAACTCCTGGGTCCCTACCCTATCTAAGGTCTGATTACTTCTTCCCAATGTTATATTAAAACCATCCCAACTGGTCTCCCCACTTTCAGTCTCTACTTATTCTAACTCGCCTGAGGTCAACCCTGGTGGATTTCCACCAGCAAGTTCAATCAAGGCTTTCTTCTCTACCCAAAGCATCTTGCTCTGCCGGCCATTCAAGTACACAGCTAGAGTGCACTAACTCAATCACCTGTTGCTGTTCTCTGCTCACAACTGCATGCCTCCTGCTACAGTTTGATCTGGAATATTCCTCACAGGCCCATGTGTTCCCAGCTTGGTGCTATTGGAAGGTGGAGGAACCTTTGAAAAACAGGACCTACTGGGAGGTCCTTAGTAGGGACCTAAGTGGGGGGTGTGCCCTTGAAGGAGACTGTAAGACCCCAGCTCCTTCTTTCTCTTTTTCGTTCACTGGCTTATTGTGTAAGTAGGTTTTGCTGCATCACACATGATGGCCTCTGCTTCATCAGAGGTCAAGACCCAGGGGGACATTTGGTCAAGGACTGAAATCTCTAAAACTGTGATCCAAAAAGAAACCTTTTCTCTTTGGAAGTTTATTTCTCCCAGGTGTTTGTTATGGTGATGGAGTACTGACTTCTCTTCTGTTTATTCTCCCTAGATCTTCTCCACAATGGCATCACCTGGTGAGAGTCGCTTTATCCTCATCCAAAGCCTTGTTAAGTTACCAGAGTCCCTCAGAGCCTTTCCTGATATACTTACCCAGGTTGCCCCACTTTATTGTCTTAATGGGGGCACCTGTCCTTTCTTCTTCTCACCTGTTTCTTCCCCTTTTCTCCCACCTCAGGGAATGCTGCCATCTTTCAGGTGATCGTGCCTGAAACTTCACAATTGTTCTAGGTCCCTTCTGTTCCTTTACACGCATTCAAGTCCTCTCAGATCTGCTATTCTCTCTCTCTCTCTCTCCCCCCCCCCTTTTGTTCATCCTCCTTTGCTCAGACCATCCTCATCCAGGGAGCAAGGTCAAGGTCAAGACTTGCTCTAAGGGCTGAAGTAGGCAGCTGCATGTTCCCACCCTTCCTGTGTGCCTCAGGAGGCTTTGAAGTGTCTGAGCTTGGGTTTCCTCACCTCTGAAAAAGGACTGGAAAACACCCAGCACCCTCACCATTGTGTACCGGTTGAGTGTTCCTTACCAGATCTTGGAGTGTCGGCACATGTGTAAAGAGGCATCTTGAGGATGGTATCCAAATCTAAACATGAAATTAATTCATGTTTCATATACATAAGCTAAGGTAATTTTATACATCTTCCCTGTGACTATAACTCATCACACAAAGCCAGGTGTGGAATTTTCTGTTTGTGGCACCACACACTCAAAAAGTTTCAGATTTTAATGGGCTCAAGAGATGGCTCAGTAGTTAAGAATGCTTGCTTTTCTTGCAGATAACCTGGGTTTGGTTCCCAGCACCCTCATAACTAACTGTCCATAGCTAACAACTGTCCATAACTCCAGTTCCAGGGGATCCAATGTCTTCGTCTGACCTCTGCAGGTATTGCACGCATGTGACACACTTACATACATGGAGGCAAAACATTCATACACATAAAATAAAAATAGATTAATTAATCAATTCTTAAAAGTTTCAGATTTTGAACTTTTGGATTGAAGATGTTCAACTGTGTGCCTGTGTGTATGTGTGTATTTGTGGAGAGAGACAGAGACAGAATCAGAAACATAATAAAATTATATTTATTTATTGTTTGAATTAATTAGAAATGTCCTAATTGCCCCTGGCTACCGCCCACATTGACACAGGAAGGAAGTCCAATGTTCTGTCTGCCACCAGTGGTCTTTGTACAAAGCATATGTGAGCTCATATATAATGTTTCTCTCTAATAAAATAAAACGGAATATGACTAGAATAAATTTTGGTGCTGGTGGTGAGTGTTTTCAGCATAACCCGTAAGACAGTTTACACTGCAGTTCAGCAGACTCTAGCTGCATCTCCTGATGCCCTGCCGGTCCCTCACTTTCCCAATCCAGAACCCTGTGCAGTTTCCCCAGCTCAACACACTCTTCCACCTGCCGAAGGCTGGCCCTTGTTTTCCTTTGTGTTGTTCCCCCTCTCTAGCCACCTCCACTGTACTGCCCACTGCTTTATGCATCATTCTTCAAGACACAGGTCATCTGTCACCTCCTTTAAGAGGACCAGGTGGATGAAGGAGCCCTTTCCTGCCTCCTGACTGCTCCCAGCACTTTACCTCTCTCTCACTCTCTCTCTCTCTCTCTCTCTCTCTCTCTCTCTCTCTGTATATATATATATATATATTTATTTATTTATCTTACATATTATGAGTATTTTGCCTGCATGTAAGTGCACCACATGTGTGCAATGCCTGCAGAGGTCAGAAGAGGGCATTGGACCCCTTGGAACTGGAGTTAAAGACAGTTGTGAGCCACCATCTGGTGCCCAGAACCAAACTAGGGTCTTCTGCAAGAGCAACAAGTGCTCTTAACCTCTGAGCCATTTCTTCAGCCCCTGTTATGCTCTTTAAAAAAAAAAAGACTTATTTTTAATTATCTATTTGCAGTGTGTGTGTAGGTATGTGCACATCAGTGTAGGTGACCATGGAAGTCAGAGGATCCTCTAGAACTAGAGTTACAGTTAGTTGTGAGCTGCCTGATGTGGATGCTGGGCACTGAACTCAGGTCCTCTCCAAGAGCAGTATGTGCCCCTAACCACTAAGCAATCTCACCAGCCCTCATGGATGTCATTCTTATGATGGACTTACATGGTTGTCCTCCCTGATGAACTCCAGGTCCTTGTCTTGCTAGACTTTACATACCAGTGGCTAGCTCAGAGCTTAAAATGTATAGACAGTCCTTGGACAGGACTCCTATATTAAACTTCACCTACCCAGGGCTCAGGGAGCATTGCAGAAGAGGGGGCAGAAAGATTGTAAGGGCCAGGGAGGAGGTGTATGACCATATGGAAATGAGCCCTACAAGCTCCTGGGACCCTACAGCAATGGTGTCAGCATACACAAGTCCCATGAAAACTCAAGCAGACAAAATTTCAGCATAGAACTGGGGAAATGGATAGCAGACCCCAATCTTAGCCGAAGAATTATTGGCAACTGATTACTGCTAAGTGAGGAAGAGCTGATCTTCCTAAAGTGAGGGACTCTAGATAGGCTGACTAGATCTCAGCAGATGAACTTGCACTGAGGAATGTCTGGGGACACTAACTTGACACAATATGCCTTAACACAAATTACAGAATGTATGATTTCCAGTGGGGGGCTATGGGAGGTACCAGTTAGGAAGGGGGCAAAAATATGATTAAACTGATTGAGATGTTCTGTATGAAATACACAAAAATTCAATAAAAACAAAATTTTTTAAATGTATAGAGGGATAATTTTGTATTGACAACCAAATGACAGAATCATTCAAGTCCATTCATTCATCTATACATTGAGAGGGGATTGGAGAAATGAATATGTTGCTGCTAAAAGGGAATTGGTCCCAGGACCCCCCAGATACTAAAATCCATACATGCTTCAGTCCCTTATATAAAAGGGTGCATTGTTTGCATAGAGCCTATACAGATTCTCCTGGATGCCTCTTTTCTTTTACAAAAATGTCTCATGGGGGCTGGAGAGATGGTTCAGCAGTTAAGAGCATGTACTGCTCTTGCAGAGAACCTGAGTTTGGTTCCCAGTACACATGCAAAACAGTTCTCAACCACCTGTAAGCCTAGCTCAGGAGATCTAAAACCTCTAGTCTCTGCAGGTAACTGCACTCACACGCACGCACACACACACACACACACACACTTAAAAAATAAATATTAAAAAGTCTCATAAAGGTGTAGTATGTACATAGGATCTACATATAGCCTTCTAAATGCTTGTTTCCTTTCTCTTTGATAAAGAAATGTCTCACTAGGCTGGTCTCAAATTCTCAGGCTTAAGCAATCCTCAGCTTCCTGAGAGCTGGGACTGCAAGCTTGTGTCACCACACCCAGAACATGTATATACTTTGAATCATTTCTGCATTACCTACAATACAATATAGTATGTATGCTGTGTAAATCACTGTTACATGCTGTTGTTGATGTAAAGATGACAAGAAAAGTAAGCACATGCCCAGTATAGGCACACTTTTAAAAACTATTGTTGCTAGGGGCTGGTCAGATGGCTCAGCAGTTAAGAGCACTTGCTGCTCTTCTAGAGGACCTGAGTTCAGTTCCCAGAATTCATGGCAGGTGATTCACAACCATCTGTGACTCCAGCTCCAGGGAATCCAAGGCCTCTGGCCTCTGTAGGCACCTGCACTCACATGCACATACCTCCACACAAACAGAAACACACATATCATTAAAAAAATAAAATAAAATCTTAGCCAGACACAGCGGTGTACACCTTTAATCCCACCACTCAGGAGGCAGAGGCTGGCGGATCTCTGTGAGATCAAGACTAGCCTGGTCTCCATAGTGAGTTCCAGGCCAGCTGTGGCTACAGGGAAACCTGGTCTCAAAAAGACCAAAAATAAAATAAAAATCTCTAAAAGTATTGCTGCTCTCTGGTGGTAGAATCCATAGATATAGAAGCCACAGATGTGCAGTCCCTGGCTAGGGAAGACTCACTTTATAAAGCTTATTAAATGTTCCATTTGACTTGTATTTCCACTAGTGTCTACCAATATGCCTTGCACTAAATAACTTCTCAAGAAATACTTGGCTATTAGAGAACAGAGAAGAGGAGCCGGGGCTCAGTTGGCAGAATTCTCGCCTTGCATGCATGAGGCTCTGGGTTTGATCTTCAGCACCACATAAGACTGGGCATGGGTGGTATGCCTGTAATGCCAGCACTCAGGAGGTGGAAGCAGGGGTATCAAAATCCAAGGTCATCCTCTACTGCATAGCAAATTTGGGGCCAGCCTGGGATAAATGAGATTCTGTCTAAAAAAGTAAACAAAACCTAAAACCAAACAAACAAAAACCCAACAAAACAAAGCAACAGAGAAAAGAGCAGGATGGTGAAAACCGGTGATTAAAGGGCACCACGGGGGCTGCCACTCCGCTCCTCGGTCAGCACTGGAGCCCTGAGGCCTTGGTAAGATGTAAAGACTTCAGGGCAAGAAGAACCAGAAGCAAGCTCCTGGAGCAACTAATGTAGGAATGGACTCATCAGAATCCACAGTAATCCAGTGTCAGCGTTTTTAAAAGAAAGGCAATGCTTTAAAGAAAGACAGATAAAATTGTATATTATATGATTTTATTCATAAGAAATCAAACTCTGGCCCTCAGCTTCTCATTCATAAGATAAAGGCAAGCTAAGCATACTGGCATAAGTCTGCACTCCCAGCTCTCAGGAGATGAAGGCAGGAAGACTGGAAGTCCAAGGATAACCTGGGCCACATAACAAGACTGTTGCAAAAGAAAAGGCAGAAAAAGAACAAAAAAGAGATGAGGGAAGATTAGCTGACTCCAAGTCACATTTATTTCTACAGTCTTTGAATCCTTTTTCATGGAATAGAAAGTCACCCAAAGGAATGGAATCAGAAGGCATCCATGGTCTCCCCCATTTCTGTGGCACCGTAACACAGTGGGGAAGACCTTGGAGGTGGATTCTGCCCGAGTTGAGCACTTACCCCTGGAACAGCTTTGAGCAACTCGACTTTCTTTGGCTTTAGTTTCGCATCTTTAATACACAGGAGTACTAAACAATGGCATACATGGTCCTTGTGTTCTAACCCACCTTTGCATTCTGCAGTCAATGCAGACCTTCAAGTACAATATATTCAAGGTTTAGATTCTGTGCAATTTAATATAATTGACATTCTTAGTATTTTGCCATTTAAAAGATGGAGGATGGGCTAGGGAGGTGGCTTAGTGGATAAAACAAGCATGAAAACCAGAATTCGGGTCCCCAGCACCCATGTAATGCCAGGTGGGCATGGCAGCCTACCTGCAATCCCAGCAGTATTTGGATCCTCAGAGTAAGCTGTTTTTACACTAGCTGAATCTGAGACCCTGCCTCAGTGCGAACAGTGGAAACCAATCAAAGAAGACACTCGACATTAACCTCTGGCCTCCACATGCACCCATGTGCACCACCTCCCCCACAGTAAACATACATACATGTACACATGAACCACACATCTATGCATACTTTAGAAAAGATGGAAGAAGTGCCTGGAATACTATGCACATATTAAGATTAACATATTACAGTAGGTTCACATATATATGTATATACACTGACATTGAAGATGTGTATCAATATTATTAAGTTGGAAACTTCACTATTTGGAGCTTGGAGTGTGGCTCAATGGTAGAGTGTAACCACTAGCACCAATAAATAAATAAATAAATTCAATTGCTCTATTATATATATGCTATGATTTTATTTTTTGTGTTGTTTTTTGTTGTTGTTGATTTTTGAAATAGGGTCTCCCTGAAGCCCCAGATGGCCTGAAACTGGCTGTGTAGACCAGGCTGGCTTCAGTCTCACAGATATCAGCCTGCTTCTGCCTCTTGAGTGCTGGGGTTAAAGGTGTTGCCACCACACTCGGCAAGATTTTATTTTTGAAAAAAACTAATGTGTGCACATGCACATAAACGCCACTATTATGGTAGGTCTGGTGAAGGGGTAATCTGCAAAGGTTGCCACAACAAAGCACTACAGACTGGAGGCTTGAACCACAGACACTTAGCTTGGACACCCAAAATCCAGGCATAAGAAGGTCTGATTTCTCCTGGAGCCTCTCTTCACGGTTTGAAGATGGTGTCTTCTCCTTGGGTCTTACATGGCCACCCTCCCTGTATGTCTGTGACCTGATCTCTTCTTATATGGCCCAGTCATATAAAACAAAAGGTCCACCAGAATAAACTCATTTAACTTAATTGCCTCTGTAAATACCCTATTCCAAATCCTGTCACATTCTGAGCTACTGGAGTTAAGACTCCAACATGTGAATTTATGGAACAGAGAAGCCATTCAGTATGTAACAGTGCCTTATGTCCAAGACATTGCAGATGGTTAGGAAATCATGGGGAAATTGAATGAATGGAACAAATGGAACTGCCTTGTTTGCAGGTGCTGTAGGATGTTCACAGGATTCTTAAAATGGGTAAAATCAGGGCTGGGGATATAGCTCAGTGGTAGACTGCCTGGCACACACAAGGCCCTGGGTTCAATCCCTAGCACCACAAAAAGTGTGAAGGTGCGGGAAAGGGGTCATGGAAATCCTTTAGCTCTAGAGAGAGAAGTCCTGGTTCAAGCTGACCGGCACTCTTGATTAATGGACAAAGTGCTGTAGACATTGTTGTGGGTGCATTAGACTGGCACTGGTTTGCCCTGTGGTTTGGGGCAGAGGTGAGCCCCAGGGCAGGGAGGTCAGTGAGAGGCTATTTTGGTCATTCCAGTGTGGAGTGATGAGGGCCTCTGCTAGGGTGGTGGTTACAGAATAAAAGCTAGAGACACGGGTGTGTCTGACGCTTGTTCCCAGCTCCTGCACCTGGTGGTGTGTGGTGAGGGCCACATTCCACCTTCCCCTTGGGAACAATGGGTCCTCTGGAAACTGGAAAAGCTGTGTGAGCTGAGCCCATAAATCCCACAGCAACAATTCCAGACAACTCCTTTTGATTCATGGCTCTCCCGACTGGGCTCCACCCTGGCTCTGCAGCCAGTGCCTCTCTTCTCCGGTAAGAGTGGGTTATACCAAGTCTGAGATTCTCACTGGTTCTCAGAGGGATTAAGATAACTCCCAAAATGACGAGTCTTGGATTCTGCTATCATCTCGCTTCATCATACCCTCTGAACCACTGGACTGTCCTCTCTTCTCGCCAATCTCAGGAAGTCTACCACAGTTTACATTCTATTTCTTTCTTCAGTCCTTGGTGATTGCTGTTCTCACACGGCAGCATCCCTCCACTGAGCATGTACTGTCTGAACCAAAGAGAAAATGCACCATGGTATTAAGTGATACACCACTCATTCTCCTATCCCAGATATCTACCACACAACCAGACTCCATCCAACTCTAAACTCCTTGTGACTATATATTTAGGATTTCTTGTATAAAGTTACACTTCCCAAACCACTACACATTAGATGGCTCAGCAAATCCATGAGAAAATAGCCAACACTTCCAAAGAGCCAATAGGATTTTTCTCTTAGCTTTCAAGAGTTTGGGTTAGTTGGCAAAGGGGGCAGATATAGGACATAAGCATATGTATTTCAGTTCATAGAAATGAACCTTAAGGGCTAGTGAGATGGTTCAATAAGTAAACGCATTTACTGCCAAGCCTGATGACCTGAGTTAATTCCCAGACCCACATGGTAGAAGGCAAGAACAGACTCCTGTAAGTTATCTTCTGACCTACACAGAGAGGAGAGAGAGAGAGAGAGAGAGAGAGAGAGAGAGAGAGAGACAGAGAGAGCCTTTAAGTCCCAGTCCTCACCTAATTTCTCCTTGCTTTCTTAATATAACTCAAAAAAACATTAGCTCCATGCAGAAAAGGTTCTTAGTATTCCAAAAGGAATGAAACTTCATAGGCGGGAGCTTAACAGTGAAAGGGTTAAGTAGACCAGGCCCTTGGCAGTTTGCATCCAAGGAGATGACTAACCTGTCCTCCAGGCAGTCAGGACCAATACAGTGACAAGGACCATGCAGAGGGTCCCTGGTGAAGAAGGAGGAAACGGTAACTGTTTTGTTGTTTCTTTGTTCGTTTTGTTTTGCAGAAATGTAGAAGAGTGTTCTCAGATTCATATGGAATTGCAAGGGGCTTCAGAGAGCCATAAGTATTAATCCCAGCACTCAGGAGGCAGAGGCAGGCAGATCTCTGTGAAACAGAGGCCAGCCTGGCCTCCACAGCAAGTCCAGGCCAGCTGGGGCTACAGGGAGACTCTGGCTCAAAAAAAAAAGATTGAAGGGCTCACACATTCCAATTTATTTAGAAACTTACTACAAAACTTGTTAATCAAGACTACATAGCATTGTCTTTTATGTAGACACATAGACCAAAGAACTAGAAGAATCCAGAAATAAATCCGTGTTTCTGATAAAATTATTTCTATAAAGGAGCCAAGTCAATTCAGTGAGGGAAAGAATTGTCTCTTCAACAAATGTTTCTGAGAAAATTGGATTTCCACATGCAAAAGAACAGGCCCCTGTCTTTCACCACATGCAAAATTTAGATGGACCAATGACCTAAATACAAGCATTAAATTCACAAAATTCATAGAAGAAAGCACAAAAGTAAGTCATGATGTTAATTTGGCAGTAGATGCTTAGATACGGCACCAGAACATGAACAATGAAAGAAAAAAATTAATTGAATCCCAGAATGAAAACTTTCTGTACATCTAGGGGTATTATCAAGAAGGTGGAAAGAGAGTCTGTACCATGGAGAACTATTTGCAGACCATATAACTGACAAAGATTTAATATTCAGAATATATAAAGAATTCATATCACTCCACAAGAGGACCTGAGGCTGTGTTCTTTGTGTAAGCCTGGCGTGGTGGTACATACCTGTAATCCTAGCACTTGGAAAGTAGAGACAGGAATAGAATAGTTCAAGTTTTAGAAAAAGCATGAGGCCCTTATTCTAGTCTCGACAAACACTCTGCAGCTTTACCTGGATCTTTCTAAACTTTCAGCTGGATCAGGAAATGATTTTCAGGGATTTCCACTATTAAACTGACGAGTAAAGGTGCCTGCCAATCAAACATGTCCCTCAAATATTTAACCTCCCAAATGAAACAAGCTTCCCCCAAAGCATAAATAAAGGATTGTGACTAATACTTCATTTGCCTGGAAGTAAAGAGAGAACCCTCCAATAGCACTTCTGTGTAGTGACTTTGGGTGGATTTGATGAGTATTTCTTAGTATCTTTTTTCCCTTTGTTCTGTTTAAGCTGCGTTCCACAGTTACCCCACACAGCTGGCCCCAAATGTTCATTGCTAGGAGATGGTGCCTGGGGGGAAATAGAGTCAATTAGCATCCCATCTTTAATTACATAGCAAATTATATATTTCACATGTATAATTATTTATTTCATGGCATCGTGCCATCGTATAGATAAACAAAGACTTTGAGAAAATTTACTAGCTTTTCTGGGCGTGTCCCCTAAAATGGGAGTGTCCCATTTTTCTAGGAGTGTAATTTTCAGTCTAACCAATTACTAAGATGAGGATAATCCTACAAGTAGATTACTGGGCTGGAATATAATAAGCTCAGAAATTCCCTCTCATTAATTTTTTTCCTTTTTTATGTAAAATTGCAAAAATAATCATGATGCCAAAAGCACAAATGAAAAATAATACAGAGGGCACTGGAGAGTGGCTCGGTGGGTAAAGTGCTTGCTGCACAGAATGAGGACCTGAGTTTGGATCCCCAGGACCCACATAAAAATCAGACACACACAAAAAAAAATCAGGTGTAGCAACACATGCCTGTAACTCCAGTATTGGGGCGGGGGTGGGAGGGGTGGAGAGGGTGGATCCCAGGCACATGCTGGTCAGCCAGCCTAGCCAAAACAATGAGCTCCAGGTTCAATGAGAGATCCTATCTCAAAAAAATAAAGTGGAGAGCCGGTGAGACAGTTCAGAGGGTAAAAGTATTTGCCATGCAACCCTGAGGACCTAAGTTCAATCCCCAGAAACCATGTTAAAAAAAATTTTTTTTTTAAGTCAGCACTCCAACAGTGAGATGGGAAGTGGATTCCAGAAAATCCCCCAGAACTTCACGGCCCAGCCAGCCTGGAGTGCCTCGTGCAGCAGAAACAAGAGAGACTGCCTCAAAAGATGGTAGGAGAGAACCAGCTCTGGAAAATGGTCTCCACTCATGTGCTGTGGCACACATGCACACAGGCATACACAATCACACACACCCATACACACACAAATAATACATAAATAAAAAAATTAATTTTTTTTCATTTTGAAACAAGAAGTTTATTTAAACCACAAGATGCTTGACTTGAAGGGAAAACTATCTAGGATCCATTTTCTTTTTTCTCTTTTTTTTTTAACTTTTTAAAAAAATTTTATTATTTTTATTTTATGTGTATGAGCCGTTATGCCTGCATGTAGGTAAGTGCACCTATGTCTTGCGATGCCCACGGAGGTCAGAAGCGACTGTTGGATCCCCTGGAACTTGAGTTACAGACAGTTGTTAGCTGCCATGTGGGGTGCTGGGATTCCACCCCGGGTCTTTTGCAAGAACAACCAGTGTTCTTAACTGTTGAGCCACCTCTCCAGCCCCCAGAATTCATTTTCTTTCAAGAGTAATTTACCCCTATTTAAAGACAGATTGCCCTACATGTAACAGCTACATACAAAAAAGTTATAAAATTGTCCTTGGGGGACTGGAGAGATGGCTCAGTTGTTAAGAGCACTGACTGGTCTTGCAGAAGACCCGGGTTCAAATCCCAGCACCCACATGGCAGCTAACAACTGCCCATAACTAGTTCCAGCTCAGGGGATCCAACAGCCTCTTCTGTCCTCTGAAGGCATTTGCACAACACAGGTACACTTACCTACATGCATGCATAACACTCATACGCATAAAATAAAAATAATAAAAATATTTTTTTAATTGTCCTTGGTTTTACAATGATAAATGAAAAACATTAAAATTCTCCAATCAAACAAGTTATGTAAGGATTTTTGTGTTGTTGGTTTTTTGTTAAAACAATGAGAGCAAAATAACTTAATTGAATATAAAGGTAAGAGCTGCCAGAGCATGCCACTAATGGAAAAGGGGAGGTTTTCACAGAACCAGTGCGTTCTCATACCATCTCCATCTTTTTAGATTAAAAAGAAAAAAAGTGCAATATGCTTGTACACATACACCGGTTACTTTATATACAACAAAGGAATGGGGACCCGGAAGTGAAAGAAGAGAGAAAACTATAGTAGTCAGGATGTGGTGGAACCAAATTGCGGCTTTCTAATTGAGAATGTATTCTTGGTCTATAATAAAATTCTGGAGTAAAGTAGCAGGTTCCCTTTCAGTAGACACCGCCCATCTGCTGCTGGAACAGCATCTTCGTCCTCCAACTGTGCAGGCGTTGTCTGTTTTATTAATTGGCTGCCCATCGAATCGGAATCTGATCTGTCTCATTGACAAACCTTTTTGAAGCAGCAGCAGCCCCAAATGCTTCAGAATCAACAGGTTTCTCATTCTGTATAAAACAGCTTACAGCTGTTCCCAGCCGCTCAGCTCTTGGGTTTCTTGTCGGGCGTTGGGAGCGAGCCAGTCTCCTCAGCTCCCGCTTCACAAAAGACTTACCAGGTCCGCACTGAGGAGCGCATAAGCAGCACCCGCAGCGGTAGTATAAATAAAAATATTTAATAAGGTAGAGAAATGATTGAGGAAAATATCCCAATGTCAGTCTTTGACTTCTACATGCACCAATACATGGAAGCGCTCTCTCTCTCTCTCTCTCTCTCTCTCTCTCTCTCTCTCTCTCTCTCTCTCTCTCATGATATAGGGGTTTCTAATATATGTCTGTATTTGCATGTATGTGAACCATGTTTGTGGCCAGAAGAGGGCATCGGATACCCTGGAACTGGAGTTACAGACAACTGTAAGCCACCATGTGGGTGCTGAGAACCAAACCCAGGTCCTCCTTAAGAGCAGCAAGTGCTCTTAACCACTGAACTATCTCTCCAGCCACTAATATAGAGATTCTGTATTCCTGGAACTCACAAGATAACAAGGAAAATGACCAGTAAGTAGGGGATAAAAAACAGAATGTAGGGGTTGGAGAGATGGCTCAACGGTTAAGAACACTTGCTATTCTTCCAGAGGACCTGGTTTGATTTCCAGCACCCACATGGTAGTTAACAACCACCTATAACTCCAGTTCCAGGGGATCTGATACCTTCTTCTGGCTTCTGCAGGACATTGCATGCACACTCATACACATAAAATAATAATAAAAATAATTTTAAAAATAAAAAAAAACAGATTCTAATAGCACAAACAGAAGTGACTAGGAGTGTGATGTGGAGACAGGGAAGCTTCCTGGGAAGAGGTGAAGGGCTAAGGTGAGTACTGAAGAAAGAACAAGCCTTTCTTTTGGTGAAGAATGAAAGATACTCATTCTGCAAATGAAGAGTGAATGGCTTCTTAGAGCATGAAAGTCAGGCAGATGTTCCAGGAATGTGCAAAGGTACAAGAAAGAGCAGAGGATCAGGTGGCTTGGGGGGTGTGGGGCAAGCCCTACTAGATCTGTATGGCTGTGGGAGGAGTCAGAAATCAGTGAGATGTGAGACCAGGAATGCTGGACCTGGACTCAAGAGCATCCTGGGACTTAACGTTTTAGCTTCATCTGTAAGCAGCAATGGAAGCCACTGCACAGTCAATTCCTAATTAGTAAAATATGCAACCCAAATTGGGTTACTGGATTGTAAAATCTGATGGAGGGAAAGTATGCAGTGTTAAGAGCCACTGAACCAGGAGTCTTAAATCCCAACCAGAAAGCCACTGGCATGAAAATAGTTGCCTTTGCCACAGCTCATGCCCAGCTTTAAAACAGACCGTTTATCATAGTCAAGCAGAGCAGAAAAGGTCAATCTGCAGTGGCGGCCCTTCCCCGAGGGGCAAAGAGAGACATCAAGGGTCAGCTGTGGGTGTTCAGGTATAGAGACTCCAGACTGAGGTGGTTCGGGGTCAGAGTCAGGGCGTGGTTGCGGTGTGAGAGTCAAGTAAGAGCAGGTAGGTAGTAAGAGGAAGAAGCAGGCTGGAGAACTGGTTATTTGTGTTTATGTGTTTGTTTGTAGCTATTTATTTTTATTTTATGCCTATGTGTATTTTGCCTGCATATATGTGTCCCTGTGAGTGCAATGCCTGAGGAGGGCAGAAGAGGGTGTCAGGTCCTCTGGAACCGGAGTTACAGAAAATTGTTAACTGCCACGTATGTACTGAGAACAGAACCCAGGTCCTCTGCAAGAGCAGCCAGTGCTCTTAATGGCTGAGCCATCTCTCCAGCCCCATCCAAAATAAATCTTAAAGAAAAAACCCTGTTCTTCACACTCAATCAGCATGCTTGCCATTCTAGGCTGATGCCTGACTTTGCAAGGTCATCACATAAACTGCTACTTGGAGTTGCCAGTACTCTTATATGAAGTAAGGAGCTTCATTTCCCATACCATCTACAATTCCAGCATTAAGGTCATCCTCAGCTACAAAGTGAGTTCCAGGCCAAACTGGGCAACATGAGACCCTAAATATATACATACATAAATAAAATTCCTCACAGTGGGGACTAGAGAGATGGTTCAGTGGTTAGACACTTGCTATTCTCCCAGAGGACCTGGATTCGATTCCCAGCACCCGCATGGTGGCTAACAACCGTCCTTAACTCCAGTTCCATAGGATCTGACACTCTTTTCTGATCTCTATGGGCATTGCACTACATGGGTTTACTTACATACATGCAGGCAATATACTCATATACATAAAATAAAAATAAATTCCTCACAGTATCATCAAAAGGAATGAGTATTTGAGGATAAATTTGGCAAAAGATGGATAAGAGCTAAAGAACTGAAATCTGCAAAGCATTACTGAAGATAGGGGAAAACCTGAATCAATTTGAAGTCTCAGTTGAGAGCAGATTTAAGTTGATTTAGAGAGTTTACACAATCCCTGTCAAAACATTAAACTATTTTCTGGTTTTCATTAGCTTTATTTTTGCTAGCTTATGTTAATACTATATGACAATGGGCTTCATTATTGCTTCATTATGATATTTTGTATATAATGTATTTTAATCATATTCATCACCATTACCCTCTCTTGTTCCCCCTCCTGCACTCTTTCCAACTAGTCCTCCCTTTCTGCATGTAACAAATGAGTTCTATTAGGGTTGGTTATAGGAGTGAGCATGAGGAATTATTAGCAACTTACTACTAGATACACCACTGAAGAATGTCTCTCACTTCCCCAGTAACCATTAACTGCCTACAGATCTTCATGGAAGGGTGTGGTCTTGTGAGTCTCTTGTCCCCTAGCAATCTTTAACATAAAACTGACAGCAGTGCTAATCTATGGGCCTAACCATAAATATTTAGAAGGTACTTTGATGGCAGATGTTCATTTAGCAAATCAACAGTAGCTAGCCTACTAGGGCCTATGACTTCCTGATTGTATTCAGCTGGGGAGTTTATTATTTTCTTCTTTGATTTCTTTGAACATACTGTATTAGTTACTTTTTGTTGTGATAAAATGTCATAACCAAAAGCAATGTAGGTAAAAAGGGTTTATTTTGGCTCATGGTTCCAGAGGGATAGAGTCCATCATGGCAGGGAAGGCATCGTCCCAGGAGCAGGAAGCTGGATATCCAGCTAGCTGGATAATCACATCCACACACAGGAAGCAGAGAGAACAGAAGAGGGATGAGGGCTATCACCTCTCAAAGTCCAGCCCAGTGATGTACTTCCTCCAGCAAGACTGCACCTCCTAAAGGTTTAATACCCTTCCCAAACAGTGCCTCCAAGTAGGAACCAGTGTTCAAATGCATGAGCCTCAGCACCACTACACATACTTATGCTTTTGAGTCTTTGTTATATAATTCACTCTCACTGGAGTCTATTACTTTTGTGGGTTTTTTGTTTGTTTGTTTGGCTGGTTGGTTGGTTGGTTAGTTGATTGGTTTGTGTTTTGCTTGTTTGTTCCAAGACAGGGTTTCCCTGTAGCACCAGCTGGCCTGGACCTTGCAATGTAGTCCAGTCTGGCCTCAAATTCATAGAGGTCTACTTGCCTCTGCTTCCTGGGTGCTGGGATTAAAGGCATGTGCCATCATGCTCTGCAGGAGTCCGTTATTTTTTTTTAAATTTATTATTTTTAAAAAATTTATGTGTATGAATGTATTGCCTGCATATGTGTTAGTGCACCCGTGTCATGAAATGCCCATGGAGGTCTGAAGAGGGCATTGGATTCCCCTGGAACTGGAGTTGCGGACTGTTGTTAACCACCATGTGGATGCTGGGAATCAAACTTGGGTCCTCTGCAAGAACAGCCAGTGCTCTTAACCGCTGAGCCATCTCTCTAGCCCCAAGTCCATTACTTTTGAAGAGAGTTTCTGGCATACCTATGCTGAGTTGAGCAGCACAACTCTCAATTCCTTCCTTGGTCCTCTCTTGACTTACAATGCTGCTGTGTTAGAAAGACAGTGGAATTTCAAGCTGACCCCAGAGAGAACTGAACAGTCTCAGGTGGGTTCTGGATTTGGGGATTTTTTGTTTGTTCCCATTTTTTTGACACAGGATCTCAGGATTGCCTTGGCTGTCCTCAAATGTGCAGTCATCCTCCTGTTTCAGCCTCAGAAGTACTGAGGTTATAGACATAAACTACAATGCCCATCCCTAGGTGGTTTCTGGACTCAGATTTTGTTTTATACAACAAAAACCCGTTTCACATCTAAGAACTTGATAGCTGTACCAGCCGGCTCTCCAGGTACCCGTGATCCTTCATTCGTTCATTTATTTTGGAGATGTGACAAGGAAAACAAATCCTTTCCACGACTTTTTACCACCTGGTCTCTATAGTCTTACAGGGCTGAGATGGTCTATAGAATTCTGCCAGTCGTGTGATGTGACACTTCACACACCCAATGCCTAAGCACACGTCTGTCCCAGCAGCCTCAATGTCACCTGTCAGGACCAAGCCTGCCTGAACGGGATGACTCCTGGGCCTCCAGCTGCAATTAATCTTTTCAGGATGTTGGTACACCTCAGGGAATGGACATGCCAGGGAGACGCAGGGTGGGTGCCTGTCTTCTGGACTGCTTCCAGCTGTAGGGATAGTTTTCTTTCCTGTAATTCAGGAATGGGTGTGGAAAAGCACAGGCATCTCTTCCCCACCAGTGCCAGCAAATTCAGTCAGCTTCCTGCACCAGCAACAAAGTCTAGGAATCAACATTTCTTCTTCATTTTAGAGATTTGCTAGAAGGCAAACCCTCCCCAGGAGGCCAACAAAAGGAAACTGTATTTTAAAACAAGGACATACACCTGAACGTGTATTTCAATTCATCTCCTTACCCATACATACTCATTAACATTGAATTTAATAATTTCCTGACAAGACAGGCCTATAATCCCAGCATTTGAGAGGCTAAGGCAGGAGGGTTGCCATGAATTTGAGGGCAGCCAGGCTACATAGCAAGTACTTATCTAGCCAGGGATATGTAGTAAGACCCTGTCTCAGTAATTCAAAATTTAAAAAATTTTTAAAAGGCATGTTGGGCTGGAGAGGTGGCTCGGTAGTTAAGAGCATTTGCTGCTCTTGCAGAGGACCTGGGTTCAATTCCCAGCACCCGCATGGCAGCTAACAACCTTCTATAACTCCAGCTCCAGGGGAATCCAATGCCACCCTCTGACCTCTTCAGTCATTACACAACCTGGGTGCACTTACACACATGCAGGCAATACACTCATACACATAAAATAAAAATAATAAATAAAATATTTTAAAATAATAAATAAAAATAAAATAAATTAAATTAAAAGGATATGTCTTCTTACACGAGTAACTTCCCTCCTGCCAAATGAATTAAACTTTAAAATCTTTTTGGTTAGTGGTGATCTTTTACTGTAGAATAGTGCTCTTATAAGAGGATTAAAGCATTCTTTTTAAAAGTCTTTTTGTGTGTGAGTGTTTGGTCTGCATGTGTGGATGTGTACCATGTGAATGCCTGGTGCATATCCTCTGGCACTGGAGTTATGAACAGTTATGAGCCACCATGTGGTTGCTAGGAACCGTGCAAGAGCAGACAGTGCTCTTAGCCACTGAGCCTCTCCAGCCCCTAAATCATACTCTTTACATCAATAAAGACACCACAATGAAGAGATTATGACTCAGTATTTGTGAGCTCTCATACTCTTTCTTTTTGAGAATTTCAAGCTTTTCAAGACAAAAATACCAATTAACTAACGAAGAAAAATGGATAAAAATGGTGCAAACCCAGGGAAGTCATTTTTATCCTCTAGAGAAACATGTGCAGTTTTAACCAGTCATACCATCCCTCTCGGGTCGCTTATTATTCAGGTCTGTGACAGAGACATAGTGGAAAGCCAGAAGAGGACCCGTCTGTGACAAGATTAAGCGTAGTGATTCCTAGGTCTATAGCATTATTTGCGAGTAGTTCTCCACCAAGGTTCTATCATCCACCTTTTTGGGGGGAGAGGATGAAGAAATTTTATCCGCATCTTGTTCCTTTTTGATATCTTCTATATGTTTGAAAAATTAATCAGGTGTGGTGGTACATGCCTTTAATCCCAGCACCTGGGAGGCAGAGATAGGCAGATCTCTGTGAGATCAAGGCCAGCCTGGTCTACATAGTGAGTTCCAGACCAAAAAAAAAAAATTGATGCCAGGTTTGGTGACATGCACCTGTTATCCCAGCACTTAGAAAGTAGAGCCAGGAGGATCAGGAATTCAAGGTCCTCCTCAACAATAAATTGAATTTGAACTCAATATTCCAAAAAATTAAAGATAGCATTTTTTTGCATTCTAAAACTAGTGTTATTCATATTTACAAATATTTAAATTATGAAAGAGGTTGGTTATGGTGGTAAATGCTTGTAGTCATAGCACTTGGTAGGCAGAGGCAGGAGGAGCTCAAGTTCAAGGCCAGCCTGGGCTACATAGGTGAGACTGCCTCAAAATAAAGTAAAATAAAATAAGTTATTACAAAGAAGAAAATTCCTAATCCCTCCACCCAAAGACAACTCTGCTTATGTCTGTGGTCCATTTCCCTTTAGTTTCTCATTTCTCCCCTCTTCCCCAGCTGTACAGAAAAGAAATCAAAAAGCATTTCCCATTGTGTTTTGTTTCGTTTTGTTCATTTTTGGTGCTCGGTATGGAGCGAATTCTTTGAAGAAGATTTTGTTTGTTGTTTTCCATTCTTAAGCCAAACTTTTTTGGGAAGAGGCCATGAAAGTTTCATGTAGAGTCTGTTCCAACAGTCCCATCACCCTTGATGTCATGGCATGTATGTAGAAGTTAGAGGACAGCTTTGGCTGTCCATCCTTGCCCTCCACCTTCTTTGAGACAAGGTCTCTCTTATACGGAGATAGCTGGCCCTCGAGCTACTGAGAAGTCTCCTGTCTTTGCTTCCACAGGTGTGCTGGGGTTTAGTTCTGCAGATATGAACTCAAGCCTTCATGCTTGTCTGTCCATTGAGCCATGCACCCAAGCCCTACCTCCACTTCTGTTTGACTCTGTTGTGGGATACCCTTCAAAACTCATGCTAAAATTTAATTACCATTATGCAAGGAAGTGGGATCCTGAAGAGGTTATGAGATCACAAGGATTCTGCCTCTTTGATGGGTTCATGCCTTTGTTGTGGAAGTAGGTTTCTGATAAGAAGGATGTCTGACTCAAACTCACCTCTCTCCTCTCTCAACTCTCTCACCTTAGGATGCCTTCTACCACATTGCGATGTCATGGAAGACATCACCAGATGCAATCTTCCAAACTTGGACTTCCCAGTCCTCTGGTCCTCTAGTACCAAATAAACTTCTGCTGTTTGTAACTCACCCAGTCTGCAGTATTCTGTTGTAGCTGCAGAGAACAGACTGAACTAGAACACTTAAGAATACTTGCTCTTAACTGCTGATCCATTTCTCCAGCCCCAGCACTTTTGTGGTTTGTTGCTGTGGTGGTTTTGTCTTTTGGAGACAGTCTCCCTGTAGTAACCACAGCTAGCCTGGAACTTGCTATGTAGACCAGGCTCACCTTGCTCTCACAGAGACCCACCTGCCTCTGCTCCCTAATGCTAGAATTAAAGGCATGTGCCATTGCACCCAATCTCCCAAGTTTTTAAATTAACTAATTTTTAGTTGGCATATAAAATACTGGGTTTCATTATGACATTTTTTATGCATGTATCATTTTTTTTGCCCTCTACTAAGCCATCTGTCCTTTCCCGCCCCTCTGGTTCCTTCCTTCCTCCAAATAGTCCGCCTCCTGCTTCATGTATGTGTATATACATAAATCTATATCTTGTAATAATGAAATAATAATAATATTCGAAGAAACACTCACTTTTTGCCCTCTTTACACCACTAACCTCCCCTCTCCACCTTAAACTCCTTCCCACAGAACCCCACTTCTATTCTCACGTCATTTATATATTTAAATCTAGACTCTGCATATGAAAGACAGCATGTGCTATTAAGGCCAACACTGTTGGTCAATGACTATTAAGTTATAGTTCAATGGCAAGAACTTCTGCTGAGCCCTTTACAAGTGGGTTGACTACAGATAACAATAATGTGCCATACCTGGGCCTGGAGAGATGGTTCAGTGATTAAGAGCACTGGTTGTTTTTGCAGAGGGCCTGAGTTCAATTCCCAACACCCACATGGCGGCTAACAACTGCCCATAACGCCAGTTCCAGGGGATCTGATGCCATCTTCTGACCTCTGTGGGCATCACATGATATGGGTACACTTACATGTGTGAAGTTAATACAAACACAGAAAATAAAATAATAATAAAAAATTTAGCTTGAAATAAATAATGTACCATATACTTTTAAAAGTACAAAGAAAGGAATTTTAAAGTTTTCACCATAAATAAATGATAAATATTTGAGAACATAGATATTTTTAACCTGACTTAAATGTTATACAATGTGTACGTGTGTATGCATAATTTTAGGTATTTATGGATCAGTTACAAGAAAATTTAAATTTTAAAAAGAATACGCACAATTATGGGCTGGAAGTGTAGCTCACTGGTAGTGCCTGAGGTCCTGAGCTAATCCTTAGCACCATTAAAAAAAATGCAATTTAAAATTGATTCATATTTCAAGATTTTCTATAAAATGTTTTGTCAGTTTTCACTTAATTTATTAGTAAATACAAGTCCATGTTTCCCACATCTACAAAGATATAATGTGAGTTTCGATTCATTCAATTACTAGGATATAGTCTTTTAAAGGGGGTGGGAGGATCTAGAGAGATGACTCAGTTGGTAAAGTGCTTGCCTCACCAGTATAAAGGCCTGAGTTTGGATCTCCAGCACCCTTGTTAAAGCCAGATGTAGTGGGATGTACCTGTAATCTCATTTTGGAGGCATGAGAGACAGGAGGAATTCTGGGGCTTGTTGCCAAGCAGTGTAGCTGAATCAGCAAGCTGAGTTCAGTGAAAGACCCTGTCTCAAAATAAAGGGACTGGAGAAATGGCTCAGGGGTTTAAGAGCACTGGCTGCTCTTGCAGAGGACCTGGGTTTGGTTCCCAGCATCCACATGGTGGCTAACAACCAGTAACTCCAGTTCCAGGAGATCTGATACCCTGTTCTGACCTCCATGGGCATTACATGACATGAGTGCACTTACACACATGCAGGCAATACACTCATACACATAAAATAAAAATAATAAATAAAATATAAAAAAAAATAAGATGGATTACTAATGGGGAAGATACTCCATTGACGCGTCTGGTCTCTACATGCATGAGCACATGCGTACACACACACACACACACACACACACACACACAGTAATCCATTTGGACCATCTGGCTTATATTTGTATATCAGTAAGCTGGACAACCTGTGACATGCCGTGCTGCTCTGGGAGCTGCCCACATACAATTACTTCCTCAGTGGGAGTCACTCACAGACATTTACTTGATGCTTGTGTCTAGAAATAACTTTGAGAATCAGTCACACACTCACCTCCATGCTATGTGTTGTCGCCTGTCCGGGCGTCACAGCCAAACTGCTACTTAATGACTTCATTCTGTAGTCGCCCCTCCCAAAAGGAGGCTGAGGGACCTGGATACATGTCCCCTCTCACATTACAACAGCAGTATGAGAAACTCCAGCCTTCAGCCAAGGGTGGGAAGGCAGGCCCTGGTGAGTAAACGATCTACCAGCAACCTTGAGGCTTAGTCACAGGTCTGAGGTTGATTCATCTGCTTCTCCCTACCCATGTACCCTCCCCTCTTCCTCCCCAGAAACCAAGTACTGACAAAAAGTGGCTGCACTGTGCCCCAAGTGCAAGGAAGCTGGAACTCATCTGGCCCTCAGAGCCCAGCCCTAAAGACACACAAACCTAGTCTGTATCTTCCACCTGAGGACCCCAGAGCCCTTTACAATCATGCTCTGGGGAATTGTCAATCAGGCTCTGGAAATGACACAAGCTATTTCTAAGCTGAGGACACTGAGGCACAATGGTTAAGATGCATATCAAGTGAAGGAACACTTCAATGAGAACTTAAGGCTTCTGAGAGAGAGAGAGAGAGAGAGAGAGAGAGAGAGAGAGAGAGAGAGAGAGAGAGAAAGAGAGACTATATGTGTGTATATATATCTGTGTATGTAGCTATATATCTGAGTATGTAGATGTCTGTGTGTATGTCTGTGTCTCTATGTATATGTGTGTTTGTGTATGTGTGTGTGTAAGTCTGAGTCAGTGTGTATATGTGTTTGTGTGTCTGTCTGTGTGTATGTGTGTTTGTGTCTGTGCGTATATGTCAGTGTACATGTCTGTGTGTATGTGTGTATGTATGTGTGCGTATCTGCCTGTATGTTTGTATGTCTGTGTATGTATATGTGTATTTTGGGGGGGGTCCTTTTTTTTGAGATAAGGTCTCCCTGTAGCCCCAGCTGTCTTGGAACTCACTGTGTAGACCAGGCTGGTCTTGAGATCCGCTTGCCTCTGCCTCTCAAGTGCTGGGACTACAAGTGTGTGCCACCACTCCTGGTCTGTGTATGTGTATTTTTTATGTCGTCATGAACTCAGGACCTTGTGCATGCTAAGCACTTGCTCTACCACTGAGCTAAACTCCAGCTCCCATGCTATTTTTAAGCCTTCCATTCCTATTCTTGTTCCTATTACTTTCCAGACTCCATTGCATATTTTCAGCGAATGAGAAAAGACAGAATAACAATTTTATACAAAGTATATTTGACAAGTAGCAACCTGCTACTTCCACAAAGCCAAGCGTTTCCAGTTCCACCTCTGCTTAGCTTCTAGAACAACTCTCCTGGGCCAGGCGTGGTAGTGCAAACCTTTAATCCCAGCCTCTCGGGAGATGGAGGCAGGCTGGTTTCTGTGAGTTTGAGGCCAGCCTGGTCTACAGAGAGAGTCAGCCATGACTACATAGTAAAACCTACAGAGAAAGTCAGTCAGGACTACATAGTAAAACTCTATCTCAGAAAACAAACAAACAAACAAACAAAGCAAAAAAAATGTTTCTTTTATAACTTCTCTGAGAGTCTCATCTTCCTTTAGGCTTTATTTCTTACTCTGCCAACATCTGTTGGGAAGGCAGTGTGCTGCCTGAGGCTGTAAGACTCATTGACTCTCAAACTTAAATGTGCATGAAGCCAGCATGGTAGCACACACCTCTAATCCCAGCACCTGGGACACAGAAACAAAAGGAGCCTGAGTTCAAGGCCAACCTGGGCTATGTAGTGAGTTTGAACCCAGCCTGAACTACATAGTGAAATCCTGCCTCAAACAAACAAAAAAAACAAATAGTAAATAAATAAATAAGCATGAAAACTCTGGTGGACGCTTGTTAAGCTGTTGATTGAATCTGATCCAATACAGCTGAGTGGGATGTAAGATTCTAAATTTCTTTTATATATATATATATATTTTATTTATTATTTTCATTTTATGTGTATGACTATATTGCCTGCATGTGAGTGCACCCGTGTCGTGCAATGCCGTGGAGGTCAGAAGAGAACTTCGAATTCCCCTGGAACTGGAGTTAACAACAGTTCGTAGCTGCCATGTGGGTGCTGGGAATCGAACCCGGGTCCTCTGCAAGAGCAGTCAGTGCTCTTAACTGCTGAGCCATCTTTCCAGCCCCCAAGAGTCTAAATTTCTAATAAACACTCTCCCAGTCCACCGACCACATTCTGAAGAGCAAGGAGCTGGACTGGGAGAGCTCCCTGCAGAAAATACCCCTCTAGAAAAATGACAGCTAGAATTTTTCCTTCTCTCGCCTCTAGCTTTCTGGGAACTCGATTACCCTCAGCCTTTAATTATTCTGACTCTTTGGAATCTGAGAGCAAACCGCGCTAATGTTAGCACATCACGGTTCTGTAGGGAGCTAAGAAAGTCGTAGTTGTTTAAAACACCATGCAAGCAAGGGAGCCAGTATCACCTCTGACTGTATTTAACGTCGTTAATGGACATGCTCCTTTAAAGAGTACTACCAAGCATAATTATTTGCTAAGCAACATTCTAATGCAGTAGACTGAGAAACGACCAAAATTATAGGAGGTCATTTGTAGGTGAAAAAAAATTACCTTTCAAACCAATCATCCAATGAGTTTCAAGTACATAATTCTATGTATGTTTTGTACCTATGACATTTTGCAATGCTCAGTTATCAGTGCCTGACATGACCTTTCAACTCTTCTGTTATTCCTGTGCCCTGAACTGTCACGGCAGCACTGATAACCGGTTCCAGGATTTCCTTGGACTATCAGGTCATCAAGGCCATCTCATTAAATCTATTGCCCTATAAACTAACAGGTGATAAGTCTCTCAGGCACAATTTTAGAATAATAAGAGGCATTTCAAGGTCTGGGTCCTTCCTAGACTGCAGAACTCTACCTGGTCAGACACTGTGGTGCAAAGCTGAAATCCTAGCACTTGGGAGACTAAAGCAGGAGGATCATGAGTTCAAGGTCACCCTGGACTACATAGTGAATTTCAGACCAGACTGAGATGCGTAGCAAGATTCTGTACACACACACACACACACACACACACACACACACACACACACACACTTGGGGTATCATACACACAGTTTTGCATGAGCTCCTCTAGCCAGATGTCAATCGTACAGTCCCCAGGACGAGAACAAAGTTTGTAACTGTAGTGTCTTCCTGTCCAGTAGTACCCGCCTTAACGTGGCTATGTGGTGAAATACTGGAGACAGCACTGTTGATGCGACCTCCCTGTTCCACCCTGGGACAAGCAGACAGAGGCTGGCTGGAAGGTGAGCGAGCATTAACTCTGGGCCCGGGCTTATGCTGTGAAGCTGAGCTTCATTCTCTACAAATCCCCAGAACCCAACGACATAAAAGCAGGAGTTTTTTAAAGTTTTTGTTTTATGTGTATGTGTGTATTGTATGCATGTATACAAGTACACCCATGTTGTGCGATGCCCGTGGAGGTCAGAAGAAGGTGTCAGAGCCTCTGGAACAGGAGTTATGGACAGTTGTTAGCTGCCTTGAGGGTGCTGGGATTCGAACCCAGGTTCCCAGTGTTCTTATCTGCTGAGCCATCTCTCCAGCCCCACAAAAAGTTTTTATGTGTGTTGTTGTTGTGTTTTGGTCGTTATTTTTCCTTTAGTATTGGGAAATGTTTCAACTGTACTGAAAAGTGTAGCTAGTGTTGCAAATATACATGTACCGGCTTTATCAAACATCAACACGGATTTTGTTTAAAAGAGGCAGCATAGTTGATGTGCTTCAGGTACCCACCCCCTCCATCTTCATGTATTCTGGGTATGCCTCCCTGTCTTCTTTCTCTCCCCCTTTCCAGAGTTAATGCTGTCTTGAGTTTGCTATTTCTCGTCTTGATGCATATTTACATACATTATATGATTACAGAGCTGTTATTGTTTTGCACGTCTTTATCAAGGACATTGTGTATATATCCATCCGCTTACAAACCTGATTTTTGTTATTTAACATTGTGTTTGTGAGACGCATCTAACTCTACTTTGTTCTTTTTCATTTATTCCACTGTATGAATAAAAATGATTTACTTATTCAAGGCCCTGTTCATGGGTATTTAAAAGGTTTAAAAATTTCACTGTCACAAATAAGGTCTCCATGAGTACTGTTATCAATGATTTTTTTGTGTATATCTGAAGGGTTTTTTAAATATTTTATGTACATAAGTGTACCCATGTCGTGCAATTCCCGTGGAGGACAGAAGATGCTATTGGATACCCTGGAACTGGAGTTATGGACAGTTGTTAGCTGCCATGTGGGTGCTGGGATTTGAACCCGGGTCTTCTGCAAGAACAGTGTTCTTAACCAGTGAGCCATCTCTCCAGCACCTATTTATTATTTTTATTTTATGTGTATGAGTGTAGTGCTTGCAGGTAGGTAGGTACACCCATGTCTTGCAGTGCTTGAGGAGATCAGAAGAGGGCGTCAGATCCCCTGGAACTGGAGTTATGGACTGTTGTTAGTCACCATGTGAGTGCTGGGAAATGAACCCGAGTCCTCTGCAAGAGCAACCAGTGCTCTTAACTGCTGAGCCATCTCTCTAGTTCTGCAGGGTTTTTGTTTTGTTTTTGTTTTTAACCTAGGAGTAGAATTGTTGCCACACAGAGTAGGCTTCTCTTCACCGCAAACTGCCGATCCATTGTCTCTTCTGACACAGCCAACCTACACTTCCACCAGCAGTGGAGGGTCCCCATCTGTCTAACTCTTCACTAACTCTTAGAATAGTCAGACTTTTCCCTCTGTCATCTGAGGGAAGGGAGGAAAATGGGATCCCGCCTTCCTCCCCTCCTTCTTCCCTTTCCTTCCCCCTTTCCCTCATTCTTTCCTTTTTTCTTTCTTTTTCCTTCTAAATATATCCAGATTTCTATTCTGTCAAATACAAACTGATCACGTGTTTCAGGTGTACAACATGACTTTTACCACACTAGGCACTGTGAAATGATTACCACAATCAAGCTGATGAACACATCCATTACCTCAGATGCTCGCAATTTTTGTATGTAAGGAAAATCCTTGAGGTCTACACTCAGCAAACTTCGAGTACACAATACCATCACCATGATGTGTATGAGGATTCTGTATTACTCCCCTTTAAAAACAGCCTTGGGAAAGTACAAGATGTATTCACAGAGCGGTGAGTCTGTCACCACAGGCTGTAGAAGCTTTTCGTTCCCCTCAGACATTTCTGCTCCTTTTACCTGTCACCTTACCCTGTCTACCGCCCCTCAATCATTCCAGCGTCTTACCCTGTCTACCTCCCCTCAATCAATCACTTCAGCCCCAGGTAAAAACTGATCTATTTTCTGCCTGGATAGATTTGCTTTTTGCTTTTTTTTTTTTTTTCCAGACAAGGCCTCACTGTGTAGCCTAGATCATTTAGGAACTCTCTATCCTCCTCAGCCTCCAGAGTGCTGGAATTATACATATGTACCACTACACTAGGCTTAGATTTTGTATATTTTTTATATTTCCTGCAGTTAGATTTTATTGTCAACCTCCTCACAAATTCTTACCAACTGACAATATAATACTTCACAAAGGCTTTTTTCTTTAATATTGGGAAACATTTCAGTATGTGTTTGGTACCCATTTTAACTTGGTTTTCCCTAATGACTAGCAAATCTAGCAATGTCTTCAAATGCTTATTGGTCTTTTGGAATTCCTCTTCTATAAACTACCAATTTTTTCTTTATCCAGTTTGTTCAGTAGGTTTAATTAATTCATTGCATAGTGATCCCTTTTTATTGTAGACTTTGGGTAAACCATCCTCCCTGGAGTTTGTAGTGCTCCTCCACATCCTGGACCTTTCTAACAGGCAGATGTGGACAAACTATGAAGACTCTGCCTTCCCCAGCACTGCATTCACCTCGTTTTCTAAGGGTGATAAATCCAGAGTCATTTGCCTACATTCTAAAGGATGATAAACCCAGAGATGTTTCCTCTCCTTTACTGTGTTTACTCTAGAGGACAAAGGTCTTGCCCTTAATCTTCAAAGAAAGGCAGACCTCTGCCATATCAGACTGTGCTCTGAAATCCATTGCTTGAACCTGCAGGGTGTAGCTGGGTCTCACTTGAATGTGGGAAATTGAGACATGGGGATTGATGATAGAACTGCTATGTGAAGGCCAGCAAGATGGCTCAGTGGGTAAAGAGAACTGCCGTGAAAGCCTGGCACCCTGAATTCTACCCCAGAACCCACAGAAAGGTGGAAGGAGGGAACAGACTCCACAAGGTTACATTGTTGGGCAACCATCACCATCTTCTATCCACAGAACTTTGTCATCTTCTTCAGAGGTCAGAAGAGGATTTTGGATCCTTGGAACTGGAGTTACAGACAGTTGTTGGCTGCCAAGTGGGTGTTGGGAACCAAACCCTGGTCCTCTGCAAGAGCACCCAGTGCTCTTAATAGCTGAACCATCTCTCCAGTCCCTTACTATTTTTAACTGACATCAAGTACAGTCACCTCTGTCTATCCATAAAATTATTTTTCATCTTACAAAATTGAAACTCTACTGCCATTGAACGATAACTCCCTGTTCTCTGTTTCTCTCTGATTCATTCTTTAAGTTTGAATAATATTTTTCCCATTGAACATACATGTCACATTGTGTTTATCCACCCATTCATCAATAAACACAGGTGGCATCCACCTTTTGCCTATTGTGACTAATGCTGCTATGTATATGATGTACAAGTATCTGAGCCCCTACGTGTATGCATGTGTATATGTTTGTATTAATTTTTCTATGCTGGGGATGGAACCCAGAGCCTTCACATGTTCTACTAATTCCCTACTTTATACTGTCCAAAAGACAGAAAAGAAATTGTTCTCATTTTCAACACATTCACTTGTTTCATTCTTCTTTTAAGGTGTGTGTGTGTCTGTGTGTGTGTATGTGTGTTATTTGCTCTTTTGTGTGTTTTGAGATAGTATCTTATGTAGCCCAGGCTGGCCTTAAACTTGATATATAGCCAAGGATGTCCTCGGACTTCTGATCCTGCTGTCTCAATCTCCCAAGTGGTGGGATTACAGATATTCAGATGTATACCACCATTCCCGGTTTTATGAAGTGCTGGAGATTAAATCCAGGGCTTCCCATCTGCTAGGTAAGCACTCTATCAAATGAGTTACATCCCCAGCTCCATTTTTGTTTTGTTTTTTAATATTTTATTTATTATTTTTATTTTATGTGTATATTTCCTGCATGTATATAAGTGCACCTGTGTCGTGCAATGCCAGTGGAGGTCAGAAGAGGGTGTTGGATCCCCTGGAATTGGAGTTATGGATTGTCATTAGCCACCATGTGGGTGCTGGGAAACGAACTTGGGTCCTCTCAAGAGCAGTCAGTGCTCTTAACTTCTGAGCCAGACCCCGCCCCCTTTGTTTTTTATGTCCTACTATGAAAACATCATTTTTGAAGCCAGGCATGGAAGTACACATCTTTAATTCCAGCATTCAGGAGGTAGAAGCAGGTGGATCTTTGTAAGATCAAGGCCCAGCTTGTCTACATAGTGAGTTCCAGGCCATCTATGATACAGGAAGACCCTGTCTCAAACACACACACACACACACACACACACACACACACACCAACCCATCATTTTTTAAAGTGCCATGCTTGCTAAGATGGCTGTCTGGTTTCTGGCTTCTGGTTCCCATGGCCCTAGAGTCATAATGCTGAAACTGTTTAACCCCCAGCTGAGACCCCAAACCAAGAAAGGCTGCTTGAATTACCAAAAGCACAGAGCTAATAGACTAGTCCCACTTGTAATAGATGAAGAGATTCCCTCTGTTCCCATTAGTCCTCATGAGAGAACTTTGGCTAGATCTAGGCGCTCAATTTGAGAGCTGATTAATAAAAGTACCCATATTTTATATAATATATACATGGGGCTCTTCATGTGTGATGTCCAAAGAAATGACCAGAGCATCTTCATAATTAATTGAGTTACTTGTATTGAATTTCTAGATGTAAGCCCAGTCCCTAAGGAAAAACAAGCCCCCTTGAATCCTGGAAAAATTCAAGGCTTCCCAAAAGAAGTTACCATTTAATTCGGGTGACAGGCCCTGACCGCCTTCTCCTAGTTCCTTTACTAAAAGAAAACTGACAATTGTAAATCTTTCCCGTCTTTTTGATGTGTGAGTGAATGTGTGTGTGTGTGTGTGTGTGTGTGTGTGTGTGTGTGTGTATGTGTGTGTGTGCTCAGTGGTACAGTATGAACCTAGCAAGAGTGAGGTTCTGAGTTCCACCCCCCAGCACCACAAGAAAGAATAAATGGATAAATAAAAGAAGGCACGAACCTTTCTTCAAAGAGCTTGTCTTCTGGTAGAAGAAGTAAGCCATGAAGAAGACTATTATTTGGGGTACAGAAAAGGCTGGAGTGTGCCTCAATAGCAGAGCAGTGATGTGTTTGCCTAGCCTGTGAGACCCTGGGTTCATCCCCAGCACAGAGAGAGAGAGTAGGGTGGGGAACAGATGTGGTGTTTCAAAGAAGGAAGGAGCCATTGCTTGTAGGGTGAGTGAGAGTCAGGAACGAGGAAGCTTCCAGAGACACTCAAGCCTGAAGCCCCGCACTCCAGGCAAAAGGGCCCATTGAACAAAAGGAGAGGTGGGTGATGATGGAAACCAAAATATTCCAATCTATTCATCAAGGACCCTGGAGCTAAACACAGTCGAAAGGCAGGAGGGCTCTTTGTCAGGGGACTCTGCCAAGGCAGAGGACCAGAACATCACACAAGCCCTTTCAAACTCTCCTGTCGGACGTAGACCTCCCTCTCGCTGTGGCCCAAAGGAGCCTAAGACTCTACAAGCCAGTGCTTTCCCTTGTCTCCCGCCTCTGATACCTAAAGCTTCTGGATGCTCTGGCTCCTTTGTCTCATCAGGCTAGGTTGCAGCTTTGTGAAGCTATTGTTTGGAGCAGAGTCCCAAGCCACTGCTCTGAGGAAGTTCTTTTCTAGAGAATTGCTTCTCTCCACTGACAGGCGACAGATGCTTGCTTCTCTGGTATTAATCTGTCCTTTGTCAATAAGAGTTGGTCCCAGCTAAGAACCTGTGAGAGTTGAAAATTGTATTTTTCTCTTCTTTAAAAGTAAAATCAACTGTGAACCTAAAAATTTACAGCCACTTTTGAAAGAGATGTATCCTTTTCTCTGGAAATTGTTACTGAATATGTTAAAGCTGTAATGAAATGCTTCTTCTAATAAAAAAAAATAGTAAAAAGTACATGTGGAGGTGGGGGATGGGGGTGTTACTCAGGCAACTTCTGATTGGAATTGCAGGATTCATTTTTTTTCTTCTTTTTTCTTGTCTTCTTTTTTCATTTTCTCTCGCTCTCTCTCCCAAGGAATCATGTTGTTTCAGTCTCCCAAGTAGCTGGGACAGTTAAGAGCCTCCACACCTGCTTGTACTGAGAATCAAATCAGAAAAGATGCGGACGTGACTTTGAAGGTGTAGAGGAACCACAGGGGTTTGAGGGGTTTGTTGGGGATATTGTTGTTGGCTTGTTTTCTGAAGTACTAGGGACTGAAACCAGGGCCTCAAACATGCTAGGCAAGCACTCTTCCTCTGAGCCGTATCTCCAGGCAGATCTGACTGGCCTGTAACTCCTTACTTAGAATAGGCTGGCCTTGAACTCACAGTGATCCACTGCCTCTGCCTCCCAAGTGCTGTCTTTTTAGTTTTTATTCTGAGACAGGGCCTTGCTTCATTGCCTAGGCAAGCCTCAAACTCACTCTGTAGTCAGGAAGGCCTTATGATCCTCCTGTCTCAGTCACCCAAGTAGCTGGAATCACACGGCCTGTGCTACCAGGTCTGGCTCAGACAGTTTCCAAATAGGAAAGGGGAGTGACCTAAGACACATCCCAAGAAAAGAACTCCAGTTGCAGGTGCTGGCTGGTGGGCACCCAGGAGCGAGAGCATCTGAGGACTAACACCGTTCTCCTAGAGCTGGTTTTGTCGCTACCAGACCCAGACAAGCAACTTGATATAAGTGGTAAGAGGAGGGTAGGGGGATGGTGAGATGACTCAGTGAGTAAAGGCGTTACCCACCAAGCCTGACGACCTGAGTTTGATCCCTGCGACCCACATAGTGGAAGAAGAGAACCAACTCCCACAGGTGTCCTCTGACCTCCACAAGTGTGCTGTGGCATGCATGCATGTGCACGTGTACACACAAATAAATAAAATGTAATAAAAAAAATAAACAGAAATTTCTAAATGGTTGTATCCTTGAAGAAGAAGGAAGAGGAGGAGGAGAAGAAAGGTGAGAAAAAAGACCAAAAGAAAGCCTAGACTCAGAGTGAAACACAGGGAACACTTAATAAAGCACTTAACTTGAACACGTTGTACTTTTTAGTCAACTTTTCAAAAGAAATCGAAAATTTTATTTACTTATTTTTAGCTGGGTGTAGTGGCACACGCCTTTAATTCTAGCACTCGGGAGGCAGAGGCAGGTAGATCTCTGTGAGTTCAAGGCCAGCCTGGTCTACGTAGTGAATTCCAGGACAGTTGGGGCTACATGGAAACCCTATCTCAAAAAGACAAAAAAAAAATGCCAATTTTATTCATTTATTTTTAAAATGGTACTTTCATTGATTCCTTGAGAAGTTCATACAATGTATTCTAATCTTATTCAGACCACCTCCCACATACATCTCTCAGATACACCCCCACCCCCTGCCCCCCTTACTTCATGCCCTCTATCATTTTTTAAGGGCTATTGACTCTAATTTTTGTTCCCCAAATATTCTTGGTGTGGAACCTAGTCAACCTATGTACCATCACATCCTTGAAGTTAAGAAAGCTGACTCTCCCTCTCCCAGCAGCTATCATTTTTCAGTAGCTTCTCAGCTAGGGCTAGAGCTTCTTGCTCACCTCCCCTTCCATGCTGGATTTTTGTCTGGCTTGGGCTTGTTCAAATCTTGTGCATGTGGTCACAGCACTGTGGGTTCCTAGGTGCATCTGCCCTGTTGTGTCCAGAAAATGGTTTCCTTGTGTTCATCCAAAATCTCTGGCTCTTACAGCCTTTCTCTTCCACAATGATCTCTGAGCCTTGGAAGGAGAGGGTGTGATACAGGTTTCCCATTTAAGGCTAAGCACTCCATGGCTCTACATGTTGATCAGTTGTGGGTCTCTGTGTTAATCATCGTCTGTTCAAAAGAAGCTTCTCTGGGGCTGGAGAGGTGGATCAGCAGTTAAAAGTACTGACTGCTCTTGCAGAGGACCTGGGTTCTGTTCCCAGCACACATATGGTGGCTAAAAACTTTCCATAACTCTGGTTCCAGGGAATCTGATACCCTCTTCTGGTCACTACAGGCATTGCACAATATGGGTGTACTTACATACATGCAGGCAAAACATACACATAAAAATAAATAAGACATCGGCCAGGCGTGGTGGCTTACGCCTTTAATTCCAGCACTTGGGAGGCAGAGGCAGGCAGATCTCTGTGAGTTTAAGGCCAGCCTGGTCTGCATAGTGAGTTCCAGGACAGCTGGGGCTACAGGGAGACCCTATCTCAAAAAGACCAAAATAATAATAATAATAAATAAATAAAAAAAAAACAAAAAAAAGCATAATGAAAGAAGTTTCTCTGGTGAGAGTTGAGAGGTTCACTAATCTATGAGTATAACAATAAGTCATTAGGAATTGGTATAACACTATGTCCATTTAATAGAATAATAGTATTAAGTTCTTTCTTACAGTCCTGACCTGTCAGGTAACAGGTTTGTTGCCCTGATGATAGTGTTAGGTATGAGCACCATCTCATGAGGCAGGCCTCAAATCCAATGAGGAAGTGATTGGTTACTCTCATAACATCTATGCCATTATTGAACCAGTGGACATATCTTACCAGACCAGTTGTTATTGTAGTTTGCAGGGTTCACAGGTGGGTAAGTTTGATGATTACCTTTCTCTTCTGGTAGTATGCACAGCACCCTCCAGCACTATGGAAACTATCCAGTAGGAATGAAACTTGATTTCTCCATGTTTGTTCTACAACTCATATATGTAGTGCCTTCAGCAACAGGGTATTCCTGGCAAGTTCTGGAGGGTAACCAAGAGCAAGGGCAAGCCTGCATTGTTTGAGAGTCTATGGGAACCCCTGGTCAACAACTCTGAAGAGACAACCCATTCCAGGTGCCAGGATTTTAATTTTCTAGACTGTGGTGTCCAGTAGGAGCACAGTCCCCCTGTTATAGGGTAATTCCAGTTAAACTCTTTTTAGCTTTTCACCAAGATGGTGCCGAAAGTGAAGAAGGAAGCTCCTGCCCCTCCCAAAGCCGAAGCCAAAGCAAAGGCACTGAAAGTCAAGAAGGCAGTGTGAAAGGCATTCACAGTCACAAAAAGAAGATCTGCCCATCACACACCTTCCAGCGGCCCAAGACCCTGCAGCTCTGGAGGCAGCGCAAATACCCTCAAGAGCGCCCTCAGGAGAAACAGGCTTGACCACTACGCCATCATCAAGTTCCCCCTGACCACTGAGTCAGCCAGGAAGAAGATAGAAGACAACAACACACTGTGCTCATTATGGATGTCAAGGCCAACAAGCACCAGATCAAACAGGCTGTGAAGAAACTCTACGACACTGATGTGACCAAAGTCAATACCCTGATCAGACCTGACGGAGAGAAGAAGGCCTATGTTCGTCTGGCTCCTGATTGCAATGCTTTGGATGTTGCCAACAAAATTGGGATCATCTAAGCAGTCCAGTAGTCTAATTCCAAATACAGATTTTTTTTCACCATAAAAAACCTCTTTTTCTATGTGTATATGCATATACTTTAAGAGGCTTCTACAGTAGGAGGTTGCTGTATGACTTTCAAAAGGCCTTTAGTGTTAGTTATCGTTCCCCATACTCCCTCCTCTGTTCTGCCCTCCCATTCCCCACCCCCATTTAACCCTTCCTATTCCATTTCCCCTTCTCCTTTTATATCTTCTATCTTTCCATCTTTCCTCCAATGACCCCCCTCCCCCAAGACCCCAGTTTCCTGACCTTTATGGATTTTCCAATTGAAACACATACACCTAAAGATTCAAAGCTGGCATCCACATATAAGTGCTATGTAGACCAGGTTGGCCTTGAACTCACAGAGATCCAATTTTGTTATTCTTTTTAAATTTCTTCAAACTTTTATTTATTTTTATTTTATGTGTGTGAATGTTTTGCCTACATATATGTAAAGGTACCATGTGTATGCAATGCCCATGGAGGCCAGAAGAAGGCATCAGATCCCCTGGAACTAGAGTTACAGGTGGTTGTGAGTCACCATGTGGGTGCTGGGAACCAAACCCAGGTCCTCTGCAAGTGCAGCCAGTGTTCTTAACCACTAAGCCAATTCTCCAGCCCCAATGTCGTTATTAATATTTCATTGTGTAAATGTACCATATTTTCGATACCCATTCATCAGTCGATGAACATCTAGTTGTTTCCATTTCCTGGCTATTGTGACTAGAACACAGTGAACATGGATGAGTGGGTATCTCTGTATTAGGATATAGAGTCTTTGAGGTTGTGTGTGTGTGTGCGTGTGTGTGTGTGCCATTGTGTGTATGTGGAAGTCAGAGAACAATCTCTGGGAAAAAGTTCTCTTTCTCTCTACCATGTTAGTTCCAGAGATGGAACTCAGGTCATCGGGCTTGGCAGCAGGCACCTTAACCATCCTACCAGCCCCAAATTTAAAGATCCCATTGCTAAGCAAGTGGTTGGTCTGGAGCCAAGGTTTGAAACTCATTAGCAAATTACTTCACAGCCCTAAGATTCTTCTATCATCTGTAAATGACATGGTCAAGGCCACTTCCCACTTTGCGAATTGTTAGAAAGAAATAAGCTGGGTATGGAGGTACAGACCTGTAATCCTAATGCTTAGGAGCTGGAGACAGGGGATGAGGCAGTGAAGGCTATCCTCGGTTACTAGCAAGTTTGAGACCAGCCTGGTGGACTACATGAGACCATCACAAAAAACAAGAAGGGGAAGTCAGATGTTGTGGTACATGCATTTAATGGCACTCAGGAGGCAGAGGGAGGCAGATCTCTATGAGACTGAGGCCAGGCTGGTCTATACAGCAAGTTCCAGGTCAGCCGAGGTTACAGAGAGATCCTGTCTCAAAAATAACAACAAAAAGAAGGGGGTCAACCAGACATGGTGGTACGCACATTTAATCTGATCACTCAGGAACTCAGGAGGCAGAGGCAAGAGGATCTCTGTGAAATTGAGGCTAGGCTGGTATACACAGCAAGTTCCAAGCCTGCTGGGGTTACAGGAAGATCCTGCTTTAAAAAGGGGCGGGGGAGCAGTGAGATGGCTCAGTGGGTTAAGGTGCCTGCTTCCAAACCTGATGACCTGAGTTCGCTCCCTGGAACCCATATAAATATGGAAAGAGAGAACCAATTCCACAAAGTTGTCCTCTAACCAACACATGCATGCCACCCCCGTTATGGCACACACACAGTAATAATAAATAAATACTCTGTTCCAAAGGCCAAAAACGTCAAAAGTATTTGGGAGCTCTATCTAATCCCTAAAAGATTTTAGGGTTACCTCTTCTGAGGGAGGAATGATAGAGTAGCAAAAAGCCCCATTAAAGAAAAAAAAAGAAAGAAAGAAAGAATGAGTACACAAAGTTGTCCGGAAAAAGTGATAGGGAGATATGGGAGGAGTTGGAGGGGAGGGAGTGGGCATGGCTTTTACCAAAACACCTTATATGCATGTATGAAATTCTCAATAATTTTTTTTAAAGTTAAAAAAAAAAAAAGACCAACCATGTTAGTAAAAAAAAAAAAGGAACTCTGGGCAAGTCTGATCTCCAGGGAGGGTGCAAGGGCTAGAGATTAAATTGAGTCCCACATCAACAATTCAGTCTATTAAACTCAAGGAATGAATCCTAACAAAACCCCAGGATACCAAGTTTTAGTGGCCTTTTTGGTTGGCTTATACTGATGTGCTGGGAGGGGAATGTACTTCTGGGACAGAGAAGCTCCCTCTGTCACCCCTACCCTAGACCTTGCCTCTTGCCTTTTGTATCATTTGGATGTTCCAGGTGTGTGTGCGTGTGTGTGTGTGCGTGTGTGTGCATGCACGTGTGCACATATGTGTTTTAGATAAAATACAAATTTATTTGCATTTGCATTTTTTAAAATTTGCTTTAATTACATTTTATTTTCATGTGCATATATAAGCAACACAGAATAATATATTTCCTTAAAACATCTGTAAAAATCATTTCAATGAATGTGAAGTAAAAATTCAAGTTATATAAAAACATTTTGTCCTAATTGAAAGCATCTTGATCTCCATAGGACAAAAAATAATGCTGTGATATAACCAATGTCTTAAATTTAATCAAATATGCTAATTCTTTTCTAAATAAACTTTTTTGAAAATCCTAAAAAATAAATAAATAAAAAGTAAATATATCAAGGGAGAGGAGGAAAGAAAAAGGAAGAGAAAGAAGATGAGGAAGAAGAAAGAAAGAACAAAAAGGTGATGATCGGTAGATGATTGATTAGATAGACGATAGACAAATAGATGATATGTAGATAGATGAAAGATGTTAGATAGATAGATAGATAGATAGATAGATAGATAGATAGATAGACAGACAGACAGATAGATAGATAGATAGATAGATAGATAGATAGATAGATGGTAGGTAGATAGATGATAGATAATAGATAGATGATAATAGATGTTAGACAGATGATTGATTAGATAGATAGATGATAAATAGATGATAGGTAGACAGATGATAGATAGATAATAGATAGATGATAATAGAAAAATGTTAGATGATTGATTAGATAGATACATAGGTGATATGTAGATAGATGACAGATAATAGATAGACGATAGGTAGATGATAGATACATAGATGATTGATAGATGATAGATGACAGATAGATGATAGATGACAGATGATTGATAGATAGATGATAGATAGATAGATAGATAGATAGATAGATAGATAGATAGATAGATAGATAGATAGATAGATAGATAGATAGATAGATAGATAGATAGATAGATAGATAGATAGATAGATAGATAGATAGATAGATAGATAGATAGATAGATAGATAGATAGATAGATAGATAGATAGATAGATAGATAGATAGATAGATAGATAGATAGGTGAAAGAAAGAAAGAAAAGAAAGAAAAGAAAGAAAGAAAGAAAGAAAGAAAGAAAGAAAAGAAAGAAAAAGAGTCCTGTTCTTGGCTTGGATTAGGATTTCTACCACAGCTGAAAATCTTTCCTTTGAAATCAGAGCGAAGTCTATGGTCACACAACTCTCAATGGACCTGTAGCTAGACTACAAACAAGGAGAGATGAGGGTTTAGACTTGATGCTAACTAAATGGGTAAGTGTCCCTTCTGCTCTTGAGTTCACAGCTGAAATTTTCAGACATTATGGCTTGGATATAAAATGTCCCCAAAGGCTCAAGGGTTGAACGCTTGATTCCAGCTAATGGCACCATTGAGAGATGACTGGATCATGATGATGCTGACTTCATCCAACCAGCCCTGTCTAGCCCCAGTTCATCACCCCAGAGGGAAACTCCCCATTCTCCTGTCCCTCTCATCCTTGGAAACCATTCTAATTTTCTGTATGAATGGATTTTCCCATTCTGGACACTTTGTAAACATGGAAGTGTGCAGTATGTACTGTTTATCCACAAATCAGGATGGGTTTTGAGTTGTTTCTACTTTTTGACTATTGGAAATAATGTTTCAGAAACAGAACTTCTGGGGCTGGAGAGATGGCTCAGAGGTTAAGAGCACTGGTTGCTCTTACAGAGGACCCAGGTTAGATTCCCAGCACCCACATGGCAGCAAACAACCTTCTACAGACTCCAGTTTCAGGGGAATCTCATGCTCTCTTCTGACCTCTATGAGCATTGCACAACACAGGTGCACTTACACACATGCAGGCAATACATTCATACCCGAAAAATAAATAAAACATAAAAATAACAGAAACAGAAATTCTAGGCTGAGTGTGGTGATGCATGTCTGTAATCTTGCACTTGAGAAGCAGGAGATGGAGGTTCCTGCACTTTCAGGCAGCCTGGGATACAAAAAGTACTATCCTGACCAAAAACTACAAAGAAATGGAGAGGGAAAGGAGGAGGAGAGAAAGATTTTAACTCATTTCATAAGATATCCTAAAGCCCAGAGCAAGGACTGGGTAACATTTCATGTCTGTCACAAGACTGATACCTTCTGTACACATTTAAAGATGCAGTTACAATGAATTCTTCTCTAACTGAAAAAAGTCAAAATTTGATTCTTACAGTTTTTATACATCCTCCTTGATTCTTCCCCATCTTTCTCTTCTCTTTCCTTTTTATTTGTTCTTCTATTTATGTATTTACTTGCTGTGGTGCTCAGGATGAAACCCAAGACCTCAAAAATGCTAAGCACTCCGGGCGTGGTGGTGCACGCCTTTAATCCCAGCACTCACAGGAGGCAGAGGCAGGCGGATCTCTGTGAGTTCAAGGCCAGCCTGGTCTAGGTAGTGAGTTCCAGAACAGCTGGGACTACGGGGACACCCTGTCTCAAAAAGACCAGAAAAAAAAAATGCTAAACACACACGCTGTTTTGGAGTCAACCCGGCTCCTTTTCCCTCCTCAGTTCTCCGCTGCGGTCAGAAACCCTCCCTCACCATTGCGGGCCTCCCCTCCTCCGCTCTCAGAAACCCTCCGCTCAGGACTGCGGGCCTCCCCTCCTCCGCTCTCAGAAACCCTCCCCTCAGCACTGCGGGCCTCCCCTCCTCCGCTCCAGTTCACCTTTCTTTTCTCGCTTACTGTGGTTTTTTCTTTTTTTTTCATTTCTCCCATTTGCCAAGATACATAATCACCACCCCTAAATTAATTCACTCTGGAAAAAATTTAAAAGCTGGCACACCCAAGCTTTACTTGAATAGTCATTTTTGCCATTAGCTCTTTGCCTGCAAGGCAAGCAGTTTGTTGAAACTGGTTCTGCCCCACCTCCTCACTGGGGGATAAATGTGAAGCTGGGGTACTTATCAAATCCAGGCTTACTGAACCCAGAGACTGGCTTAGCAGAGATTTGGCTCAGCAGTCACTGGACAATGTTTAGCCCCAGATCTGGAGAAGCCCACTGGCACACACACACAACATGAAAGCACACAAGCACACAAATGTATGCATAAACATGCACATGCACTCATGTACACATGAACATGAATGTGCATGCACGTGTGTATGCATACATGTATACACTCACCTATACACATAATGTGCATGCACATGTGCACATGCATGTACACCCCCACTCACTCATGTGTCCTCTTGGGACATCTTATGAGAAAGTCTCTCCTGGGAGTAAACTAAAGCGAGTCCTTAGCACCCCTGATGAGAGCGGTCTCTTCTGCTTCATCTCCATCTCCAGAGAGAATTCCACCCACACTGCAGATCAGGCTTTACTGGGCAAGTGACTTGTGAAAGGTCAGAGGTGCAGACCAATTCTTGCTCAGAAACAAGGCTATTTACAGTCTGAATGAAACTTGTTTAGATTTCTTAATTAATTGATTAATTGATTTGGGGGGGATGGGGAGAAGACAAGATTTCCTACTGAAGCCCAGGCTGGCCTTGTTCTCACTCCCTATCCCAGACTGGCCTTCATCATGTTGTGATCCTCCTGCCTCAGTCTCTCAAGAACTGGGATTTATGGGTATGAGTCACAATATCCGCTTAGTTTGGATTTTTAAATTTTACATGGCATCAACCTACCATGTGTCAAAACGCCCTTTAACATAGCAGAGACACCTATTTAGTAGTAGTACTAGTAGTAGTAGCAGTATTTTGGTCTTTTTGAGACAGGGTCTCTCTGTAGTCACAACTCGTCTGGAACTCACTTTGTAGACCAGACTGGCCTTGAACTCACAGAGATCCTTTGCCTCCTGAGCGCTGTGCTTAAGTCACCACGCCCCACAGACACCTATCTTTTGTGGCTGCATCTTTGACATTTCCACTCCGGGTAAGGTGGCATTGGCTCTCATCTGAGCTCTGTCCCCTCTTCTCGCCTTGTCCAATCCACCCCGCACACTGAAACAGCTTTATCCTCCCTTCCTGCCTTGGCAGTTCCCCGCTCCATTCCATGCTTCCCCAGTGCCAGCAGGACAAAGTCCCCTTCTTAGCCTGTTTTATGAGCATAGAACGTGCCACACTGGGCCAATTGTCTTCCCCTGGATCCTCCCACACACCCAATTCCAGCCCAGCAGGCTATCACTCTTCTCTGAACACCCAAGTGCATCTTGGGCCCGCATCCCCTACTTACTGTCCAGAATGCTCCTCATTTCCTTATTCAACAGACAGTTACAAAGTCCTCACCAGATGCCAAGGGGAGGGACTTCACAGTGACACAGCTAGGGGTGGCAGTAGGCGCGGATGGAGCAGTTCTAATGCAGTGTGGGAAGCGGTGTGGGCTGCAGGGGGTACGATAAGAGAGTGTTGGGGGGGTGGGCAGGGAAGACCAGTAGCAGCCGTACTGCCGAGAGCTTCCCACAAAACTCTTAGCTAGGAAGAGGAGACTGGGAGCTAGCAAGGGCCACCAGCCCTCTGCTGATTCTACTCCAAGACCAGTTCCGCACAAAGCCTTCCCAGGTCACACAGACCCAAGTGATCACCCTTGGGGAACATGAGCTCTTCCATTCTGTATTTCATGTGGCAAGGGACCGCAGCCTGGCCTGTTCTAGCAAGTGTTTTTAAATGGAGCATACATGCTCCAGCTTGCTCCAAAGCTGGATACACTGTTCCTGTGGGCAGAGCAGAGTTTCACAGGCACTAGTTTGTACAGAGAAGGCAGTCAATAAAAACGTCTGCTGAGTGAATGTGAATGAAGGCCATCCCAATGCCTTTATTCACAAACAGCCTTGTTATTCACAAACAACGCAGGACTAACCACTCCTTCCGAGGAGTGTGGGGCCCCTTAATTCATTTGTGTCCATAACAAAACCTGAACTTTTCATGAAAATTATTAAAACTTGCTGCGTTATGAAGTATGTTTTACCTGGTAATAGGAGTCTTTCTGAACCTCCTTTAACATGATTTCTCCCAATATGAATAAAAATACAAGCAGTGGAGAGCACAGAATTAGGAGAAATGCCTTAATTTTTTTCCTCTTTATTAAATCTTGTTTTTTTTTCCTTTGTTTTTTCTAGCATCTAGAATGATCTTTGAACACTGGGTGTGTGCTGTGAAAATCAGAAGAAATGTGTAAGTAATGCAGAACTGACCTGGCCTCCGCCTGAGGGGTGGGGTGGCCCAGCTTCTCCAGCTGGCTCTCTGGGACACCTAGAGCTCCTCACTCAGCAATTATGGCTGCCGGGGCCACACCCAGCCCCAAGCACCCTCCCGATTTTGTCTCTGGGAGAAAATGCTGCTGAGTACTGAGGAAATTTGCCAGGAGATTAAAAATAATTAAGGGAAACCCACAGTTTGACTCTCCTCCCCTTTTCCTCTGGGGCCTCAGCTGCCTTCTCCCAGGATGCAGGGCAGAATAGGAGGCCAGGCAGACTGAAAGGCAGCCTCAGGAGGAGGAGACCCTTGGGCTTGCTTGACAACACTGCTTGCTTCAGGTGTCCTCCCTGTTGAAGGGACACTGGGCTTTTCATTTGTGCCTACTTCTCCTTGCTCTTTTTATTGTTGTCCGAGACAGGAGCTTGCTTTGTGGCCCACGCTGGCTCCAAAGTCCCCATCCTTCTGCCTCCCCCTTCCAAGTGCTGGGATTACAGGTGTGTGCCATCATGCTTGGAAAATGACTTTTTCCCTCTTTTCTTTGCTCCTTTCTTTGGTTCTTTTTCCTCCTCCTCCTCCTCCTCCACCACCGACCACTTCTTCCTCTTCTTCCTCCTCTTCCTCCTCCATCACCACCTCCTCTCCTTTTCCTCTTCTTCCTCCTCCTCTTCCTCTTCTTTTTCTTCTTCTTCCTCCTCCTCCTCTTCCCCTTCTCTCTCCTCCTCCACCACTTCTTCCTCTTCCTCATCTTCCTCCTCCTCCTCCTGTTTGTTTTGCTTTTGTGGTACTGGGGATGGAACCCAGCGTCTCATGAATGCTAGGCAAGCACTCTATCACTGAGCCAAGGCTCCAGCTCTGCCAGTTTCCTGACGCCAGCACCTCTGTCTACTGCCAAGCTTGCTCCTCTCCCTGCTTCAAGGTTGACAATGCAGTTCTCTTCTCTGCTCAATTCTCCCCTTCTCTCTAGGCCTGTCATTTACTCCTCCTGTGTCGAGTACCCCTCTTCAAGCAGTGAGCCCCAAATCTTCACACCCATTTACACACTTGCCTGTTCACAGTGCCAAAGTGTCACACATAACTTCTCCAAACCCAATGCTCGGCTTATCTGACATCTGAAGGACTGAGCCACTGTTTACCCTGTGCCCAAGCAAAAGACATAGTTACCTCCATATAATTCTACTTCCTTCTTTAGGGTGACATGGAGGGGTATGCTGACAGGCTCATCTTTTCCCTCTCATGGCCCACACCTTGATTCCTGCCCAGTTTCCCTCTCCTGAGCCTCTAACACAACCTCCTGGCCTCCACTCTCTCTCCCTACCCAACTTCTAAACTAGTCTGCCCACAGTCTTTCATTCCTTAGACACCTTTGGTAGAATCACACTGCCTGAAAGGTTTCTAAACGTAGTTCACACACTTGGGAGCTTTTTAAAAGCAGACAAGGCCTGAGTCCGTGTCTCCAGGGGGTCTTATGAAACGAGCTCCACTATTTCTAAAATCGCTTGCCTGAAGACTCCTCTTTCAAATCCTTTGGAGGATCTTAGCTCTAGCATACATCTCCATTCTAGACAGACAGAATGGCTTCATTACCTCACAGGAACTTCTGCTCTGCAGCGGCTACTTGATGTCTGGAAGCCCTCTCATGCTGAGGACGTCCTTGGTGCCCTTGGGCAGATCAGTTCCCCCCTTGTTAGGCCTCCTCTGCTATATATAGCTGGATAACCCCCTCTACACCGTGACTCACACTGTGCTCATGCAGTGTTTTCTTCTTTTATTTCAGTGCTAATGGTTGGGCTCAAGACTTCCCACATGCTAGGCACAAGCTCTGCCACTGAGCTGTACACACCAAGCTCCTCTGTATTGTGTTTTAAAAACTATTATTTTTATTTTATGCGTATGAGTGTATTGCCTGCATGTATATAAGTGCACCACTTAGCCATTTCTCTAGCCTCCTAAGAGACATTTTATATAGCTTTGACCCCCTCAGCTCCTCACATATAGTTGCCATATATTGGTTCTCAATAAGTATATATTAGGTGCATGACTGAATAGGGATGACTATGAGAAAACCCACCATTTTCACAGAATTTTAAAGAGATGAAATAATGTCATTAGAAACAGTTACATTTCTGAAAGCTTTTAAAATTTCTGAGACCATTCTGGGCATAATGCCACACACTTTTAATCCCAGCAGGCTCTGTGAGTTCAAGGTCAGCCTGGTCTACATGCCAAGTTTCAGGTCGGTCAGGGCTATATAATGAGACTGTGCCAAAAAAAAAAAAAAAATCCTGAAACCCCAGAAAGTTTTCATTTTCTGCCTGAAATATCAAATCTTCCCCCATTATTTGAGTAACTTTTCCCCTAGGTATCCCAGCATGGCAGGGTACTAACTGAAGGGACAGTGGTCAGGGGGATGGCTTTGTGGGACTGTAAGAAAGTAATAGCCCAAGTTCCCTCTCCTTATGCCTTTAACATCACCAAGCCTTTGTGCATGCAAAGAACATGTTCTACCACTGTGCTACAGTCCCAGCCTTACCCCGTGTGCTGGCATTTCTAAACAATGTCAATGGTGAAATTTCTCTAATCCTTTAGCCAACCAGTAACCCTGTCCTCTACTGACTGTTTTTTCCAGTGTGTGAATTTGTGTGATCCTTAAAGCGTTATCAGTGTGTGTGTGTGTGTGTGTGTGTGTGTGTGTGTGTG
>NW_008336933.1:6959261-6963721 GCF_000622305.1 Nannospalax galili
GAGAGAGAGAGAGAGAGACAGAGAGACAGAGAGACAGAGAGACAGAGAGAGAGAGAGAGGGAGAAACACTAGTCAGAAAAAGCTACAGATGACTGAAAACTATATTATCAATGTCTTCCTTGATCTGCTTGGCAAAATTTTTAAGAGAATATAGTTATAAAACAGACATTTATTTATAGTTTTTGATTTCCTTTTCTCCTAGAAACACTCATCAATGAAATAAAATAGCTCTAGCTCACTTCTACGGTGTTTGTGCAAGTGCACCATATATGTGCAGTGCTCATGGAGGTCAGAACAAAGTGCTGAATCCCCTGGAACTGGAGTTACGGATAGTTGTTAGCCACCATGTGGGTGCTGGGAACCAAACCTGGGTCTTCTGAAAGAGCAGCCAGTGCTCTTACCTGCTGGAGCCATTTCTCCAGCCCAGTGTTTATATATCTTAAGGACAATAAATAGTTCTGTTTAGATGCAGCTCCCAGTAAAGATAAGTAGAAAGCCAATCTGATTTCCCCTCCTGAAATGCTAAAAACAAAACTAACACTACAGGGACAGGGAGTTTGCAGGAGGTAAGACTTCAGAAGCAGTTGTACAGGACTTAGCTGCCACTGCCTCCCGCCCTCCCCCAAAAAGCTAAATGCTATCACATGGAAGAAAGTGAGAATGTCTTGATGTAAACCCCAGAGTCCTCGTGGGCTCAGGAATGGCAGCACCAGGCATCCCTGAACCAATGGAGGCATGTCCTGCAAATGAAAGAGGACAGGAAGCTGTTGGAGAAGAGGTTGGATCTTGGACCAGTCTGCATATGATCACAGAAGCCGAACTTATACTGAGCCAGGGTGGAGCAAGGGACCCTTAGGCTGGGGGGTCAGCAGGCAAAGTTGGAGGTGAGAGATGCTGCTGGCAGGGACGGTGGCTAGCAGGACAGCTCTCACTCAGCAGAGGTGGTAAAGCCACACCCTCCCCTCTTGCCAAACAGGACTCTGGTGGAGCCTGTGTGGGGGGGACGTACCCTAACCTGGCTAGGGAAAAAATCAAAGACATGATTTATGGACATGGAAGACAACATCCATCAAGGTCATTCCCATTCCCCTCCTGTGGAGTCCTAGACCCACACACCTGACAATGTTCTCCAAGGTCCCAATCTGGGGCTTAATTCCAATTCTGAATATGTAGCAGACCAACATCAGGTAGGGCACCTTTGACAAGGTGTCTATCATCAAAGTTACAGAAAAAAAAGCAAAGCAACTTGGGGAAGACAAGACCCTTCAAGAAGAAGATAATTTCTAGAAACTATCCTAGCATAAAAAGGGGGAAATGTCTGGCTTCAAGCCGGGGCTTCAAAAGACAGTCATGATAGCAGTTTTCATAACTAAATTTTCATTTATTTTTTAGGACTGGGAATAGAGCTTAGTGGTACACAGTGCTTGCCTCGCATGGTGAGGCCACAGGTTCAATCCTTTGTATACCACCACCACTCATATATTATTGTTAATACATAAAATAATATTGTGAATTAGGGTAAACATGGCCTTCTGCACAAAACGGTGACTACCATAACTGTCTATTTCAAAATGAAATTTAATTCTCTGCACAGTGACCAGTTGTGGGTCTCTGTATTGCTGCCCCCTACAGCAAAAAGTAGCTTCTCTCATGAGAATTAAAAGGTGGGATGAGTGCTCACCTCTAAAAGGGACAGCTTGGAAGAGGAGAAGGAAAAGTTTGTAAGAGCCAGAGGAGGCGAACATCTGCAGTGATACAGTATTTGCTGGACATGATGGGGCCATTGCGCAAATTAATTCACAGCAATTGTGACTGCATGCACAAGACCTGCACAAGAATAAGTCAGCCAGAACCCCAGCATGGGTGGGAATAGAGGGAGCTCATGAAGTTGCACCCTAGCTAAGGAACTATTGGCAACTGATGATAGCTAGGTGAGGGCAAGTCCATTTTCTTCAGGGATGCAGCACCTAAGAGGCTACCCATGCTCCAGTAGATGGTGCCATACCCAGTACATACAGGTGGCACTAAGTGGACTCACTGAGTTTTAAAAAACAAAGAGCAAATGATGTCAGAAGGGAAAAATGGTGAGGATGAACTGGAGGACAGTGAATGGGGGCTGGATTTGACCAAAACACATTATATGCATGCATAAAATTCTTAATAAAAAGGGGCAGGGGAGGGGCTAGAGAGATGGCTCAGCAGTTGAGAGCACTGACTGCTCTTGCAGAGGACCGGGGTTTGATTCCCAGCACCCACATGGCAGCTACGAACTGTCCACAACTCCAATTCCAGGGGAATCCAAAGCCTTCTTCTGACCTCCATGGCATTGCCCAACATGGGTGCACTCACATACATGCAGGCAATACACTCATACACATAAAATAAAAATAATAATTTTTTTTAAAGGGGCATGCCGGGCATGGTGGCACATGCCTTTAATCCCAGCACTTGGGAGGAGAGGCAGGCGGATCTCTGTGAGTTCAAGGCCAGCCTGATCTACATAGTGAGTTCCAGGACAGCTGGGGCCGTAGGAAGACCCTGTCTCAAAACAAAACAAACAAACAAAAAAAAGGGCAGGGAAGAGCTGGAGAGATTGCTCAGTGGTTAAGGGCACTTGCTACTCTTGCAGAGGATCCAGAATCAGTTCCCAACACCCACATGGTGGCTCACAATCATCTGCAACTCCAGTTCCAGGGGATCTGATGCCCTCTTTTGTCCTCTGTGGGCACTGCATACACATAGTACACATACATGTAGGCAAAACATTCATAACACATTCTTTAATATCTTTTTTTTTTTTTTGAGACAGGGTCACACTGTAGCCCTAGATGGTCTAGAACTCCCTATGTAGATCAAGTTGGCCTGGAACTCATAGAGATCTGCCTGCCTGTATTCAGAGTACTGGGATTAAAGGCATGTACCACCACACCCGGCAAATAGTAAGTCTTTTTAAAAAAGTAAAGTTTTTTTAAAACTATACTATACTATGTTGGTATAAAGAAAAGAATGTGTATTCATAAAGGAAGAATGGGAGCCAAGCATGGTGGTACACACCTCTAGCACTTTAGAGGTAGAGACAGGAGAATCAGTTCAAGGCCAGTTTCAACTATACAGAGTTTGAAGCCAGCCTGAGCTATATGAGACCCTGTCTTAAAAACCAAAATAAATAAACAAAAGAAGAATGAGACAGTGTTTAAAAAATAACACCTTAACTCAGGAGGAAGAGGCAGGTGGATCTCTGAGTTCAAGGCCAGCCTGGTCCACACAGCAAGTTCCAAGCCAGCTGGAGCTACAGGAAGACCATGTCTCAAAAAGGCCAAATAAAATTTAAAAAAAAAGAACACCCATGGAATAAAAGAGCTACTGGAAATTTAAAGTATGTCAGTGATGAAAAGTTCAGGATACAATTGGAAATCTCTCACAGTAAGATGCGAGAAATGGAAAATAAGCCTGAGAGCTGGGAACCCAGTATAGGAGAGAGGGAATCCAGAGGGTTTGCCTGAGGATGCAAACAGCAATGAGAAAGACTGGAGACCAGCCAAGAGGGGAGAGGAACAGGATGCTGGAAAGGGGTCCCATAGCACACCTGTTCTGTGCTTTCACAGCAAAGCTGAGAGGATATGGCAACCCAGGGCTTTCGCATGTACCAGCCACATAGATGTAAGCAAGGGTCAGCCTCTTGGAAACATGAACTACCCTAGCAGTGAAAGGTGACTGAGCTGCCTGCCTACTGCTGAGCACAGACACTGACCAGTGAGGACCACTAGAATCTCTAATGTGCATGGAAGACCTGACATGGCTTCATCAGGACTGGACACCCTTTGCAAGCATGAATCTTTTATTTGTACAAAGGGTATAGATGGGGGAGTTGGTAGAGTTCCTTTCTTTTTTATTATTATTTTAATTTTATGTGTATGAGTGTATTGCCTGCATGTGTGTGAGTGCACTCGTGTTGTGCAATGCCGTGGAGGACAGAAGAGGGCTTCAGATTCCCTTGGAACTGAAGTTAAGGACGGTTTGTAGCCACCATGTGGGTGGTGGGAATCGAACCCGGGTCCTCTGCAAGAGCAGTCAGTGCTCTTAACCACTGAGCCATCTCTCCAGCCCCTAAGAGTTCCTTTTTAGGTACCCTTTTCCTTTTGCTCTGGGAATCCTCCCGACTGACTGGCTGCTGGAAAGAGCTGCATCTCTCATCCAGCATAAGCAAACATCCTGATGATAAAGGCTGGTCTTCATTTCTCTGGGTCCTGACTCTTTGCTACCATTTAAGAATCAAGACCCCAGCTCCAGGAACAGGGTGTCTGATGAAAATGAGCCTGTAGGAAGGACTCTAGACAATAAGCATTGACTTTGGAAGTGAATCTTTCACAGCCATGTTGAAAAATAAGCAAAGGAGCTAAGCAGGTAGTTTAGTGTTGGAGTTCCTACCTAGCAAGGGCCAGGCCTGGGCGTCATCATGA
>NW_008336933.1:6964279-6970592 GCF_000622305.1 Nannospalax galili
TGTGTGAGTGCACTCGTGTTGTGCAATGCCGTGGAGGACAGAAGAGGGCTTCAGATTCCCTTGGAACTGAAGTTAAGGACGGTTTGTAGCCACCATGTGGGTGGTGGGAATCGAACCCGGGTCCTCTGCAAGAGCAGTCAGTGCTCTTAACCACTGAGCCATCTCTCCAGCCCCTAAGAGTTCCTTTTTAGGTACCCTTTTCCTTTTGCTCTGGGAATCCTCCCGACTGACTGGCTGCTGGAAAGAGCTGCATCTCTCATCCAGCATAAGCAAACATCCTGATGATAAAGGCTGGTCTTCATTTCTCTGGGTCCTGACTCTTTGCTACCATTTAAGAATCAAGACCCCAGCTCCAGGAACAGGGTGTCTGATGAAAATGGTTCCTTTTTAGGTACCCTTTTCCTTTTGCTCTGGGAATCCTCCCGACTGACTGGCTGCTGGAAAGAGCTGCATCTCTCATCCAGCATAAGCAAACATCCTGATGATAAAGGCTGGTCTTCATTTCTCTGGGTCCTGACTCTTTGCTACCATTTAAGAATCAAGACCCCAGCTCCAGGAACAGGGTGTCTGATGAAAATGAGCCTGTAGGAAGGACTCTAGACAATAAGCATTGACTTTGGAAGTGAATCTTTCACAGCCATGTTGAAAAATAAGCAAAGGAGCTAAGCAGGTAGTTTAGTGTTGGAGTTCCTACCTAGCAAGGGCCAGGCCTGGGCGTCATCATGAGCCCCACACCAAAAAAAAGGCAACTAAAAGGTTCACTCTGAACAGCAGACAAACTAATAAATATACTGCAACTCCACATAAAATGTAACTGTTTAGGGGCTGGAGAGATGGCTCAGCAGTTAAAAGCACTGGCTGCTCTTGCAGAGGACCAGGATTCAATTCCCAGCACCCACATGATGGCTAACAACAATCTGTAACTCCAGTTCCAGGGGGTCCAATGCCCTCTTCTGACTCTATGGATATTGCATGACACAGGTGCACTTACATACATGCAGGCATTACACTCAGACACACAAAATAAAAATAATAAAATATTTTTAAAAGACTTTAAAAGGGGGCTGGAGAGATGGCTCAGAGTTGAGAACACTGACTGTTCTTGCAGAAGACCTGGGTTTGAATCCCAGCACCCACATGGCAGGTAACAACTATCTGTAACTCCAGTTCCAGGGGATCCAACAGCCTCTTCTGTCCTCCATGGGCATTGCATGACACAGGTGCACTTACATTCATGCAGGCATAACACTCATACACATAAAAATATAAAAATAATAAATATAATTTTAAAAATTTAAGCATAATGAACTAATGTAGATCTTCCACATAGATTCATTCTTTATGCTGTATAAAACTAACTTATACTAATAACTGTTTAAGGCTGACAAGGAAGAGGACTGAAATGTAAATATATGAGCAAGAGTTAAATCGTCATTGAAGAAAGAAAATTACTAGTGTAAGAGGCTAAATCCCTGATAAGCAAATAGTCACTGAAAAGTAATAAAGATGGAGTACTTCTTTTTTAAAAAAATATTTTACTATTTTTATTTTATGTGTATGAGTATATTGCCTGCAAGTATATAAGTGCATCTATGTGGTACAATGCCTGTGAAGGTCAGAAGAGGCTGCCGGATCCCCTAGAACTGGAGTTACAGACGGTTATTAGCCATCATGTGGATGCTGGGAACTGAACCTGGGTCCTCTGCAAGAGCAGCCAGTACTCTTAACCACTGAGCCGTCTCTCCAGTCCCCTTCCATTGTCTTCTTGGTCTCTGGCAGGAAGACCTTATTCTTTAACTCCAAGGCCCCTTCAACTGACCTGCTTAGAGTACGTAGCCCTAGATATCTCAATGTGGAGACGTGACCTATCAACCTTCTCTTCTTTAAGTTGGCCAATCCAAAATTAGGGGAAGGAAAACCCTTAAAACCCAGGGTCTTCAAGGAGAATGTTGGATTTCAGTTCCTGAATTCCCCTCTCCACTTGTGGGGAGCTTTGTATGTGTGAGTGAGTGAGTGAGTGAGTGAGTGAGTGAGGTTCTCTTTGTATATGTATAAATCTGTTGCTTGTTGTTCTCTACTGTTCTGAGATCTTTCCGCCTTTTAATTCTTTAATTGGCTGTAAAAACAAACCTGACTCCTAGACGGTGACCATCTTTGAACCCATGCGGATAACACTAGGGCTGGGGATGCGACTGTGTTAGAGTACTTGCCTGGCATTTGCAAAGCACTGGGTTCAAGCCTCAGAAGTGAAATAACAAACTATTACCTCCAACTGAAAAATAAAGCAACAGCAATTAGCTATTAGGTCAATACCAAAAGGAAGTGAACAGTAAAGGAGTGTGGGCTGGAGATGTAGCCTAGTTGGTGAACAGTTTGCGCCTAGCATGCAGGCATTCCTGGGCTGGGTCACTGTACTGGTTAACGTAGGCGTGGTGGTGTACACCTGTAATCCCAGAAATTCTGCAAGTGGCACTGCAGGGTAAACCGTATCAGAATCCAAGAATTCTTTGGAGGAAGTCAACATTGACACAGTACTTTCTAAGCGGCAAGGCTTGAACCTTCCCTGAAAACCCATTTGATCTTCACACCATCCCCACTTCAGATGAAGGGCTAAGTTCAAAAGGCTGGATCTGCCGTGTTATCCAGCTTGTTAATACCAGAGGAACCTTAGCCAGCATACGGCCAATCTCCCTATGGAGAGAGCCAAAGTCAGGTGGAAAGTGTCAAATGATGTCCCTAGCTCACAAAGCCTTTGCCCAATAGCTCAGGAAGTCAAGCCAAGCAACAACAACATCAGCTTGTTGTTTTTGCTATGGTATTTTTAGTTAGAGTATACATTCTTCAAAAATGAAAGGACATACAGGTCCCGGGTTAGAAGTCATAAAAAGCAAGGTGCAGTATAGTGAGCCTGTAACTCCAGTGCTGGGGTGGGAGGTGAAGGTAGAGACAGGCACATCCCTGGATTTCATTGGCCAGCAAGCCTAGCAGAATCAGTGAGCTCCCGGTTCAATGAAAGACCATCATATCTCAAAATTATAAGGTGGAAAGCCATTAAAGATGACACCCAAAGTTGACCTTTGGGCTCCAATGCCCCCCTGACATGTGAACACATTCATAAGCCCCCAAATGTGTTTTTTTTTTTAAATCTAAGACTTTTTCAACTGTAGTACAAGGTCTCCTAATACCTACATTAATACTAATAGCTGAAAATTAAATGGCTGTCCTGGACATTTGTCTTAGTTTGTTCTTCACTGCTGTGACAAAACACTCTGACCATTACAAACTTGGGGAGGAAAGGGTTTATTTATCTTACATCTCCCAGGTCACAGTTTATCAGGGAGCCCAAGGTAGGAACTCAGGGCAAGAACCTGGAGACAGGCCATGGAGGAACACTGCTTACTGGCTTGCTTCCCTGGCCCCTGCTCAGCCTGCTTTCCTATGCAACACAGGCCCACCTGCCCAGGGGTGGCACCACCCACAGTGGGCTGGGCCCTCCCACATCACTTATCAAGAAGGTGCCCCTCAGACATGGCCATAGGCCAGTCCAATAGAGGCAATTCCCCAATTGAGGCTCCCTCAACCCAGGTGTGTCAAGTTGACACTAAAGCTATCCAGCACAACATTTTATAGTATTCTTTGTTTTTTGTTTTTTGAAACAGGTCTCACTATGTACCCGACTGCTGTGAAACTCACTATGTACACCAGGTTAGTTTCAAACTCAAGAGGGGAGGCTTTGCTTCCTGAGTGCTGGGATTAAAGGACATTGTATACTATCCTTGATGCATGATTTTAATTCTGCTACTCTGACATGGTCACTATTTTTCAAGTCTAAGAAGACTCAGTCTTCATTCTGCATGGAACTACATCTTTTAGGAGCAAAATAAGAGCAATAACCCATTTTCTTAATGCATATATGCATACTCAAATATGTGTGGGTGTACATGCACATGTGCATGTGTGCACACTCAACTGTGGGTGTACATGCACATGTGCGTGTATGCACACTCAAATGTGTGTGGGTGTACACATACATGTGTGCATATGGGTACAGACTTGAGGTTGATGTCTTGAAGTTGTCAGCTAAGTCTCTCAATCGAACCCAGAGCTCACGGATAACTGCTAAGCCAGCCAGCCAGGTTGCTCTGGTGATCCCTGTCCCCAGCTTCCAAGCACTAGAATTACAATGTGCTACCAAGCAATCTGGTGTTTAATAGGTTCTGGGGATCCAAACTAGTCCTCGTGCTTGTGTGGCAAGCAATTTGTCCACTAGTCCATCTACCCAACCCTCCATATTTCTGTTTATAAACACTTATTGGAGCTAAATGACTTGCCTGTATTTCATCTCAATCCTGTCATATTACAGACACCGTTATTCTCTGATTAGCAAAAACCCAGCCTCCTACCCTTACAAGCACAAACTTCCAAGTATCACTTTGACAGTCCTTCTGTGCCATAAGGAAACCACAGGTTAAATATGTGATTTCCTGGGGCATCATCATCATCATCATCATTGAAAACTTCAAAAGATTTAACAGGAATTTATTACTTAGTGGAATGAAAATTTCTCTCTTTTTTTAAAGTTTTAATAAGAGATTAAAAGAAACATCATGCCAGGAAGCAGAGTGGAGGGCAGCTTGGAGTCATGTTCTCTTCTCTAACAACTTTTAGCAGAAAAGTTTGAGGAATAAACTAAGAAGCAAACCAAGTACTTGAGAAGAAATAAGTACAAGATGAGCCCCCCAACAATCCAAAACTTGAAATGCTTCAAAATCTGGGGGGCTGGAGAGATGGCTCAGCAGTTAAGAGCACTGGCTGATCTTGCAGAGGACCTGGGTTCAGTTCCCAGCACCCACATGGTGGCTAACAAACCATCCATAACTCCAGTTTCAGGGGATCCAACACCCTCTTCTGACCTCCAAGGGCATTGCATGACATGGGTGCACTTAAACACATGCAGGTAATACTCATACACATAAAATAAATTTTTTACAAAAGACTGTTTTGAACAATGACACGATGATTAAAATTTTCCAGTTTTATTGGGAATACTCAACCATTAAAGCCTATGCAAATATGCTAAAATCCAAAAAAACCTAACATTTCTGGTCCCAAGCATTTCAGATAAGATGCACTCAACCTGCACTCCATGTCTCTACTTACTAAGAAGCCCCATTTTCTCTTACACCCTGTACATATAGCCTGCATTTAAATGGCTGGAATGGAATGCCTGGCCTGGTGATTTACCCTTTTTGTTACCTTCATTTTTTAGTAATTAAGATTTACTAGGAAATTTTGAAAACTACTTAAAAAATAGAGAATTGATTTACACATTCTGAGGAAAAGCTTGTCTAGTTTTCCCTACTCACATACCACATACATACAAGAAGCCCACACAGGAATTTGCTTTTAAAAAATTGTGTATGATGTATGTGCAGGCATGCATGTGTGTGGTCAGAGGACAGCTTTCTGGAGTCAGTTTTCTCCTTTCATCATGGGATGTAGAGATCAAACTCAAGATATCTGGCTTGTGTGGCAAACCCTTTTTACCTACTAAGCTATCCTGCCAGACCCACATAGGAAATTTAAAGTTTATAATCCCACAGAGCAGTAAAAATGGGTAAAATGATGTTAATGAATTTAATTAGCCCAATATATGTGAAATATCACTTTGACATGTACTTGACAATAAGAAGTTTCTCAGGGGTTCTCAGCAGGGACTAATTTAAAACCCAATCACCAAAATGTGCCCCTTATTATCAAGGTCAGTTAATTTAGTCTTTCTTTACAGTCAAAGAGATAAACTTCGCTATTTCAGGGCACCCTGTGCTGTCTATGGCTTTCCCACCCAGCAGCACATCTGCTGATTCATGCCACTAAAAGTGCCTGTTAACCACCAGAACCCAAGAGCACGTCTCCCTCTAGAGGAACAATAAATGATCACAAGGACAACAAACATTTCCACCTCAGAACAGCAGTGAATGTTGGCTTGTGAGATTATGGTTCATGTAAAATGCAAAACTGATTTCTGTGGTAACTGCCACTTTAAACTCACTTATTTTTAGTTCCAATGAACAAAAGGGCAACAGATTCCAACCTAGCCCTTTGGCATTTTAAAAGGTCTTCAAAGACACTGATCTGATACACCTTTTAAAATGACAGAATTTGGGGCTGGGCATGGTGGCGCACGCCTTTGATCCCAGCACTCGAGGCAGAGGCAGGCGGATCTCAGGCGGATCTCTGTGAGTTCAATGCCAGCCTGGTCTACATAGTGAGTTCCAGGACAGCTGGGGCTACAGGGAGACCCTGTCTCAAA
>NW_008336933.1:6970958-6972664 GCF_000622305.1 Nannospalax galili
GCAGCTGGGGCTAAAGGGAAGCCCTTTCTCAAAAAAACCAAAAAAAAAAAAAAAAGAATTTGGGGATGGAGATGTACTTAGTTGGTAGAGTGCTTGGGTAACATGCAGGTTAGTCCTAGGTTTAATCTCCAGCACCACAAAAATAGGGTGTGGTGGCACACACTTGCAATCCCAGCATTTGGGAGAAGAGGACCAAAAGTTCAAGATCATCCCTGACTATATAGGGAGTTTGAGGCCAGCCTGGGCTATGTGTGACCCCACATATAAGTGAATAAATCAATTTTAGATGTCATTTTTGTGATCTTTAGTCAAAGTCCCACAATCTACATATGAAGACTTCCTCTCAAAAGGAAAATGAAGCTGGGTGTCAAGGTTCATGCCTTTAATCCCAGTACTTGGGAGGCAGAATCAGGCAGATCCCTGTGAGATCCAGGCCAGCTACATAACAATTTCCAGGTCAGCTGGGTCTACAGAGACCCTGTCTCAAAAGTAAATTGGGAAGCTTATCCAGTGTCACACAATTTATCAGAACAAGAAAGGGATCTGGAGTCTAAAGTTGGCATCCCAGTCCCTCGAAAGTGTTGGGATTAATTCATTAGTTAATTCACCTTTCAAGTTGAGCACTTTTTAAGTGATATTCAAATGGACTTATCATAAGACCAAAATAAACATACTACTGTGGTTACCACAGTGTAGTTTAAAATTCCAGGTCCACTGGCTTGAGTGCTGTACATGCCAAGGTACTCAGTACACAGTGGCCCCAACCCTGATTCAAGTTGGTAATACAAGAAACAGCACCACTGGTCACCGAACCTGGAGGGTGCAAATCAAAGACTTGCACCTTGTTTCCGTTTTTTTATGAACAAGAGGCACATGTTCAAATTATCTAATGTCCTCATCTTTGCTTAAGGAACAGTACATGGCCATTTAAATATTTATTGAGAGTTTAAGGTCTCAGGCACCATTCCGAGGTGCTATGATACAAAACAGAACAAAGTCAAATCCCTGCCCTTATGGAGCTTACATTCTGGTCAGAGGTTGGAAGTTAACAAAGGACACTCAATATACCTAAGAAAATTCAACATACAAACCACTGTTTGCAGAGTTACAGAAAAACAGCAAGAGTAATAAGGCCTCAGGAGCTGGAGGAGGACAGACAAATCAAGTATCAAATTAAGTGGGTACAAGACTAAGGGGACATTTAGTTTCTTTTTTTCCTTTTTTTGGGGGGAGGGGAAGGGGCTTGGAGACAGGGTCTCTCTTTAGCTCCAGCTGCTCTGGAACTCGAGATCCACGCCCAGCTTGATGACACCATTTTTAAAGGAAGGAACAAACTGGGGAAAACTGAAGTCTATCAGCATTTTTTTAACATACAAATTATCTCTCTAGCTTCATCCATAAGTGAAATTTGAATTTCTTAACTCAAAGGGCATGTGCTAGGTATCCTGGATTTAATAGTGATAGTGGGTGTCTTTAGTGCAATGGGCCTGAGTTAACAAAGTGGCTGACGAGGAAGAAAACAAAATGAAGAGGCACTGTTTATTTTAAATTATGGTCACTTGGCACCACTGTTTTGGGGCTAGGAAGTAGAGAGAAAAAGGGAAAGGCCAGGATCCAATATTCCAATATTCCCCCAAGGACCTCACTTCCTTCCACTAGTCCCTCTCCCTACAAGGTTCCACCCCCCCCCCCAACTCAACAGCACC
>NW_008336933.1:6972727-6989410 GCF_000622305.1 Nannospalax galili
TGGCCCCCCTCCCTCAAGGGTCCCCCCCCCCCCCCAACTCAACAGCACCACTAGCTGGGGACAAAGCCATTAGCACATAGCTTTGGGGGGACATTTAGGTTCCAAACCATAACAAGGCCTCTCCAATGGCACCAAGGTTGGCCAGCATTGACCTAACTTTTAAGTCCAATAGTTAAACCTAGATGCTGAGGCAAGAGAAGGCACTTTAAAGGCCAAATAACAAATGTACAGATACCGGCTTAAATGGAACTTAAACTATATAAAAGGCCCTACTTTAAATGCTCAATATACTTTACCTTTTTTGGTCTTTTTCAGACAGGGTCTCCCTGAAGCCCTAGCTGGCCTGGAATTCCCTATGCAGACCAGGTTGGTCTTGAATTCACAGAGATTCCCTGCCTCTGCCTCCCAGGTGCTGGGATTAAAAGCATGTGCCACTATGCCCCGCTCTTAATAGATATTTTTGAGTTTCCCTACATAGCCCAGGCTGACCTCAAATTCACGATCCTCTTGCCCTCAGCCTCCTGAGTGCTAGGATTTATAGGCCTGTGTGTACCCACACCAGCTATGGCTTTATTTTTTAAAAAGCTTTTTCTCACAGAAACTTTTAGACACAAAAATGGTTGGCCATTACCCAGCTAGACCCAATAATGATCTGCTGTCACAGCTATCACTACTTTCTTTTGGAAGAGAGATGACTATTCTAAAGCAATCCCAGACATTCATAGACCTATCCAATCTATACAAAATGAACTGTATCATTTCTATGTAAAAGGAACAGTTCCTTATTAGCACCCAATACCCAATTCTTCCTTAATTTTCCTTCCTGTTTAAAAAGGACCCCCCCCAATATTTTATAATTGGTCTTATTTAATCAGATCCAAGTGAAGTCTACATCACTGGACTAGAGATACTGTAGACCTCTGGAAAGATTTCCCAGCAGCTCCCCTTTATTTTCCTTTATGGATTCTCCTTATTCCAGATTTGGCTGACCACAGGCTCCAAGTATAATTTATCCTGTTCCTATGTATTGCAAATTGCAGGTTACATCAGAAGCAACACAGATTAGATACAATGTTTTGGCCAGCAAGTGAGATACTTTCTAGGTAGTTCTGTGTACTTCCTCTATTTCACTATAGACATGCCTATGTGTCTGGCTATTTTACTTTTAATGACTGAGAAATTAAGGTCCATTACAATGATCCATCCATTACAAAGTTCCCCATCAGTCTTCTCAGTATCCTTCACAAAAATCCATCAAAGGCCTCACCACAGTAATGCCAACATTCTGACCCAGTCAGGATTTGATGCATCCAACCCTTCTGTGTGGCCTGTCTTGATCAAACAAAACACGTCCTTTTCCGTGTTAATTCTTGAAGTGCCCCCATGGTGCCCTTTCACAACTCGCCAACAAAAGGCCTGTCACAGTGGCCATTCACTTCCCCTCCCTATTGCTGGCATAGACACTACCAGTTCCTTGCCTGCTTGTTTTGACTCCCAGAGACGAAGCTTATCTCTCTCCCTGGCCTTCTCACAGCATGCCTGCCCTAACACAGGTGACCCTTTCACAACCCTAGCCTTGGTCATTGACCAGCCCCCCTTCAATGCTTTTATCTGCATTCCACTGTAGCCTGGACTACCCCTGGCCACCCCCAGCAAGGGCAACTTTTCACACTACAACTTTAAAATACTCCACTCTGACCTCCCTAGTCTCTAGCTAGGCACTCTAACACTTGGACTCAAACTATGTTTTGGTGCTAAAGGGCCTACCACCAAATTATATGACCTCGTGCCAGCTAAGTAAAGAATGTGTAAGTACTAAAGGCTCACCCAAAGATGATCAGCCTTTAAGCAAAACTTGGAAACCTACCTCAGGGTCCTCAGAACCACCTTGTTCCCTTGTCAGAAGACACCCTTACCACTCTAAAGTTAAAAAAAGCATTTGGGGGAAGTGTGGTTTGCCTAGCAGTCCTGGGCAAGTCCTCATGATCATGACCCACCAACAACCAAAACAGAGGATGTGGAATAACACAGAAAAAAGAAAGTCAACACCAAAATTAGGAGCTTCCAAAATGTAGTTGATTCTCCAAATTCAAGTCCAAAACCATCAAGTGGCATTAACAGGTTTGGAGGACATGGGTGCACAACAGCAACCCTTTCCTTGAGCAACTGATTTAACTGATATGAAACCAGACAATAGGGCTATCCCTTGGCATGTTACAGAAGTAGCCCATGTGTCCAAGGCAACACAAACCCAAGGATACAGAAGTTTGAAACTCCAACTAAAATGCAGGGAATGTAACAGCTGATCCAATTCAAGGACAGGATGTGGAGGGCTCTTGCTATCAATTCCACTAGTGGAGACATTACCATTCCATGAGGTAACACACAAGGGAAGTTTATCTCTGCAAAGAATCTGCCCGAGTTATTCCTTGTAACTCCTCCATCGTAAGCAAACCTCAGAAACCAAAACAATGGTCTCATGTTCAAGTCTTTATTACCAGCACAGACAGTGAAGAAAACTTGCAATATTTCTGAAAATTAAAGGGGCTTGTTTTTAAAAGATACCATTTAGGATCTGACATTTGAGATGTTGTTTTGGGTTTTTTGGGTTTTTTTTTTTTTTGCTTTTTTTAAATGAAGTTGGAGAAGAACCTTTATTCTACCTCTTCATTTGAGCTGAAAGGCTAAATGACAACTATAAAACACGACATGTGGATAGCCAAGAAACAACAGTATCCCAGCACAGAATTAAATGGCATACTCATGGAAAAGAGAGGCTGTCTCACTCTCAGTGCCAAACTAGAAAGCTTTCCAACACCTGGACTGCATCTTCATCAGGTTACAGAGCTGAGGAAAACCCAATGTCAGCCAAGCAGAGCTCGAACTTGACTGTTCCTGTCTTTTCACTAAAGACCAAATTCAAATGATGTCACCTCTAGGCTGAGCCAACTTTTGTCCCTAACTGCTTTACTGAAAGAATATTATTATAGTAAAGAGCTGTGATTTTTGTGTTTCAAAGACATTCTGTGTTTCTCATAAGACAGTTTTAGAAACATCAGTATTATTTGGAGAGATGAGAAAAACATCAAAACACAGAAAGATCACATTAAGTCTACAGTTGACAAAATCTGTCCTCAACTTTTGGGCAAAATATGAAAGCTTCATCTTTCCAAATGGAAAGTTACTACAAAACCAAGAGTCAATCCACAACACTAAAACTTGTCCCGTAATTAAAATCAACTGTGATGAGACAAGCAGGCCCCTTAAGTAGCCTGATACTTAGGTTCCTTCTTCGAAGTCTTCTAAAGAAAGATGACCACAAGGGAAATATGGTTCTAACAGTTAACCTTCAATGCCAACTTGGCTGTGTTTAAAATTTGAGAGACACTGTAACTGTGGAGGGAAGATCCACTCTAAACATGGGCAGTACCACCCCATGGACTGAGGTCTCAGACTCAATAAAGGGCGTGGGGGCAGTAGAGTGCCTACATTCACTTCTCTGCTGTGCTTCCTGATCTGCCCAAAAGTGGCCAAGCAGCGTCACAATCCTACTACCACAGCCACCAGCTACTGCTGCCCCCATGCCTTCCCTAAGCTGCTTCAGGTCAGGTCACAGGAGTCACAGAAATAAGATCAGCAGCTTTGGATGTTAGGCAAGAACACTTCTAGAGGTCGACAGTTACAGCCTCCGGGCCCAGAAGTCCATTGGGAGCAGCCCCATCAGTGAGGGGTATTGGAAAAAAGGTGGTTCTTCAGTCCAACCTGTGCTAGCCTGGGCCAAATGGACTTAATTCCAAACTGAGAAACTGAATAAGGCAGCAAAAGATAGCTGAGGCTGGCCACCAGATACAGACACAACCTGCTGGAGTCAGACAAATGCATGAATAAGAAGATCTGGAAGCTAAATGCTTCAAATGTGCACAGAGCTGCTGTTTGCTTTCACTTTTGTTGTGTAAATTATAGAATTTTTTGCGAGGGATGACTTTTGCATTTTGTTGAAATTGCATAGCATGTTCTGAACTTTAAAGCCAGGAAGGGAGGATATTTTAAACGTAAGATCAAAGCTAGACTGGTTCTCCATTATAACCTACCATCAAGAATGCAGTTGTAAGTTAAAGGTCAAAATATAGTAGCTTCTGAATGCAATGGTCAAAATAGCCATTTCGAACATAAAATGGTTAAAAAAAATTGAAAACTTTTCATGTGTGTTATAATTTTCTTTCTCTGCCACGAAGTCTACTGCGTCCACATCTGGCCCATCACAGTGCGTAATTCCAGTGGTGCCAGTGGCTTCTTAGGTCCCAGGCCCTAAAGTCATTCTCACTTTTCCTCTCTTACTCTTCATCTATTCTTTTAGTCAACTCTCTCCACATCCACTGCTACCATCCTAGGCCAAGCCACCAGCACCTCACCTGGGTTATGACAAAAAGCACACCCAATTTATCCTCCACCTTTGCTTCCTATCAGTTCTCCAGAGGCCAGAGTAATGCGTTTAGAGCAGCTGTCTGATCCTACCACTCCTCTGCTCAAAACTGAGCTGCACATTTTCAGCTCTCCACCCCAAATTCTAATGCTGCAGCCCCCTTTCACAACAGGACAGGCATCCTTCTGCCTCAGGGCCTTTCCCCTGGCTGTTTGCTTTGCCCGGAATATTCTTCCTTCCTGGCATGCATGACTTAGCTTTTTTGTTAGCATCCTCACACTCAAGTAGCCCAGGCTGGCCTGAACTTAGACTCTTTCCACTTAGCTTCCAGAGTGCCAGGAAGCACAGTATGACTCCGCTTCTCCCACACTTAACGTTATTTAGTGTTTCCTTTTCCTACTAGAATACAAACTACTCAAAGGAAGTGATTTTTTTTACTTTGTTCACTGTTATATCCCAGCACCTAATAGACTCAAATAGTTGAAATCAATAATATGCCACTTGGCTGGATGTGAAACAGCTTATAAGTGGAGAACTCCTAGTCTGGAGGAAAAAAAAAAAAAAAACCTTGAGGATTAGGGGGGAGGGCATGCCAAGGAGCCTTGAGGATTAGGTGGGAGTGCATGCCAAGGAGCTGCTGTCCTTACACGATGGCCACACGACACGATGGCCACGGCTTCTCTTATGATGAAACTGTTCTCTAAGCCATGGCCTAATAATATCAGTTGTGATGTTGCAGTTGTGTCTTCGGTATGTGCAAAGAAAACAAATGATTTTCCCAAGTTTGTTCTTGTACCTTTATACTCACATAAAGGCTGTGGATGTTCATCATATTTAAATATTTATGATGCCTCTGAAAACAGGTTTACAGAATAAAAAAATATAAAATGTACAAAGTTCTTCATTAAAATAGTGCCTTAAATAAGCCAGTTAACACCAGAGCCAGTGACTGGATCTGGACCCCAGAACTCTGGGCTCTGAGCTTTTTACACCTCAGTCAGTCTTCTCAGACAATGAGACAGTGATGATTCAGATGCGGTCAAGAAACCATCCTCCAGCTGCCACTTCTACGTTAATTTTAAGATGGTGAAGGATGACTGTCCACACATAACTCTTCAGTCTATCTGCCTTTTTTGATCTTGGCCGTCTTTTCCTTTCTTTTTTTCACATGTTTAGGAATTTTATTTTTCCTTTTCTCTCTCTGGGCCTCCTTGACCATCTTTTTTCTTTCCTGTAAAAGGCAAACAACCCACCCCCAACAAATTTCATTCATTCAAAATATTCAAATTATTATTAGAAGTTAAAATGCATATGTTAAAAGCATAAAAGTGAACGTAGCACAAAAAAAGTAACTATTACATGTTGGCAGTAGAATCTGAAGGTTAAAAATTATTTGAGGCTCTCTCTCTTCCGTTTCCCACCTTGACCCCCCACCGCCCCCCCCTTTCTTCTGCCCTTCCCTTAAGAGGGTCTCACTCTGTTGTACAGACTGTTCTCAAACTTCTGAAGTGCAAACGACCTCCTCCCCAACTTCGGTTTCCCAAGTGCTGGGACCACAGGCGCATGCCACTCCACGCAGGTTACCTTCTTTTCCCTCTCCCACCCTTCATCCCCCTCCCTACCACTGAGCTATATGCCAGTCCCTGGAGTTTTTAAGAGAAAACTGGAGGAAGTCAAATCAATATCCTTGTGTATGTTACTCACTGTTCACACATTCCATATTTTAACAGAAATAAAGGTTGGAGATATAAAATACTTGTCTCTAGCAGACAGATATAAGGCACCCTGTCTGTGCAATACCTAATGCAGCCCTAATTTTACCCCCAAAGCAGAGTGAGTTCATGCTTAGTTATTGGAAACAACAATTGGAGGCATCACCAATGTTGCAGCCATCATCGGAGCTACCACACGGAAGAAAAGAGGAATTAAAAATCTTGGCTAACCTTTTTATCAATGTCAGGGTCAGCAGTGTGTTTTCTGGAGCAGGCATGGTCCCCCTGCTCTTCAGAGTCTGTGTCAGAGCACTCAGAGCTTCCAGCAGCCTCTGAATCAGAACAAGTCTTTTCTTTAACTTTGTTTTCTAAGAGTGCTGGGACCTTCAAGAAGTTATAACAGAGCCATGTTACTTGAAGTCAGTTATCTACTGTCAGTAAAAATGTTAATGTCAGAATTTTTATTTCATTCTGGCAGATATACTTTACAGAATGTCATGTACTGAAACATCAAAATATCAGAATCCACACAAGACAGGAAGACGGGGACATTCATTCACTCCAGCAGTGCTCAAGAACAGGCACGAAGGAAAGAACCAGCAGGGGTATCCAACCATTTGACATTTTGATGTGATGTGATGTTATCTACAAATGTGGTAGGCTGCAGTCTGCCACAAAAACAGGCTGGACACGCCTGATTACGAGGGCTATATGGATGAAAATATTGGCTGCTGCTTTCAGCAAGTCAGGAGGTTGAGCTAGGATTTGGATGTGAAATACAGATTAAAAATTTTTTTTTAAAAGATCTGTTTGGGCAACTTCACAACTGTTTTCCTCTGCACCGTATTTCTAGCAATAAGCTAATCTACTCAAAAGGAATAGTCAACCAAGAGAAATTTTCATTCATTTTCCCTGAAATTTAGCTCATTTAACTTTGTTTCTTTCTCTTTTTTTTTGAGACAGGGTCTCCCTGTAGCCCCAGCTGGCCTGGAACTTGTTATGTAGACCAGGTTGGCCTTGAACTCAGAGATCTGCCTGCTTCTGCCTCCCAAGTGCTAGGATTAAAGGCATGTGCAACCAGGCCCAACCTGCTTCTCTTTTTTAATACAAGATGTCATTATGTAGCCCAGGTTGACATAAAACCTGCATTAGTCCTGCCTCAGTCTCCCAATTACCAGGATTCGACGCACAGACGACCACACTGAGTTTTAGTAGTCTAAGTGTGCCAGATTCCTGTTCTTTTTGCTTTACTGTTTAGACGAGTAAAGTAATTCTAATTTAGGCAGTAGTAAAGGTAGATTTTTTCTCTTTTAAATTAAACATCATAGTTTGCTTTTTGAAAATTGGATGTCTAAGAAGAACTGAACTGGGACAATTTCAGTGTTTTGTGTTTTTGAGTTACGTATACTAGGTATAAAGTTGTATTTTGAATTTCATAGCAAGATGATTTTTTATAACAGCTAGACCTTTATAACAAAAGTTTTGGTTTCTTAAATTTCTTTTTTTCTTTGGTATGTGTCCAGGTCACTCTCTCTGTCCTAAGATGGCCTTGAACCCACGGTGATCTACTTGCCTCTGCTCCCTGAGTCCTGAGATTACAGATATGAGCCACCATACCCAGTAAGAAACTGTTTAAATAAAGAAAATGTTGCTCTTTTAAAAACTGCTTCCTATTGAATTAAAAAAAAAACAAAAAGAACAACAACAACAAAAAAAACCCACATACCTGCAGTCCTAAGTAGCTTAAGAGGCCAAGGCAGAAGGACTGATTTGAGCCTGGGCATTAAATGCCTGACTAGGGCAATGTAGGCTGGCCTTGACTCCAAATCTTAGCCAGATATGATGGCATACACTTGTAATCCTAGTACTTAAGAAATTAAGACAAATTGAAAAATAATTGAAAAAGGGACTGAACTCATGAGGTTGATATCCAGGATATTAAGTTATATACTGTTATAAGACCACACTGTTTTATAAAGCTGATTGTAAAATCTATCAAAATGTATACGCTATCACTAATTACCCCAACTAATGAAGACCAGGATTTTTTTTGATCTTTTTGAGACAGGGTCTCCCTGTAGCCCCAGCTGTACTGGAACTCACTATGTAGACCAGGCTGGCCTTGAACTCACAGAGATCCACCTGCCTCGGCCTCCCGAGTGCTGCGATTAAAGGCATGCACCACCACACCTGGCAGCATTTTTTTTTTTTAAGTCTCACCTTTAACAGAAGAATTCAGGTACAACACAAAAAATAAATACACATCCAAATTTAATTCTAATAACTGTTTTGCATTAAGTTTTATATTCTTTAAAAGAGTTTGCAGGACTAGCAAGCTGGCTCACTAGATAAAGGCACTTGCCCCACAAGCCTAACAACCTGAGTTCAATCCTAGGGACCCACGATGGAAGGAGAGCCAACTTCTTACAAGTTGTCTTCTGCTCACCACATGTAAGACTTGGTGCACATGTGCAGACATGTATGTGCATGTGAGCACACAACCTCTCTCACACAAACACACATATAAACACACAAAAAATAAAATTAAAAATTAAAATTTTTTTGAGACAGGGTCTCATTATGCAGTTGGCCTTGAACTAACTACCTGCCTCTGTCTCCCAATTAAAGGTATGTGCTACCATGCCCAGGTAAAAATATTTTTTTCCAAGTTTTCATATAAGCAAATAGTAACACATGATCTTCATACCTTTTGAACTCCTGACAAGTCTTTTTTCAATCCTGTGACAGTCTGATATAGAATCTTGTAATCAAAAGAAAAAAAAAATAAGAATCAACATAAAAATAGACATTATATACACACATTACATTATTAAGCCCTGTATTAAACAGTATCTTCGGTAATTATAACCATGCACATAAACTTTGAGTCTCATTGAGTGAAATGTTACCCACGTCACAGTCCCATTCTAGTCTTTTCAGTCAAAAATTTGCAAAAATTGTATTTAATTATTATTAAAAATGCTTTTAGGGGGCTGGAAAGATGGCTCAGCAGTTAAGAGTGCTTGCTGCTCAATCATGAGGATCAGAAATTGGATCCTGGTACATAAGCTGGTTGCCTCAGAAATACCTGTTAACTCCAGCTTCAAGAATCCAACACTGTCTTCTGGTCTCTACAGGCACCGGCACATACACTCACACTGACACCAACATATGCACATCCATATAAATAAATCTTCAAGAATAAAAGTGTTGTTAGAGGGCTAGAGAGATTGCTCAGTGGTTAAGAACACTGGTTGTTCTTGCAGAAGACCTGGGTTTGAATCCCAGCACCCACATGGCAGCTAACAACTGTCTGTAACTCCAGTCCCAGGGAATCCGACAGCCTCTTCTGACCTCCACAGGCATTGCACAACATGGGTGCACTTACCTACATGCAGGCAATACACGCATACACATAAAAATAATAAAATTAAAAAAAAAAAAAGGGTTAGGCTGGCCAAACAGCTCAGCAGATAAAGACACTTAACTGTGCAAGCCTGACTGCGTTCAATTCCAGCTGGCCCAGAACCTCACAGATTTGCCTGCCTCTGGCTCCCCAGAGCAGGGATCAAAGGTATGTGCTACCACACCTGGCTGAGAGAAGTAATTTTTTAAGTATTTTATTTTTATGTGTATACATGGATTGCGTGTATGTATCCAAACCTGTATTGTGCAATGTCCTAGACGGACAGAAGAGGGTGTCATCAGATCCCCTGGACTTCTGCAAGAATAAGAATAGTCAGTGCTCTTAACTGTTGTGCCATCTCTCCTGTCCCGACAAGTAATTTTTTTAAAGACTTGAAGGATTTTTTTTTTTTTTTGGTCTTTTTTGAGACAGGATCTCCCTGAAGCCCCAGCTGACCTGGAACTCATTATGTAGACCAGGCTGCCTTGAACTCACAAAGATCGGCCTGCATCTGCCTCCTGATCGCTGGATTACAGCTGGCTTGGGTTTTTTTTGGTTTGTTTTTCAAGTGTCTTTGACTTCATGCATTAAAATCTGGGGAACATCTTTTTCTCTCTTGTTAAACAGGGGATCCAACACCTCTGACCTGTGCCCACTTGTATGCACACATAATTAAAAATAAAACTTTATAAAAACTTACTCAGATATGTACAATCATGAAATGTGGGTGACACAGCACAACTACTTATATCAAAGGCTTTTCTATGGATGTCTCTTTTTCTTTAACTATGGCCTTCTGAAGTATTCAAATGTATCACTTCTCTGAAATACCAGTAAGACTTTCCTTTACAAGATGTATGGAGGCATGTTTATACAAAGGGAGGTAGCTATCTTGCCAGCTCAAAGCCAGGACCAAGTTAGGGACGGTCTCTTTGGCAGAACTGGTTCTATATACAAAGCAACGTACTTACATTGTCTTGCTGAGCATTCAAGGCCATGTCCTCTTCCTTCAACTTCATCATTATATCAATATCCCTCTCATAATTTTTTACTTCATTCAAGGTTCTAGGAATATATGCTCGTTTGAACACCTAACAGAGGAAAAACAAAATGGAAACTGTTATTCCAATACTTCTCACATTCACTCAGTACCCTCACACCATCAACCATGGCAGAATCTGCACACACTACATCTCCAATGCTGACTCTCAGCAATCTATGTGCACTTACTGGTGCTGTGTCTGCTGTGTGGTGAGCTAAAAGCAATTTGCTATAATGATAATTATCTTTTCTGTGATTTTTTTTTTTTTTCCTTGAGACAAGTTCTCACTATATAGTACTGGTTGACCTAGACTCACTCTATAGACCAGGCAGGCCCCAACTCAGACATTCGCCTGCCTGTCTCCCTATTGCTGAGACCACCATACTCCACATGGCAAAAAAGATTCACTTTAGGGAAGAAAAAAGGGAGCTTTTCCTAGGTTTCCTTAGAACAACACTCCTTCCAGTCATATGCATTCCAGAAAGCAGCTTCTGAGTAGGAGGGAAGGAAGGAGCTACAGTGAGCAAGACTGCCTGGCTCTGAGCAAAGGAGCACACATGCTCTTGCACAGGTGTATCACCCCCCTAACTTCTGTGAATCGACGAGCACAATGAGCTGCCAGAATCTTTGAAAAGCCTGCTATAGACCTTACAAAAGATGCTTTGACTTCCTGGCTAAACTGCTTTATTTTTTAATCAAAGTATCAATAGTTAAAGTCTGCAATACTTACAGAATCATTATAAAACTCATTTAAACTTGCTGAATGGAACAATTTATGTATCATATTTCTATGTATGTATGTATCATATTTTTATAAAATCAAGTTCATGTTTCGCCAATAAAAATAAAACACAAACAAAAAACCCATTACACAAGTATTAGTTGGGAATAGTGGCACAGACCTGCAATCTTGGCACTCAGGAAGCTGAAGCAGGACAAATGAGTGTGAGGCCAGTCTGTGCTACACATCAAGTTTCAGGTCAGCCCAGGCTACATGAGGAGACTGTGCCTCAAAACAAAAAATGGCGTAGTACACAACAATACCACAAGTATTTCCTAAGACTGTGAATAAATAATAATCCCACCTCTTCATCCACATGATCTTGGCTAGTCTTTTCTTCCTTGGTCCTTTGGGATGCTATTTCCATAGCCTTTGAAAGAAAGCAAAAATTACTTTCCTTTACATCCAACCTAGAGAAGCTACAATTCCCATTCTGTGATGAACTTCTGAGCTTTATCTTTCTTCATAGCTTTCTTCATACTTACAATAGGATTATGGTGAATTTCTATAGTGTGGGCAGGCTCTCCACAGACTTATCAATCATTTCAAAACAAAAAAACTCTTTGGGTCTGAAGATATCTTTAGCTACCGTCTTTAAAATCAATACTAGGGTTGTAGTTCAGTGGTAGAGCACCTGCCTAGGATGTACAAGGCCCTGGGTTCCATCCCTAGAATCACATCCACATCCACACCCAAACTCATATCCAAGGCAATCATTTTTTTAAAAAATTATCAAGACTCAAATAAAGAACCATTTCTTGGTTCTTGGAGAGACAGTAAAGTGAATCATAAGGAAGCAAAGGATATAGCTCTAATGTTGCTAAATCACCCAAGAAAGGTCTTTGAGCAAACAAGAAAGTAAAAAGGTGACAATTCTATACAGAGTTCTCTTGGCTTATAAACTATAAAAGAAAGGTCTGCTCACTAGTTGAAATATACAGGAAGAAAGAATACTCATTTTCTGTTTCATTTTTAAATAACAGATACTAGAATCAGTACTAATGGTTTAGGACTAAAAATTCTGTGATAAGCTATTCAATCAGCACATGCAACTAACTGCCTACTAAATGCCAAGTATGTAGTCAGTATTGTCAACACACAAATAAAACTCATGTGTCCCTTAAGAGTTCATTATCTAGTCAAGCATGATAGTACATGCCTGTGATCCTAGCACTTGGGAGGTAGATGCAGGAGGATCACAGCTCAAGTCAGCCTGGAATACATAGGAGGACTCTATCTCAAAAAAATAACAGAAATTTCACAAAAACAAACAAAAACTAAAAACCTGGAGTAAGAAGTTAACAGTGTGACTATCTCTTACCATAACTATAAAACATGGAAAAACGGGCTGCTCAATGTCAGAGCGGTTGCACAGCATGCACTAAGCTGCTGGTTTGATCCCCAGCACTGTATAAACTGGGTGTACTGGTACAAGCTGTAATCTCAGCAATCAGCAGGTGGAGGTAGGAGGATCAGAAATGCAAGGTCATCCTTGGCTACATACAATTGAAGGCTGCCTGGAATACATGACACTATGCGTCCAGAAAAAAAAGTACTGGGAGCATGGATGGGGGATGGGATCTAATTTTGATTAAGAACTGTTATATGAAATGTACAAAAGCTCAATAAAAAATATTTATATGTATATATGAAATATGTCTCTAAAAACAGTAACTTTGTTGAATTTCCCTCTGAGAAAGCTTTCTGAATTGAGTTCTAGGCCCAGCAAGATGAGCAGAGATGGGAAAGGCACTCTAGGGAAAAGGAAAAATACGAAAAAATAGTATCAAACCTGAAAACCCATATTGGAATATATATGTCATTTGTTCAAAATCCTGTGATCAGAAGTCAGAAGGGTGAAAACACACTGGACTACATCAAAATGCAAAACTTCTGTTTGGGGACCAATGGATGCAAGCCGCATGGTAAGAAAGCAATGCATGGAACAGGGACTCTGTAACTCAAAAGAGGTCTGATAAATAGCTCATATAGGCACAAGATCTGAATAGACATTTCTCCAAAGAGAAACATGAAAAGATATTTGATGCCACTTATTACTAGAGAAATAAACATCAAAGTCATGAGATGCCACTTCACCCATTAGGACAGCTACTCCCCAGATGACAGAGGACAATGCAGACTAGGATGCAGAGAAAGTGAAGCTTTGGCACACTGATGACAGAAGTGCAAAATGGTGCAGCTACTGCAGGCAACTACAGGCTCCTCAAAGCATGAAGAGATGTTTATATGTTCATGTTTGTAGAAGTATTATTCACTATGATCGAAACAGGTGGATGCAATCTCAAGCATCCATCAACAGATGAAAAGATACACAGAATATGGTACACACTGAATGGAATATTATTCAGCTTTAAATAAGGAAAGAAATCATGTCACATGCTAGAACATGGATGGACCCCCCGCCCCATGCTAAAAGAAACTAGCCACAAAAAGACAAACAGCTGAAGAGATGGCTCAGCATTTGCTGCTCTTTCGGAGGAACAGAGATCAGTTACCAGTTACCCACATTGGGCACTGCACAACCACCTATAACTCCAGGCACACGTGATCCAATGCCCTCCTCTGGCTTCTAAAGGCAATGGCATACATATGGCATATATTTACATAAACACACATGTACAATAAATAAAAAATAAATAAAAGAGCTGGAGAGCTCAGTGGTTAAGAGCACTGGCTGCTTTTGAAAAGGACCTGGTTTTGATTCCCAACACTCATGTGGCATCTCACAACTGTCTATCACTCCAGTTCCAGGGGATCCAACACCTTCTTACAAGAGACCCAGCACCTTCTTCTGGCCTCCAAAGGTAATGAACATACACATGGCACACATATGTAAATGCAGGCAAACATTCACATACATTTTTTAAAAAATTAGGCACTGGAAAGGTGGCTTAGCAGTTAAAGGCACAGGCCACTTTTGCAGAGGACCCGGGCTTGGTTCCCACATGGTAGCTTACAACCAACTCCAGTTCAGGGGATCCAATGCCCTCTTCTGATCTCCTCAGGCATTGCACAACACAAGTGAACTTATATACATGCAGGTAATACACTCATACACATATTTTTAAAAAGTAAATTAAAAAAATATATATAAAATCCCCCAAAAGATAACAAAAATTTTTTTGAAAAACCAAAAATAAAGACAAACAGCAGTTGATTTTACTTGTAAGTAGCACCAAGAGTAGCTGAATTTACAGAAAGCAGAATGGTAATTGCCAAGAGCTGGGAAGTTGTAAAGATGGGCACAATTTCTGTCTGCGATGATTGCAAAAAAGTTCGGAATATGCAAATTTAGCAGTATCCACAATAATTTCAATTCATTTAAAGTGGAGCACCTAATGTCAGCATATTTTACTACAACTTTTAAAATTCTATTGATTTAGGAATGGCCTCTGCAAAATATGAGAACTGATGATAAACCAAACCTGCCAGTTTTTCATATTAAACATTCATGAAGGTTGACATCTCTGGAATCCTAGTCCAGTAGCTTTACTACTGGCTTCTTTGCTGAATTTTAAATATCACTGTGAAATCAAAAGTTTTAAGAACCTGTCAAGATGAGTAACAACACTAGGCAACCTTCAGCCCTCAGATGGGCCACACAAACCAAGCCCCACTTCTTGCATTCCTCATCCCACCTGACCTTTGAGAGGTAAGCATCCATGTTCTCAGCTGTGATGGAAGGGTCTGTGACAAACTCAAAGAGCTCCCGCACAGTCATCACGGCAACTGCATGCTTCAAAAAGAAATCTATCAGAAGGAAAAACATTAATGACAGCTTTACAAAGGACAGAGTTGTTATTCCAACTATAAACAGAAAAAAAACAGATAAAAATATGTATAATCTACCAGTAAATGGCTAAGTGCCACTGTACTCAGAAATTTAGTAACAAGATTTGTCAGCATTGGGGATCAAATACAGGGCCTCACATGTGCTTGGCAAGTGCTCTACCAAACTACATGCCTAGTTCTGGCATCAAGACTTTATCCAATAGCTTCAGCAAGAACAAAGCAGACACAAACAAGCTCTTAGAGAACTCCATTTTGTTCTTACCATTGACGTTGGCACAGTCTTTTCTCAAGAACTCCAGTGCATGTGGGTGGTCATGCTCCACTGACTGAGAAACATCGATGATATACACATCTCCATCATGGTACCTTGAGGGCAATAAACACACATGCTATGAGGCTACTGTTTTCTGTCTAAAAAAAATCTATTCTCAGTCAGGCGTGGTGGCAGATGCCTTTAATCCCAGCTCTGAGGCAGAGGCAGGTGGATCTCTGTAAGTTCAAGGCCAACCTGGTCTACATAGTAAGTCCCAGGCCAGCTAGAGCTATAGGAAGACCCTGTCTCAAAAAGAACCCCCCCCAAACAAATTCTATTCTCGTTTAATACAGGGTCTCTCTACGTAGCACAGGCTAGCTTCAAACTTCAAACCCCCCCCCCCCCCCCAATCCTCTTTCCTCATCCTCCTAAGTGCTGAGATTATAGACATGTGCCACCCACACCTGGCTTAAAACAAAAAATTCACCCTATGATAAAATAACCAAGGCAAGTAAGAGAGGACCATCTTGACTAATGAGATGAAAAACTGAGAAAACTGAGAAAATTTCCAAAGCCCATTAACTGCTCAAAATGGTCTCCCCTGATCCTCACCAACCTTTAAACACAGCACACCACAAAATGCAAGGGGCTCACACATGCTAGGCAACTGCTCTACTAACCAAGCTACAACCTGTCCTCCAAAGTGCCTGTGACTATTCTGTGACCAAGGTCACTGAAGACAGGTAACACATCTTAAACTCCTACCATGGGGAAGACAGTTTAACAACTTCAGAATACAGTATGACTTTGTGGATTGAGATCTGATTGTTTTAAAGGACACGAAATGACTGACAAAGTTTCTAAGAGACTAAACGCACTCACAGCATGTTAAATTCACTGAGATCTGCATGGACAAGTCTGGCATCCTGATACATTCTCCTCATGTACTGAATGACCTGCAGATACAATTCCCGGGCCTTGGATTCTGATAACTGGACATTCTTCAACAGTGGCGCAGGCCTTGAATAAAATGAAACGAATCAAGATAAAATCATCAAAAACAAGGTATGACTTCTCTCAGGAAAAATGAATACCACTCCAAAAAGTTGCCAACACGTACTTACCCAGCACTCTAAAACATCCTTCAAAAACCAGGAATTACTGTTATTCTGAAGATTTTGAAACTTCAAAAGGTAAATTGTAACAGTTATGTACTGACATGGGAATTATGACAAATATATATATATATGTAA
>NW_008336933.1:6989504-7035572 GCF_000622305.1 Nannospalax galili
TTAAAGACAGGGTCTATGCAGCCCTGACTGGCCTGGGACTCACCATATAAACTACCCTTGCCTGGAACTCCCAGAGATCTACCTGACTCTGCCTTCTGAGTGGTGGAATTAAAGACATGGGCTACTATGCCCAGCCAATTATTATTTTATGTGTATGAGTGTTTTGCCTACATGTAAGTTAAGTGTACCCAAGGAGGCCAGAAGAGGGCATTGGATCCCCTGGAACTGGAGGGTTGTTAGAAGCCATGTGAATACTGGGACCCAAACCCAGGTCCTCTGCAAGAGCAGCCAGTGCTCTTAACTTCTGAGCCATCTCTCCAGCTCCTAGTTTGAGTCTCTTAAATTACAGTTCTGGATATGAAACTCTGACTTTCCATATACTTACATGTCATCTTTGCCAATAAAACCCATCACAAGAACATGACTTCTTAGCATTACTGGTTCTGGACATGGTATCTCTGCTGTGTTTAGCCTGTGATGTAACATATAAAGGGATAATTGGAAAGTCAAAAGTATATAAACAAACTACAACATCTGTAAAGCATGGAAAGAACACTGCTGCTAGGAAACAGCATCAAGTCTTCTCAATTATATTACTGTGCTTCATAAACTCTAAGATACCCAAGATTTTAAGTGGCAACATTATATACCACTATTAAACCCCATAACCTGTGACATTCAGTCCACTTCTATATATGTGTGTATATGTATATATACATATGTACATCTTAAAATTGATGAGCTATAGATGTTCACAATTATCTTTTGAATTATCAGCATGAAAAATATGTAATAAAAATTATAATATTCGTACCTAATAGCTAGTTGTACACAGGAAGATTTTGGAAAGACTCAAAAACAAGTGATACTTGCTTAGTAGCAAATTATACCTGTGTAAAGCACATAATAATGACTTACTGTTATACCCATTGATAAAAGCTTCTCTCAGTTCTCACCAAAGAAGCTTCTTGCAGCAGACAGGTATTGACACAGAAACCCATAACTAGTCAATGTGCAGAGAATAAGAGACTACAGAGTGCTCAGCTCTAAATGGGATGACTGTATCACACCTTTTCCTCCCAAGGCTCAGGGATCATTGCATTTCAGAAGAGAGGGCAGAAAGGTTATAAGAGCCAGAAGCGGTAAGTGCAGGCAAAGGAACTGTGTTTTCCAGACACAATAGGGTAATCACACATATGAACCCACAGCACTTGTGACAGCAAGAACAAGACAGGGGGGCAAGCCCAAACCAAATAAAAATCCAGCATGGAGGGGGAAGGGCTCAAGAAGCACCAGTCCTAGCTGAGGAAATATTAACAAATGACAGCTGCTGGGAAAGGGAAGTCTATTTTCTTTACGGGTGTGATGGCAGGTAGGTTGACCAGGCTCCAGGGGATGGACTCACACAAGAGCATTTGGGGAACACAAATTAGACTTGATAGTCCTTAAAAAATAATAGGAGAGTCAGGTATGGTGGTGCACACACTTAATCCCAGCACCCAGGAGGCAGAGACAGGTGGATCTCTGAGATCAAAGTCAGCCTGGTCTACATAGTGAGTTCAGGCCAGCTGAGGTTACAGGGAGACCCTGTCTCAAAAACCAAAAAACAAAACAACAATAACAACAAAAAACAGAGGACATGAAGGGGGATAGGGAGGGAGTGATTTGAGAGGAGATGGGGAGGAGGTCTGAACACGATCAAAAACACATTGTATGAAATTCTCAAAGAGTCAAAGTTAAAAGACACTTGAAAAAGAAAACCCAGAAACTTTAAGAAATGACGAGGTGAGCACCTGACAAGGTTTGTCTGAAACTCCAATAATTTTTTTTAAATGACATCATCATTGACTGTATCATTTACTACCAAAATTCCTGTAAAAAGCCTTTATCTGCCTCAGCACAAATTCTCCATGTTTCACATGGCATAAGGCTCTTCAAATAGCAAAATCCCTCAGCTTAGTTCAGCATATTTAGTAACGCTACAGTCTAAAGAGTCTCTCCACTTAGACAGAAATGGAGATCGAAAAAATGTTGGGTGCAGCAGACACAAACACAGAAACACATGAGCATATGTACAACCCCAGGCACCTGATAAGGTTTCTCATTTCCTTTTCTGCCCACGTCTTCACCATTTTCCTAGGGTTTCCTTTACAATAGCCATGACGAAATCTTAAATAAGAACAACATTTTTTACTTTAATCATTGCATGATTGTTTTAGCACTTGAAGAAAAAGAAGTTAAAGAATCTGGGCTCACCTGAATTCCCCAGTTACATACTTATCACGATCTTTGAACACCAAAATAGAAGTTTTATAAATCTTGATTGCTCTGCTCTCTCCACTGGCTGTGCTAGCATGGTATACATTAGCCTATTTTGAATAAAAAACAAAGAAAATAAAGCCTGTGCTAAATAACTACAGTGGTTTACTTTTCCAGTTGATTCTAACCTCCAAAGTAAACTGAAATAACATCCATAAGTAATAACACCATCTTCTGAAGGTGTGAATTAAAATATCCAGGCCTCTGGGACTTTGCTCATACGAACCTTTAGCAATGGTAAAGCATGCACAAGGCCCATGTAAACTCAAGCAGACAAAAACCTAGGACAGAGCTGGGGAAATGGGCAGCAGGCCCCAACTTTGGCCAAAGAACTACTGGCAGCTGATTCCTGCTGGGAGAGGGAGAGTTAATCTTTTTAAGGGAGAGACTCTACACAGGCTGACTTGACTCCAGTGGATGAACTTGCACTGAGAGACTCTGGGTACACAAATTTGACTCAATAAGCTTTAGTATATATGACAGAATGCATGAAATGAGGTGGGGGGACGGGATGTGCAGATGGGAGAGAGGGTACAAAGATGATTAACATGTTTTATATGAAATGCAACAAAATTCAATTAAAAAAATACAAAAAAAATCAAACACTATCAAAAAGCACAATAAATTTATCTTCAGAACATGATTGTGTGCCATTTGATCATTATGACATTTCTGTCAAAGACAGCTGCATATCCCAGAGTGGTCCCATGAGATTATATTACCTAGTGATGCCATGGCCATCTTAGTTTTTCTATGTACACACCATGATGTTCACACAACAAAGCCGCCTAGTGGCTTATTTCTCTGAATGCAGCCTATTAAATAAGGTATAACTGTATATGTAGTAAAATTCAATGTAAATATAAGAATTTGTTTTACACATATGTATATTGAATATATAAAAAATATTTAAAGATATTCTTACATTTAATTAATTCCCACAGAATGAGTTGGTAATTTAAAAAATTCATGCTCAGGCTGTCCAAATAGTTCAGCAATTAAGAGCACTGGCTACTTTTGCAAAGGACCTGAATTCAGTTCCTATTACCTACATGGCAACTAACAACTGTTCATAACTCCAGTTCCAGGGGATCTGACCTCCCTCCAGGTCTTCTGACCTCCACACAGGTGCACTTATATACATGCAGACAAAACACTCATACACATAAAAATATTTTTAAAATACTTGTCTTTTTCTAGATTTACACACAAAGAAAAACAAGGCTGACTCAGAGAAATAAGTTATTCTCTAATTCCCTCACTCACTAATAATATTTTTAAATTAGGACTCAGGCCCATAGTGATCTGACAATCTAAGCTGGGCAAACAGATTCAATGATACAATGCAGCAGTTATGCTGATCAGGCAGTTACATATACAATTTCTTATCTGTTAACTCAGTAATTATCAATCAAGATAGTCTCCAAAAACATTGTTAATAAACTGTGACTTTTCTCTTCAAAGGCACAAATTATTAGTGCCTAAGTTGTACTTGGTATCTGAAGTAAGAAAACTAATGTGAAAACATTCAGTCAGCCCAAGAAAAGCTTACTTCTTTTCCAGTGCTAATGCAGCCATTTATCTCTGATATTATTCCTCGGGTCAACATCTTGAATAAAATCATCCTTGTTCTGGGATCCAAAACCTAAAAAGAAATTTAAAAAAAAAAAAAGTTCAATCATGAAACAAATCTAACTGTAGGCCAATAAAGATAGAGACCCAGCGTAGGCGATATGGCTCTGTGAGTAAAAGCACTTTTCATGCAGGCCTGGCAACCCCAGTTCAAGCCTCAGAATTCATCCACATAAAAGTAAATGGACCGAACGACCACACAAAGTCATCCTATGACCTCCACACAGGTGCCAAGGCTTATGTGTTGCTCCCTTCCTAAATTATGTACATATACATACAATAATAAAATTTTTTTTAAAGATACAGACCCAGACTCTGCTCCCACTTGTCTGATTCTTCAACGGCACAAGTGGTTTTGGACTACAGGGTAGCTTCTACTCCTTAGGGGGTTGTGAAGGTACAGGACAGAAGAGGTACTTAAATCTTCAACCAAGGTGCTATAGGTCCAGAGGTTACTACTTCAAACTGTGGATATGTGCATATATGTATGGGTAGAAGAGAGCACAGGTAGGTAACAGAAACAATAATATAAACCTTTTTCTTTCTTTAGAACAAAAATCTGGGCCAGACTGCGTGTGATGACACACACCTTTAACCCCAGCACTTGAGAGGCAGAGGCAGGCAGATCTCTATGAATTGGAAGTCAGCCACAGCTATATATTAAGACTGTTTAAAACAAAATAAATCTGGGCTGGGGCCACTGCTAACCTTCAACCACATTCTCCAGAGCCAGGCATGGTGGCACACATCTTTAAATCCAACACTCAGGAGGCAGAGGCAGGCGAATCTCTGTGAGCTCAAGGCCAGCCTGGTCTACATAGTGAGTTCCAAGCCAGCTGGAGCTACAGGGAGACCCTGTCTCAAAAAGACCAAAAAAAAGAGAGGCCAAAGACCACCCTCTCCACAGAAATAATTAAGTGTATATAGTTTCTACACAACAAAAAAGTGGATTTCTAGTTAGAAAATTGAAGGTAATATACCTTTTTCTTTCTCTCCCCTCGTCTATACCGGAACCCTTGATACATGCAGGTATTTAACCTATTCTATGGGAAAGGTAACAAAATCCCCATAGACCTTGCTTAAGAAAGACTGTGGTATGATAATCTCTCCTTCCCCAACCTCTGAGAGGGGTGACACATCACATAGTGGCTTCAAGGGCTATGGAAGGGCCATGACTCTTACTTACCTATTACTGGTCCTATTACACAGCAAAATGTCAATCACTACACTTAAAGAATGAGTATTACACAGAGGCAATTTTAGGTAACATTAACACCAAGCAAGAAGGATAAAAACGAAGCACAATTCAAAAAGGAAAGAAATTCTAATTTAAAATAAGAAGTTGAAACAGGTTTGAACTGTACCTGTTCTACAGTTGCTCTGTCAGCCTTATCTTTAATGCGATACCTGATGAAACAAAAAAGTATAGTTAACACTCAAAATCCAGTGAGAATCCAAAAATAAAGCTTCTGCATGTACATCATTTTGTAAAAATTCCTAAGGAGTTTCTTTCATATCAGATTTCATGATCTAAATATAGACTCTGCACTCAGCGACACTTTTCTTCACTTAACATGAACTCAATTCTCCAGCAGGCATGTCCAACCTCTTTTGTATTTCTTTTTGTTGTCCTTTTTTGATTATTTTTTATTGTTTTCATGCCTGTAAGTACACATGTACATGCAATGGCAACAAAGAACAAAACAGGAGTTCAGATCCCCTGAAACTGGAGTTACTGACCATTATCAGCCACTATATGGGTGCTGGAAACAGAACCTGGGTCCTCTAGAAAAGCAGCCAGTGCTCTTAACTGCTAAACCATCTCTGCAGCTTCCTTTTTTAAAAAGCTTTAAATTTTTAAAATTTTTACTTATCGTTATTGTGTGTTAATGATGTGTGGGCACACATATGCCACTGCAGATATGTGGAAGTCAGAGGACAACTAAGAGTCAGCTCTCTCCCTCTAGCACGGGTTCAGGCTTGCATTGACAAGTGCTTTTAGCCTCCATTCCCACCCCCAGCCATCTACCAGGACACAGAAGTCTCTCCACATTCCTGAAGTATTAAATAATAAAGCACCTGGAATAAAGTAATAAAATACCATGTCCCTTATATCTTTAATGATTCTATAAGCCCAAAATTATGGTCATTTATTCATAAGGCTGCTTCTTTATAGTTTTATCATTTTAAACAGTCTTCAAAGGCAAACTCTTGATTTGCTCCAGCCCACATATGAGATAACTCAATCTAGCACAATAATCTAAACTAATAAGGATTCAAACACAAAGAGTCAGACAATTCAGTGACATAATAAGTGACTCTGGTGTTTCTCAAAAAGCTAGTTTCTTGAGAACACAGCAATAAACGAGAGGAAAGCTGGTTTCACTGTTCAGCTCTAACACTGGTAGTTGTATTATGTTCATGTTATTTTCTATAGTGCACTGACAAAACCAGAGTTATTAGTACATAAGAAAACTTAACCAGATTTTGAACAATTGGCTTTAAGAACAAAAATGTAAAGGAAACAGTTCTTGATTTTTATCACTATTTAGTTTTAAGTCTCCCCTTGAATTTAAAAAAAAATAGTTTGTGCAGGGGCTGGAGAGATGGCTGAGTGGTTGAGAGCTCCGACTGCTCTTGCAGAGGACCTGGGTTTGATTCCCAGCACCCACGTGGCAGCTTTGAACCATCTTTAATTCTAGTTCCAGGGGAACCTGATGCCCTCTTCTGACCTCCAAGGCATTGCACAACACGATACGCTCACATACATGCAGGCAATACACTCATATATATAAAATAAAAATAATACCATTTAAAAAAAATAGTTTGTGCAAATGCACAATTAAGATAAATTCTAAAAAGCTTAAGTTTACACAGTCTAAACTAAAATCTACATTTATCCTCATGAAAACATAAATTTCACAAGATTGTATCTTTTATGTTTCTCAAGACTTAATATTCTCAATTTACAAAGGTATAAATACTCTAAACAGTAAAAGCATAAGGGGCTGGTGAGATGGCTCAGCGGTTAAGAGCACTGATAGCTATTGCAGAGGACCCGGGTTCAGTTCCCAGCACCTACATGATGGCTAACAACCATCCATAACTCCAGGTCCAGGGGATCCAATGCTCTCTTCTGACTTCCATGGGCAAAAATATAAAAAAACATAAAATATGTTTTTTAGTATTTTACTTATTATTTTTATTTTATATGTATGAGTGTACTGCCTGCATGTATGTGAGTGCACCCATGTCATGCAATGCTACAGAGGTCAGAAAAGGGCTTCCGATTCCCCTAGAACTGGAGTTAAGGATGGTTCATAGCCGCCATGTGGGTTCTGAGAATCAAATAAGGGTCCTCTGCAAAAGCAGTCAGTGCTCTTAACCGCTGAGCCATCTCTCCGGGCCCACATAAAAAAAATTTTTTTTTAAATGTGTACAAGTATATTGCCTGCATGTATGTGAGTGCACCTGTGTCGTGCAATGCTGCAGAGGCTGGAAGAGGGCTTTGGATTCCCCTGGAACTGGAGTTAAGAATGGTTCATAGCCGCCATGCGGGTGCTGGGAATTGAACCCGGGTCCTGTGCAAGAGCAGTCAGTGCTCTTAACTGCTGAGCCATCCCTCCGGCCCCAATATTTAAAAAAAATAAATAAAAGCATATAAATGAACATCCTTTCCAGAACAGTTATGCTACCTAGTCTAGAGAGTCCCCATGCCCCACGTTCTGTAATGAAAATATTACTTACATATCTGCTTCTTTCTGTCTAGATTTTTCAGTGACTTTATTTATGACAGAATCAGTAACATTTAGCTTATCTAAAAATACAAAAACTCACAATGTAAATAATGCAAAAGACAAAGAAACCCACTAATAGTCTCTGACTAGGACATTCCTCCCCGTACTCCACACTGATTTCTCCTCTTCTATAGTTTCTAAATATTTTACTACAGTTAGGATATATTTTTCTTATGAGGTAAACATATAAATTAAAATATTATCTTCATTACATGTGTATTCATTATTACAGATATAGTTTTGGGGCTAGAAGTCTTTAAAATTTTAGATATAGAAAACTTGAAAATACTATAGTTACATATTAAGCCTCAGATACTTAGTATTTTGCACAATATAGATGATACAATTGCCTGAATTTCAAGTTTAATTCTGAAAGCTTCAGTTTCTTTTCAAGTTTAGGCCCATAATGAAGACCATAAAAGTTATACACATTAATTTGGCATTTATGGACAGCTTATTTGAGAGACACTGTGCTTTACACAGAGTCAAGGACCCAGAAGAGGAGAGTAAGTGTTTAATTAGCATTTTGAGCCTAGCATTCAACTAAGTCATTAACACCAACAGAGAAAGTTTCTAACAAAACAAAATAGTATTTTCAACATACTTCTATATCTAATACAAAATCCAATGAAGGGGCCAGGTATGGTGGAGCACACCTTTGATCCCAGCACTCGGGAGGCAGAGGCAGGTGGATCTCTGAGTTCAAGGCCAGCCTGGTCTACACAGTGAGTTCCAGGCCAGCTAAGGCTACAGAGACCCTGTCTCAAAAAAAAAAAAAAAAAAAAAATCCAATGAAGGACAAGAATTGGAAGAGCTCTGTAACTTCACATTCCCACAACAAATGAAAAGACAGAACTACAAAAGTGAACTAAGGTGATTTTAAATCACTAAAAGTTTTCATTTTCTTTAGCTTTATCATCAGGTCTGTACCACTTGAACATATTCACTTCTTAAGCCAATAAAAGAATGCATACCATTTCACAATATTTTAAAGAATTTCTTCATAACTCGGTGAGGCAATATATTTTATGAACTTACCTAGATTGATTTTATTTTCAAATTTTCGTAAGAGCTTATCAGCTGGAGTAGACATTCTGCCTGAATTATAGCTAGAAGTCTGTCGATTTGCCTACGAGAAATTAGTTTTAAAAAATAGGATTAGCTGTAAATGCAAATGTAGAGTCCATAATCATCTTTTTTCCTTAGGTCAGTTATTTTTTTAAACTACATTTATTGGTGGGCAGGGGTGCATCACACATGTGGTGGTCAGAGGACAACTTGTAGAAGTTGATCTTCTCCTTCCAAACAGTGGGTCCTGGGGAATGAAAAGTTGACAGGCTTAGTGCCAAGTACCTTTACCTGCTGAGTCATCTCCAGGCCCCAGTTAATTAAACCATCATAATTTAAGGAGCATACTAAGAAAAGAATTAACTTTGCTTAAAAAAATTTTAAAGACATTTGAGGGGCTGGAGAGATGGCTCAATAGTTAAAAGCATTGACTACTCTTGTAGAGGACTTGGGTTCAGTTCCCAGCACCCACATGGTGGCTAACAACTGTCCATAACTCCAGTTCCAGGGTATCCCATGCCCTCTTCTGGCCTCTGTGGGCACTGCACAACATGGGTGCACTTAACAAGCAGGGAAAAACACTCATACACAAAATGAAAATAAAAATCTAAAGCCATTTGAAAGAGAAGGCTAGAACAAAAGCCACACTGAGAATGTACTAGACATAAAAAGGGCCTATTAACAATTGCTAATTCAGTCTTGTAGATATCAGTATGAAACTCTAAGGCTGAGTTTTCTTATTTGAAAAGAACTTAAAAAGGTTTTAACTTTTAAAATAAACTTTTAAAATGTTTTGGGCTTGGGGTACAGCACTTAGATCTAACATATGCAAGGTACTGAGTTCAAGACCCAGCATCATTAAAAAATAAAAATTAACCCATGCTTCCTACCAGTAACATGAATATTTGACTGATTTAATTTTTGCAGTGCTGGGATGCACACTAGGTAAGTGCTCAAACAATAAACTACACCTCCCCAACCCAATACATATTTAATTGCTATAATCACCAGCAACCCAAAGAGCTAACATTTAAGTATATACATCCAATATTTTATTTTCTAGCTTTCTTTAAGGGGGATCAGAGTCTATGCTAAAATTGCTCAGTCTTAACAGTGAATCAATGGAAGAGTTAGCAAAATAAGACCACAGTAAATTTCTTTGGTTATTTTAAAGATGTATGCATTCTGGTGTATTTCAACAGCTAAAGGAATATATTTTTCCTCCATTCCACATCTTACGGCCACGTTTATAAACCACATTAATCCTATGGCTCTCTTGTTACTGACAGCTTGAGAAGCAGGCTCTGGTAATTGACTTTGGCACACAGTAGATCAGGAACCTACTTCTACTTCCATTACTTGTCATCCATTGCCAACACATTATGGCTTCTCAACATCTCATCATGTGAGCCAGTCCCACAGTAAATTCAATTGAGGGCTGGGGAAATGGATTAGCAGGTAAGAGTGCTTTCTGTGCAAGCATGAAGGACTGAATTAAAATCCCCAGTGCCCATGTAGAGAGCCAAGCACAGCAATGCACACCTGCAATCCCACTGGTGCTGGGGGCAGAGACAAGAGATCACTGGCGCTTTGCTGGCCTCTTACCAGGCTCCAGGTTCAAAGAGACACCCTATCTCAAGGGAATAAGAAAAAGTGGTAGACTAGGACAAAGGGCATCTTCATCTGGCTTCCCTGTATGTGCATGGGCATATAAACCCACATGTACACACAGACTACTCACATACCACAGACAGGAAAAAAAAAACTTGTAAGGTTGGTAGGATGGCTCTAGAGGTAAACATGAGCCTCATGATGAATCTGCACCCCAGAACCTAGGGTAAGAGGAGAGAACCAACACCCAAAAGTTGTCCTCTGACCGCCATACTCGTGGCTAGAGCGCACGCGCGCGCGCACACACACCATACACACTCAATAAAATAAAATTTAATGGCAACAGTAATGAACTTGCACTGAGGGACATCGTGGGACACTAACTTTACATATTAGGCCTTAATACAAATGACAGAATGTATGAACTCCAGTGGGGGGCTATGGGAGGTGCCAAAGGGGAAGAGAGAAGGGGATATAAAGATGATTTTATGTATGAAATACATAATAAAAAAATTTTTTAATCCCAACCATAAATTTAAACAAGATTGTTCCTAATGTTCCTTCCTCTACCATAAGCAATCTTGGAGGATGATTCTTGTCTCTTATAGCTGCTGGCAAAGTATTCATAAGCTTCTAACATTTTCTATGACACATCAGTTTACCTTCCAAACAATTTTACCCATTTAATTGATCATTAATTATATTTTGTGCCTCTATCAGTTTCGTAAGTGAAGAATGGCATCTCTACATACAACATTTTGCCCCCAGTACTGAGGATGTGTATTAGGGTTCTCCAAAGAAACAGAACCGGTAGAATGAATATGTGTGTGTCTGTGTGTGTCTGTGTGTGTGTGTGTCTGTGTGTGTGTGTGTCTGTGTGTATTTATGTATAGGGATTTATCAGCTTAGCTCACAAGATAGAGTGCGAGTAGTACAACAATGGCTGCACCACACTGGAGAGGCTGAGACTTTGTAGGAGTCTAGAAATTGGTACCAGAGAGTGGGATATTGCTGTGGCAGACCTGACCTTGGTATTTTGGGGAGGACTGTGGAAGCATTCAGAACTTTGGGCTAGAAAAGCCATTGAGTGCTTGGAGTTTGTTGCTGTGGAGCTTGGAACAATTATAAGAGTTGTAGACAATGGAGGCCTGGCCTGTGAGGCTTCAAAGGGAAGCAGAGACTATCAGGGCTGTTTGTGTGAGATTTTGAATTAAGAATCTGTGGGTTCTGGTTGGCTGGGGCTGAAGAATCAGCTGTGATTAAGAAGAGACCAGAAGAGACCAGAACCTGAAGTAAAACCTTTGCTTTACTAGGACAACTGATGCTGGTTAGCTGGGGCTGAAAAATCAGCTGCAAGTAACAACAGACCAGTATTATTGCGGTGAAGTCTTCTGGGAGGTATTTCCTCAGGGTCAGTGCACAGAGTGGACCCTCGCCTCTATCTCAAGCTGGAAGCAGGACTTGGTAACCTAAGAGTCTCCTGCATGGTTCTGGTGTTGAAAGCATGAAGGGGTCACAGAGAGCAGCTGAGGCTTGGCACTCTGAGAGGCCAGGAAAGGCCATAGGTGAAAGTGCAGCTTCAGTTGCAGTGAAGTCCCCAGGATTGAAGGGGTCATGGAGAGAATCTGAGGCTTTGCACCTGTAGAGGCAAGAAGAGGCCATTGGTGAAGGTGTAGCCTTAGTTTCAGTGGAGACCCCAGCTTTTTAGAGATGCCAGGATGGTGCGACGACCACCAAGGACAGCTGTAGCTGTGGAATGGAGCTGGCCTGGGTCTGAGAGACAAGCTGTGTGTGCTGTGGATGGCAGAGTCAGAGAAGTGGAGCTGCCAGAACCCTTTGGAGCCCAGAAGATTGTGAGTGAATCCCAGATGTCCAGCCTCAAGCTACTTTGCTGGACTTTGGTTTTGCTTAGGTGTGCCCAATTCTTCCCTTTGAAATAAGACAGTACCAGTTTTGAATTTTATAGAAGCCCACCCAGTTAAGAGACTTTTAAAAGAGACTATGGACTTTTAAGTGTTTGGACTTTTTAAGGACTGTGGAGTTTTTAAGGTTGTACTGTCTTATATTGTGACATTCATGTTAACATCATATCTTGGGGACAAGAATTAGAAAGGTTATGGTTTAATAGTGATGTGTTTGTGTGTCAAGTTGACAAGAGGTCAATTGTGCTGGATAGCTTTAGTGTCAAATTGACACACCTGGGTTGAGGGAGCCTCAACTGGGGAATTACCTTCATTGGACTGGCCTGTGGCCATGTCCATGGGACACCTGCTTGACTGTTGAGTTATATGGGAGGGCCCAGCCCACTGTGGGTGGTGCCACCCCTGGGCAGGTGGGCCTGTGTTGCACAAGAAAGTAGGCTGAGCAGGGGCCAGGGAAGCAAGCCAGTAAGCAGCATTCCTCCATGGCCTGTGCTCCAGCTCCTGCCTCCAGGTTCTTGCCCTGAGTTCCTACCTTAGGCTCCCTGGTGAACTGTGACCCAGGAGATGTAAGACAAATAAACCCTTTCCTCCCCAAGTTGGTACTGGTCAGAGTGTTTTGTCACAGCAATGGAGAAACAAACTAGGACAGGATGGAACCAAGGGCCTTCTCCTTCCTAGCTCTATGACTAGCTCTATGACTGAGCTACATCTCCAGCCTTCTCCCTGAACCAGAGCTAGGCTGGTGGACAGTGAGCCCCAATGATCATCCTATCTTTGCTCTCGACACCAATGAGATTAAAGGTGTGACACCTGGCCTTAGTTTGAGATAAGATCTGAGTTTTCAGGGCTGGAGAGATGGCCCAGAGGTTAAGAACACTGACTGTTCTTGCAGAAGACCCAGTTCAAATCCCAGCGCCCACATGGCAGCTAACAACTGTCCAGTAATTCCAGTTCCAGGGCATCCGACAGTCTCTTCTGCCCTCCACCGGCACTGTACAACACAGGTGCACTTACCTACATGTAGGCAATACAGACACACATATAAAATAAAAATAATAAATAAAAAATAAAATAAAATAAAACAAAAAACAGATCTGCGTTTTCCAGGCTGGCCTTGAAATTCTGATCCTCCTGCCTCTTCTTCCCAAGGAGCTGAGTTTACTAAACTGAACCACCAGGTCCAGCTGCCATTTCTTTAATTACCAATGAGCTTAAACTTTTTTCTCCCCTCAACCTTTCAAAATTTTTTCTTTTTTCTGTGCTGGGGAGCTGGGGAGCTAGGGATAGGCCCCCAGGACTTGTGCATACTAGCCAAATGCTTTACTATTGAGCTATATTCCCAGCCCCTTTTCTGGGTTTTTTTTTTTTTTTGGTCTTTTTGAGACAAGGTCTCCCTGTAGCCCCAACTGGCCTCAAACTCACAGCAATTAGCCTGCCTCTGTCTCCCAAGTGCTAGAACTAAAGGCATGTGCCACCACACCAGGCTTCTGTTTCTTAAATGATTTGTAGTTAATGGCCTATTCATGTCCATTCCTATGCACATTTTTAAGTTCATAAATCTTAAGATATTTCAGTAACTCTTAACATTTACTGATTATTTAAAGACTCCAAAGATAGGAAATTATTAGAACTATGGAGAAGGTAAAGAATGAAAATGAATAAAAAGGCCACAGGACAATATAACCTAAAAAAAAAATCCTCCTGCGACTCAATTCCAGAACCACAAAGTCTTTTAAAAAAAAAAAAAAAACACAAAAAAAGCCAAGCACAGTGGCACACACCTTTAATCCCAGCATTCAGGAGGCAGAGAAAGGGAGATCTCTTTGAGTTCAAGGCTAGCCTGGTCTATAAAGAAGTTCTAGGCCAGAGCTATAGAGTAAGAGCCTGTCTCAAAAAAATAAATAAATAAATAAAAAATAAAGAAGACATGGAGTTGGGCAGATGGCTCAGTCAGTACAGTATCTGTTATGTAAGCCTGAGGTGCTACATTCAGGTCACCAGCATCCATGTAAAAACCCAGGCTCAGTGTCACATATCATCACATATCTATAATCTCAGCACTGGAGAGGCAAAGACAGGCAGATCCCTGGAGTTCAAATGACAGGACAGCCTGGTTGAACTGGAGAGCTCCAGGCTCCTTGAGATTCCTTGTCTCAAAAGATAAGGCAGAGAGGCTGAAGAGACGGCCCAGAAGTTAAGAATGCTTACTGCAGAATCATGAAGACTAAAGTGTGGGTCCCAGCACCCACAGAGTAAGCTGAGGAGTCCCCAAAAATTTGTATCTCCAGCTCCAAGGGATTGGTGCCACCTTCTGACTCCTGGATATACAAAAATGCAAACACCTGCACACACGTGTGCACACATATATTTACACAGGTACATACACACACATTAAAAAAAAAAAAAAAGAAACCGGGCATGGTGGCACAGAGGCAAGTGGACCTCTGTGAGTTCAAGGCCAGCCTGGTCTACATAGTAAGTTCCAGGCCAGCTGGGGCTACAGGGAGACCCTGTCTCAAAAAGATAGGGGAAAAAAAAAAAAAAAAAAAGGGAGGGGGGCTGCAGAGATGGCTCAGCAGTTAAGAACACTGGCTGCTCTTGCAGAGAGCCCAGGTTTGATTCCCAGCACCCACATTGCAGTTAACAACTATCCGTAACCCCAGTTCCAGGGATCTAACATTCTCTTCTGACCTCTGGGAGCACTGCAAAACACAGGTGCACATACCTACATGCAGGTAATACACTCATACACACAAAATTTAAAAAAAAAAAAAAAAAAATTTATTCAAAAAAAAAAAAGATTAGATGGAAAAGACACCCAACATTGACTCGCACGCACGCACACACACACACAGATACAAGCAGATAACATAGATTTAGAAAATCACTTAAATACCTGTGGGTTGTTTCCTCCATTCCAGGCACAACCCTTGGTGAGTTTACCATCATCCCAGTCCCAATCACTGTCATCATCATAGTCTTCCTCTTCCTCTCTCTCATCTTCAAAGTTCTCTTCTGTCATATCATTTTGAAGGTCTTTAAACAGAATGTCTTCTTCTCCTTTAATTGACTTCAAATCTGTGTTTTCACTAGAAATGACATGACATTTTGGAATGTTTATACATCCTCTTAGTGGGGACACACACACACACACACACACACACACACACACACAATATAAAAGGAAAAATATATGCTGACATGGCCAAAGGTTCCCTTAATCTCCCAATAGGCTCCATCTTCCTCTTTTTTCTACAAAGATTTAATTTTTATTTGTATATGTGTGTGTAAATGTATAGAACATATGCACAGGTGCCCACAGATGCCAGAAAGAGGGAGTCTGATCCACTGAAGCTGGAGTTACAGGTGGTTGTGAACTGCCTGACATGGGTGGTGGGAATCAAGCTCAGGTCCTCTGGAAGAACAGCAGATGTTCTTAACAGCTGAGTCATCTCTCCAGCCCAAGCATCACCACCTTATTATCAAGCTCTCCTGTTTCTCTGATTTTTCTGCAACTATTTAATTATTCTCCATGCCCTAATTCTAGTCTTCCTATGTTAACTGTGCTCTGCGACTACATGGTGCATGAGTAGGAAGAAAAGAGATAATTGCTGAATCTCTAAATACAATTTACTAGGACTTCATAAATAGGATTCATAAATCAACTCTTTAATTCCCAATAACCTGAGTGGCATGTTACAAGTTTCAACTGCACAAAGGCTCCTAAGATCCTCAACCTCAGAACTAAGTACTTCTCTGCTGTGAGAGATTATCTTGTTCAGGTAGCATCACTGGACAATACCTACTTATCAGATGCCACCAGTGTACTCCACCCCCAGTCCAGCTGTGACATAAAAATGTCTCTTTGGTAGGGTGGCAAACTCAAACGCAGTAGAGAACCACTGGTCTAAGGTTACAATATCCTGTGTGTATGGGAGTGGACAGTAACAGTGCATTCTCATCGCTAGTCTGTGTTCACTGCCCACACTGGCTTTGTTTCTTCTCTGCACTGGCATTCTTCCATAAGGAGTTCTGTGAGCTAATCTATAACTGGAAGACTAGAAACCGCTCTTATTTCACAGGCTAATCCCTATTCATCACTCCCATATTAGCAGTTTGCCTGGTTATTTAGTATCAGTTTGCCCCAGCAGAGGACAAGCCTTGTGTCAATCAGGAGGGTGGTTACCAATATATCTCTTAACACCCAACACTAGATCTGACACAAGTGGTCAATATATGTATATTTATTGAAACACTCCCGACCGATGAATAAAATCTACACATAATGAATACATGGCATAAAATACAAAGTTCTTTCTTGGAGTTTCAAAATAACTATGTCATATTATTTTTTTTGTGAGAGTTATCTGTCAGTGTTCTTTCATCAGATCTCATATCCAGCTTAACTACCAAACCTGCCACTTCTACCTCCAAATCATATCTCTGATCCTAGCACTGCCATCTATCATGTATGAACCTGATTCTCGTGAATTGATTCTCTTCCACTTACTCTCCATAGCCAACTGATTCCTGTAACTCATAAGATTCATTATGCACCTACTAAAATCCCTCCTCTGGCTTTCTATAGGACCCTTGACTCCTCAGTAACTTGTAAGGCTCTACCTAACCCCTTTTCTCCCTTCTCTGTCTCAACCCCCACCCTTCATCCTGTTGTAGGCACTGGCCTCTTGGTCTTCCTTTCACAGGCAAGAGAGATTCACTGTAGGGTCTCTACCTGTCCTCTGGGTCCAAAAAGCAATTTTTCCTCTGCTCCTTCACGGCAATTAAATCTGGGCTTTGTTTTTTGTTTTCAGTATTGGAGATTGAATGAGGGCTTTGCCTATCTCCCAAGCTACTAAAGCTGGACTTAAACCAGTTCTTCTCTGATTATTACTCAATACATGAACCCATTTCAACTATCTGCAAAGTTTTATCAAGAATACCTGCTGCGTACAGACCCTGCGTTCGACTCCCAGCACAAACATGGCAGCTAACAACCAAAACTCCAGTTCTAGAGGATCTGATGCACTCTTCTGGCCTCCGTGGGCATTGTGCACTTACACACATGCAGGCAATACACTCATAAAATAAAGATAAATTAAAAAATTAATAATAATAGCCTGCCCTCCTTTCCAAACAGACTTGGTTTATCTTGTCATCACTATCTCCAGGTGGAAATAAAACTTGACACAGAAAGTGCTATTTGTGGACCGCTGAATATAAAAAGACGGAGGAAAAGAACAAAACGCAATGACTATCTCCAACGCAGCTTCTCGGCTCCGCTACCCTTCCTGGGAACCCACAGGCTTGTTCGACAAGCTGCTTTCAGGAACTCTGCCCGACACTAGGCCAGACCCTGAGCAAAGACCAACCACAAATGGGTGCCAGCTCCCCGAGAGGAGGCGGAGAGGGCGGACTCTGCCTAGGCTGTGCGGTCTCCGGCCGCCTACCTGTCGGAGGAGTCCGCGTCGTCAAACTGCCCGGGGACCACCCGGCTCATCAGCACCCGCCGGTAGTCCATGACGGAAGGGGCCTCTGCGTCCTCGGCGCCCCGGATGCGTCCGCGTCGGGCCAGAAACTCAAGCCACGAACCAACCCCACCTCCGCCTCACAAACCGTTCAGAAACCGCTAGACCAAGAGTGCCGACCACGTGCCGCAGCGTACCAGGATCCAAGACTACAGCCAAATTGCCCACCTACAGACCGGAAGTTGTTTACCGGAAGTTCCGGCCCTGCGACGTGCGGCCCTCCGGGAACACATCTCCTACGGTGGTCCGCAAGGTCAATCCGCGGTGTGAAGTGTCGCGTTGTTCTCCGAGCAAGGAATGCCGCCCCCGCGCTCGTTGCTCCCGAGTTTCTCGTTTCCTGCACCCCACCTGTGATTCCTGTCTCAAGAATTCTCCCACTTAGCCTGCGTACTGTCGCTGTTCGTTTTTCCGGGCGTCCAGTGGGCTCAGGCGGACGTCACACAGGCACGTTCGGGCGGCCTCGGTGAGGACGGTTGGGAGGTTTCAACCTCCTGCGAAGCAGTGGAGGAGGAGGAGGCACCCCATCCTTAGCCTGGGTCCCTGAGACTCTATGGATCGTGGAAGTGAGCACACTCCCGTCTTCGACACTTTGGTGCGTTGCTTTTAGGTGTAAATGAGACAAGTGGTTTGGGGGGGGGGGGTTGAGACTGGGTGTCCCTGTAGCCCCAGCTGTCCTAGAACTCACTGTGTAGACCAGGCTGGCTTCGATCTCACAGAGATCCACCTGCCTCTGCCTTCTAGTGCTAAGAGTGAAGGTGAGCCACCGCAGCCGGCTGAGACAAGTGTTTTAAGTTGAAGTTTTTGTCAAACTACTGAAAACGTTTTTCAAATATTTGTCATTTTAATTTTATGTATATGAGTGTTTTTCCTGTATGGGAAGTAAGTGCTTCGTGTCGTCCAGAGTCGGCAGAGATCAGAATAGGGTCTCGGATCCCCTGGAACTGGAGTTGGACGCTTGTTAGCCGCCATGTGGGTGCTGGAACTTGAACCTCGGTCCTCTGCAAGAGCAGCCAGTTATCTTTCAGGAGCCCTCTTTCCTAACACCTTGGGATCTGGGACTAGAACTGATGTGGTGTGTGCGCCTAACAGGCAGAGCACTCTGTAGGCCCTTACTGCCCATCTTAAAGCAGCTGTAGATGGAATGGGTATCCCAACATTTGAGTAACAATTTTAAAAAATCTTAACAAGCTGGCATGGTGGCGGGCCTTTAATCCCAGGACACAGATTTCTGTAAGAACGAAATCCGGGCCATCTGGGGCTGCAGGGAGACCCTGTCTCAAAGAGACCAAAAATGAATTGGCAGGTTTTGCACAGCCATAGGAGACATGAACAAACTTGTAAAAATGTAATCACAGATACACTGACAAAAACCAAAAGAGAAATGAAGCCTTTTTTGCATTTGGGAAACAATTTTCAGGATTTTCACATTCCTTTCACAATATTTATTTGCAAAACAGGAAAAGGGTGAGCTTTATCTAAGCCTTCCAGCCGCCCTGTTTGGCCTGTTGGGCTTACTCTCTTAAAAAAAAAAAAAAAAAACGATTATATTATTTTTATTGTATATGTAGGAATGTATTCCTGCACGTATGTAAGTGTACCTGTGTTGTGCAATGCCCATAGAGGTCAGAAGAGGGCATCAGATCCCCTGGAACTGGATTTACAGATGGTTGTTAGCCACCATGTGGGTGCTGAGAACCAAACTCAGGTCCACTGCAAGAGCAGCCAGTGCTCTAACCACTGAGCTAGCTCTCCAGCCTGTCTCTTTTTTTATACTTTAGCAAGTGAGGACGTAGATTAGAAAACAGTCTTGGGGCTGGAGAGGTGACTAAACAGTTAAGAGCTCTGACTGCTCTTCCAGAGGACCCAGGTTGGATTCCCAGCACATGGCGGCTAACAACTCCAGTTCCAAGGGAATCCGTCGCCTTCTTCTGACTTTCACAGGCATTGCACGACACAGGTGCACTTACACACATGCAGGCATAACACTCATACACATAAAATAAAAATAAATATTTTCTTTAGAAAAGAAAATCAAAATAAAACGTGTAATCTGAAGATTTTCTGTTCACCCATGTTACATCACACAGGGTCACTGAAATTTTGCTTTGAACAGAGAACACTCACTGTGCATGCCACCACGCCAGGCCATAGCAACAAACACTGCCTGAAACACCCCTGCTCAGATTTGAGACTCACGTGTTATGAATTGCAGTCTTTTTCCTGTCTGTACAAAGCTTCCTCATGTTAGAAACAATCATCTCATCACAAAAAAAGACTCAGTGTTTTCCTACTGTCATTCCTCAGCATGTAAATATCAAAATAATATATCTTTGGATTGCATTGTGTCAGTCAAACTCCATCTCATTAATATATGAATTTGCTTTACTCATTAATAAATGGCAAAGTTTTATGTATACCAAATAATTGTTTTAAAATAAATTTCTTCATGAATTGTTATCAGTAAGTGTGTGATTTGTATACCTATTTTATATACCTGTATACCTGGTATCATGTAAAAGTTTCTTAGACAAAAAAGAGTTGTGAGTGGGAAAAGTTTAAGAAGCCCTGATTTAATCTATCTGACCTGATATAAAAAGAGGGGGATATAAATATGGAAATTAGCGGGACCAGTAAAGGAAAAAGGGCTGACAGGACAACAGTGGCCTGTCTACAGTGGGAAGCATTGAAAGCCCTAAGTAGATTCTTTGCCAGACAATTATGATCTGTAAATACAAAAACAGTAACACCTTTGGAACAGTAGTGAAGACTAAACCATAAGCAAATAGGTGCTAATTGTGAGATTGCAATGTAAAGGCTAAAATGGTAGAAATTTTAAAACAAGATGGATAGATAGAAGGGACGATCTAGGAGAAAAGCACATGCTAGCACAGATTTCTGGAGTGGTAGAAAGCATCATCCCTTTATAGAGAAATGAGCCTGATCTGCTACAACAGGAGATGGTACTGAGTAGGTAACATGGGTGTGTGATTTGAAAGGTCAAGTGGAAGGATTTGGCTCTGTAGATGAACATAAATATATCTCCAATCTCCTGACAGATAAGTATGTTATGAGAATACAGTCAGCAGAAAGACAGGAAGGGGAATGAAAGCTTGGATTATAGACAAATGTTTTAGGAGAAACAGGATTTTATCATTATAGCTGTGGATGATGATGTAGGAGGTTCCAAGATGCAATTTTTCAACTCTTGCCAGGCATGATGTACAAAGGACCCTGCAAAAAACAACAAAAACCCAAAGTTAAACATCATGGTGGTGCACGCCTGTAATCCCAGCACTCAGCATGGGCCAGAAGGATTGCCACAAACTTAAGCCCAGGCTACATAGCAAGACCCTTACACAGACACACACACACACAAACACACAACAAAGCAAAATAAAATTTCAACTCAAGTTGTGTGGGAGAACATGTGTGCCATAAAAAAAAAAGTGACTAGGAAAAACTGTAAAGTGTTGAATTTGACTTGATTGATGTTTAAGTGGAAGAATTCAAACAGAAATGCAGTGTTTTGTGAAAACTATTAAATTTGTAATAGTATTTAGAAAATAACAAGATTCTTTCAATTTATAGGTCCCATACTTTATAGGGAATTATTGAATAGATGCTACACACATTGACTTGTTTTGTCCAAATCGCCATTTACCACCAAGTTGAAAAATGGCATTTTAGAATTTAGAGCAATGATCTTTGTTGCTTTCTTAATGTGAAGAGAGGTAAGGAAAAAACAATTTTTTGCACATACTAATTGATGCTAAAATTCAATCTTTGTTTTTTACTGTTTTTAAGAGGCCTTCTGTCATTCAGCAGATAGAAATAAGGACTATCAAAGGTTTTGGTCATCATCCCTGGCAGCACAAGAAAAAGTTACTGCCATCATCTTCAGACCCCGTACATTTCAAAGTGGATGCTTCTCATGAATATTTAGAAAGTATGTCAGACTTGGATGCAGTAAATATCAGTGATCCTTTTCAAGACCTCTCTCACTCAGATTCACTATTCGGTATAGGAGACAGTTCCATCACTTCAGACCTGCCTCAGGTGAGCATTGCTGCAGTAAGTTCCAGGAGATAGCTCACAATGTTCTCATAGGATTTCTCCAAAATCATGAGGGCTAGTAAATGCTCTCTAATGGACATGTAAAGGAAGGGGATGCATGGTCGATTTTCTTAATTTTAGCATGGAAAGAACCAGAAAACTTTACGGTGAGTTGTAAAACAGATCCTTTCTAGTCTGCGTATGAAGTTCCAGGAGAGCAGCTAGGAGATGGGGTTACAGCTCAGTCACAAACAGGATGAGAGACTGAACCAGAACCTGACTTCTGGTCTAGTGTGTCTTCCACAGTGTCACTACGCAAATGATCAGTTATCATGCATAATGACATTGACAGCATCCTCCATGTGACTCACATCCTGTATCTTCATGAAAAACCCAGCACCCAGCCCGGTGGTGTATGCCTTTGTTCCTAGCACTCAGGAATCAGAGGCAGGTGGATCTCTGAGAACACCACCAGCCTGGTCTATATACTGAATTCCAGGCCAGCTGGGGCTACAGGGAGACTCTGTCTCAAAAAACCACAAATCCTAGCGCACTTTCTCATGAAATAAAAGAGATGTAATGTCTCAAGATCTTCATAAATGTTGTGTATGATAGTTACTTGCAAGAGTATGGGGAAACAGTAGAACTATATTAATTCATACCATGTGAAATTGACTTTATAGTTAAAAAAGGACAAATAATGAAAAATTCATGTGGTCCAGACTAAACTGGCAAAGCCTTTCTATGAGTTTGTTTAGTGATAGGATATCTAAATTAAACTACAATTTAAAATTCAATCTCTAAGAAATAGTCAAATAAGATACTTAAATTATCTATAATGGGTTGGTGAGATGGCTCAGTGGGCAAGGGCACCAAGCCTGATAACCTGAGTTTAATCCCCGGGCCCCACCTGGTAAAAGTAAACTGATTCCATCAAGTTGTCAACTGACCCTCATATGCATGCCATGGCCTATGAATCTCCACTTGCATTTGCACACACAAAACAAAATAATAAAAAATAATTATCCATAATGAGTATATATTAGGAAAAAATAAAATTTCAAAGGTAATTAATTTTATGGACATATGATGGATAATTAAAACATTTTCTGGATGTGGCCTTATATACTGAAATATATATACTTGTTGGCAGAAAAGTGGTCACATTGGCCAGGAGTGGTGGCACAAACCCTGTAAACCTAACACCTGGAAATGAATGCAGGAGGATCATGAGTCCAGGGCCACATATCAAGACCCTGCCTCAAAGAAGATCTAAGTGGGGGCTGGAGAGATGGCTTAGTGGTTGAAGGCACTGACTGCTCTTGCAGAGGACCCAGGTTCGATTCCCAGCACCCACGTGGCGGCTAACAACTGTCTGTAACTCCAGTTCCAGGGGATCTAATGCCCTCTTCTGACTTCGCAGGCATTGCACAATACAGGTGCACCTACCTACATGTAAGCAATATGCTCATCACATCAAATAAAAATAAAATATTTTTTTAAAAAGATTTAAATGGAAAGAAAAAATAAAAATGGTCACATTAGTTTGATGTTTGTAGGTAGTGGGCTTTTGAGTACTCTATACATTGTTCAGTATTCTTTTTTATATTTTTAAAAACTCAAAAAAAGTTCATAGTATATTGTTAATGAGGACCAAGAGACTATGTATGGCACTACGTTTTAAAGAATGAATGTTTTAAATTATATAAGAAGCTGTACTGACCATTTTATTCATTATGATAAATTTGCAGACCAAAGGAACAACATGAATATTTTAGTTAAGCGTAGTAATATAAGGGCTGGAGGGATGGCTCCTCAGTTAAGAGCACATACTGCACTTACAGAGGACCCCAGTTCTGTTCCCAGCACCCCATAACAGCTAACACCATAAGTGCAGTTCCAAGGGATTCAACATCCTCTTGTGGCCTCCAGGGGCATTGCTTGACACGGGTGTACTTTATACAGGAAAGCAAAGCACTCATACACATAAAATTAGAATTTAAAAAAAAAATCTTTTTAGAATGGTAATATCAGAGAAAACAGCTAGAAATTATCTCTGAAATTCTGTGAAAAGCTAAATCCCAAGAAGTCATGAATTCTAGCATGAAGGCACGTGAATAGTTCAATTTTTATCTTCAGGTATCTTCATACATTTTGGGTCTAATTAGGAGGAATGATCTGAGCTAGTAACAAGTCTATAAACAGTTTATTATAAGTTGTGATTCAGTTTTTATTTACTTCAAGCACATTCAATAGATGAAACAACTCTGAAAAAGCATTACTGAGTAGAGGTTTATAGATGACCTGGAGCTTACTGTGTAGACCAGGTGGGCCTTGAAATCACAGCGCTCCGCCTCTCTCTATCTCCTGAGTGCTGGGATCTAAGGCATGTGCCACCACACCCAGCAAGTTATAAGATTCTTATCTAGAGCCAGCTGTTACATTTCCCATTAGTGAACAGTGGACTTTTATTTATTTATTTATTTTTGAATCAAGGTCTCAGTATGTAGCCCTGGATGACCCTGAACTTGCTATGTAGACCAGGATAATGTCCAACGCACAGAGATCCACCTGCCTGTCTCCTGAGTGCTAAGGTTAAAGGCATGCACTACTACACCCAGCTTATTCATTGGCTTTTTGAGACAGGTTTTCACTCTCAAGTTCAAGCTCGCCTGTTTCTGTGTAATAGGACATCATTTAGACCCACATATTTGACATACTATTATTAAACCTCAAAAATTTTAAGTATTGCCCAATACTATCTCATTTATAATATTAATTTGATACACCCTTTTGTCTTAGATAATATTAAGAGTACTTGGAGAACAAGCCCACATGAGTTTTATAAATTATTTAGTAGAATCAGATGTCATCTTATTAAAACTTTGTTTTATTTTCAATGTAAAAAATCCTAATTATGCCGGGCATGGTGGTGCACGCCTTTAATCCCAGCACTTGGGAGGCAGAGGCAGGTGGATCTCTGTGAGTTCAAGGCCAGCCTGGTCTACATAGTGAGTTCCAGGACAGCTGGGGCTACAGGGAGACCCTGTCTCAAAAAGACCAAAAAAATGACTCCACACGTGTTCCTGGGCACCCAGGCCTTGACATTGGACCTCTCCCATTCCCAGGCACCAAGGGGTTTTCTGTCACTTTTCTCTTACTCTTCTACAGCCCAGTGTACCTTCACCTGTGCCCTACAGAAAATATTTATGTCCTAATTGAACTTCTAGAAATAAAAATCACAGTCTGGGAAGTTAGAAAGTACTGTTATAACTAAAGTGATAAAATTCCCCATCTAAAAATATGTAATTATATCTTAGAATATAAATTTGAAATTTTGTATGTCTACTATAATTTTTTAGATATGTAATTATATCTTAGAATATAAATTTGAAATTTTGTATGTCTACTATAATTTTTTAGATATGTAATTATATCTTAGAATATAAATTTGAAATTTTGTATGTCTACTATAATTTTTGAATATTGTTTACTGACAAAACTGTACTACCAATCTTCGACAATGTGATATTTGTCACTGTTCCTTTAATGTGAATTTGCCATTCCCTTTCCAAATTCTTCACCTATACAAAATCTTTCATTGTAATCATGTTACTTCTTAAGAAAGCAATGCTAATAAACTATTTTTTTAATGTAATTACTGCTCTACTATGGTTTAGACAAGATTTAACAAACATTAATGAATCATCTGAGCTGGGGACAGCAAGATGGCTCAACACGTAAAAGCTCATGCCTGACAAACTGAGTTCCATCCCCACAGCCCAGGTAAAAAGCTGGATTCCCTGGCATTCATCAGTAATCCCAGCATTCCAATTTGAGATGGAAGCAGAGACAGGAGAATCACCCAGAAACTCACAAGCAACTAGCCTGGAGTATGCAGCGTGGCAGAAACAGCAAGAAAAGCAAAGTGGAAGGGAAGAATAGCTATGGCATGTGTGCAGTTACAGAGAGAGAGAGAGAGAGAGAGAGAGAGAGAGAGAGAGAGAGAGAAAGAAAGAGAGAGAGAGAGAGGAGAGAGAGAAATAAACAGGCATGGTAGTGCACACCTTTAATCCCAGCACTGGAAAGGCAGAAGCAGGTGGATCTCTCTGAATTCCAGGCTATCCAAGGCTGCACAGTGAGACTGTAACTCAATTAAATAAATAACAAATAAACAAATAGACAATTAACTGACCTCAGCATGATTGCTTACACCTGAAATTCTAGCACTTGAGAGGCTGAGACAGGAGGATTACTGTGGATTCAAAGCCAGTCTGGTCTACATAATGAATTCCAAGAAAGTCTTGAATATCGAGCGAAACCCTGTTCTAAAAGCCAAAAAGAAATTATCATCAGTAAGGGATACTAATGTTATATGTCTCTATGATAGAGACACATGATCTCACTTTAAAAAAAAATACTAAATAACAGCTATTTATCATTTAGTGCTACTCTCCTAAGATTGGTTTTTCTGACAAAGAGCTAAACCTGTAGTAGAAAAAGGTACTAGAAGGCACATTCTGCCTGTGAAACAAAAAAATCTCATAGTAAAAAAGTTCCATAGTGGGTCTGGAGAGATGACTCCGGAGTTAAGAGCACTGGCTGCTCTTGCAGAGGACCCAGGTTAGGTTCCTAGCACCCACATGGCAGCTAACAACCATCCGTAACTCCAGTTCCAGAGGATCTGACACCCCTTTCTGACCCCCGCAGGCATTGCACAACACAAATGCACTTACATACATGCAGGCAATACACTCATACACATAAATTAATAAAATACGTTTTTAAGTTACATAGCAAATTGTATACTTAGAAGACTGATGATGTGTTCTTGAATTCTTAATAATGTGTTTTAAACTCTTACACAGAGTGAAACAAAGAAAGTGAAAAGGGAAAATGAATGTATGCACACACACACTGAAGATATTTGTAGCACACACGACAACTTGTTAGGTGGTAAGTATCCCTTTGCTACAATATACAATACATAAAACCTTTGTGTGTGTTTATTCTGTGATAACAACAATAGCCAGGAACTGAGCCAAGCTATATATAGATATAGATAAACATAGATAACATCACATGAAGTCTCCAAGTAATCCTATGAAACGGTAGATGTTTTTTGTACAGTGAGGGTGCTTTTAATTTCCATTTTGTAGATGGAGAGAGTAAGACTCTAACTTGCCCAAGGTGGTGTATCTTTAATGAGTGAGCTGTGATTTAGGTCCGTTCTCAATGACTAGAATTATATACCACACAAGTATCTGAAAGATGTGTGTTGAGATAACCATTATTTCTTATTCTATGCTTACATTTGTAGATGAAAGCTAGTTAGGAGTTAGTCATATCATGAGACACATTGACCACGTTTATTTACGAAAACCCAAATGATATGTAGAATTGTCTGGGGTCTTTGGGGGTATTCTTTAAATTATTTATTTATTATTTTTATTTTATGGGTATGAATGTTTTGCCTGTATGTATGTAAGTGCACCTGTGTTGTGCAGTGTCCTCACAGGCCAGAAGATGGCGTCAGCTCCCCCGGAACTAGAGTTACAGATGGTTGTTAGCTGATGTGAGCCAAACCTGGCTTTTCTTTTCTTTCTTTTCTTTCTTTTCTCTCTCTCTCTCTCTCTCTCTTTCTCTCTCTCTCTCTGAGACAGGGTCTTTTAATCCCAGCACTTAGGAGGCAGAGGCAGGTGGATCTCTATGAGATGAAGGGCCAGCCTGATCTGCATAGTGACTTCCAGGCCAGCTTGGGCTACAGGGAGACCCTGTCTCAAAAAACTAGCAGCAACTTCTTGGGGCTGGGAGTGATGGCTCAGTGGCTAAGAGCACTGGTTGCTTTTGCAGAGGACTTGGGTTCAGTTCCCAGTACCCACATGGCAGCTAACAACTGTCCTCAACTCCCATTGCAGGAGATCTGATGCCCTCTTCTGACTTCCATGGGCTTTGCATGATATGGGTGCATTTACATACATGGAGGCAAAATACTATTAGACATAAAATAAAAATAAATTTAAAAAACAACAATGTGCTAGCATCAACTTCTTTTAAAAATAAATTTTAAAGCCAGGTGTAGTGGTACATGCCTTTAATCCCGGCACTCAAGAGACAGAGACAGGTGGATCTCTGTAAGATTGAGGCCACTCTGGTCTACATAGTGAGATCAGGCCTATAAAGAGACCCTGTCTCAAAAAACCAAAAAAAAATTAAATAAATAAAATTTAAAAACCATTATCAGTATCAGTACAAACTAGATACTTAATAAATCTGACAAGAAAACAGGCAAGGTTTCTTTCGGAAAAAGTATAAAATTTTCCTGGAGGATATAAAAACCAATGAAATGTTTCATGTCTAAATTAGTTTCCCTCAAATCTAAGAATTAATGCAATTATATTTGTCCTAGTAGACCCTGACATTCCTATTTAGAACTTAAAATTGAACCTGATGTGATGATGCATGAGTGTACCCTAGAGTACCCATGAGGAACACGCAGGAGGATCAAGAGTTTGTGGCCAGCTTGAGCCACATAGCAAGCACCAGCCTACCTTGGGCTACACAGTAAAGCCTTATCTCAAACAAACAAGGTGGACCCTTGGTATTTGTTAGAGGACTTCTTATAAACCAGTAGGGAAGGAATAGATTATTTATTCAATTATGCTAAAACAGTTGGCTTTCTAAATCATTAGACCCTTACACCAAATCCAGAAGTAAATTCCATGGGGTAATGACCTATAAGTAAAGTTCTAACTCCTACAATTTAGGGCTGAGGAGGTGACTCAGCAGGTAAAGGCAGCAGCTGAGCAAGCCAATGATCTGAGTTTGATTCCTGGGGCCCATGTGTGCTGGATAGCTTCGGCTTAACAAACCTGGACAGTGGGAACATCGATTGAGGAATTTCCTCCATTGGATTTGAATTATGTGGGAGGATGAAGCCTGCTGTGGGTGTATGTGGAGGTCAGAGGACAATTTGCAGGAGTGGCTGCTCTCCTTCTACCGTGTGAGTTCCAAGGATCAAATTCAGGTCATCAGGCTTGGTAGCAAGTGCCTTTACACACTGAAGCATCTCACTGGCCCTGTTTTGTTTCTTTCAGAGTCTTACCCTGTAGCTCAGGCAGGCCTTGCTGAGATGATGGTCATAAGCCACCATACCCAGTACTATACAGTGTTTTATAGAGCTGAATTTAACCCAGTTGATAGAAGAAAGGATAAGAAAATTCATTTACACTGTGAGACTTTTCTTTTTATGTGTGCATATATATATATAAGGGTGTGAATGTAAGTGTGTGAAGGGGATGTGAACGTATGTGTGTTCTATCTTATTTGGGTTTTTTGTTTTTGTTTTTGTTTTGTTTTTTCTTTTGTTTTGCCTATCCACCCTTCTTCTATTCCCAAAGAGGCTTCACAGCACATAAAGAGTGGTTTATATAACAGGTGTTTTAGTAGCAGTAGAAATGCATTTCACTGTACTGTACCAGCTGACACTGTTCACTGAGATCAACCAGCTCCTAAGGCTACCTGGGTGGCTTCTGCAGAAGCAGTCTTCTAGAGCCCAGTATATTGTTTTTGCTATTTCAAGTTCTATTCTATATGCATTATTTTAACCTTAAAGCAAAGGTTAATTTATTTCATTTCTGTTTTATTGAAGTTTTGCAAATTCCATATATTTTGATCATATTTAGATCTCCCCATCTTACTCAATTTCATGTACTCTAATATATTATATATATAGAAATAGAGATATAGATATGGATCTAGATATGCTTATAGAGTCAAATTTGTGTCCCCCAAACACCTTCGGTGTGGGTTCATCCACAGGAGTCTGGTTAACCTACCAAGAGTCACATCCTTAAACGAGATTGAGTCTCTCCCTCACAGCAGCCATCAGTTACCAATACTTCCTCAGGTAGGGATGGGGTTTCTTACCCACTTTCCCACATCTGTACTGGGATTTTGTCCGGCTTGAGCTTAGGTAAGATTTGTGCATGCTGTCACCATTGTTGTGAGTTCATATGAATAACTGACCGGCTGTCTGGAAAACTGTTTCCTTGCGGTCATTCCACCACCTCTGGCTCTTACAGCATTTCCACCCCTCCTCTGTAATGATCCCTGAGCCCTGGAGGCAGAAGTTTGACATAGGTGTCCTGTTCAGGAATAAGCAGTCTGCAGCCTCTTATTCTCTGTGCTTTGGCCAGTCGTGGGTCTCTGTTAATCACCATCTGCTGCATAAGGAAGCTTCTCTGCTGAGAGTTGAGTGGTGTATTCATCTCACTCAGGATGATTGTTTCCAGCTCCATCCATTTACCTGCAAATTTCATAATTTCACTTTTTAAAGAGCTGAATAATAGTATATATATATATCACTTTCATTTTCCATTCATCAGTTGATAGACATCTAGGTCGTTTCCAATTCCTGACACAGCAGGTCTGTGTAAGCCCCTGGGGCTTGCAGGGGTCCTGGAAGAGATGGTGAAGTACAGGAAGGTGTGGGAAAGGGAACTCACCACAGCAGGTCTCTCCTCAAATTCTTTAAAGAATGTCCTTTTTTTCCTTTTCTCCTGTGCCATCTCCCTACTCCATTGCTTCTGATTTTTTAAAAATATTAAATCTGGTCATTTGTCATATTGAGAAGCAATAGCACCTTGCTCATAGAAATAATGCACTGCCTGACAGTTTTGTGACTTAGCAAAATGACTGTTGTACCTCCATTTTCTTATTTATAAAATAGGAATAATGAGGACTAGAGATGGCTCAGTGGTTAAGAGTACTGGTTGCTCTTGCAGAGGACCCGGGTTCAATTCCCAATATCCACATGGCAGCTAACAACCATCCATAACTCCAGTTCCAGGGGATCTGATGCCCTCTTCTGACCTCCATGGGCATTGTAAGACATGGGTGTATCTACCTACATGGAGGGAATACACTCATACATAAAATAAAAATAAATAAATAAAATAGGGATAATAACAATATCAACGAATTCTTATAAAATTAAAAAAGTTTGTGTTTGCAGTTGTGCTACGCTATGTACTCTTGTATCCTTTTGAAACATTTTAAAGTTAAATAATTTAAATTGCAACCAAAAATTGAATATATTTGGAATTTACTGTAATGGTATTTGACCAGAACAATCTTTATAGCATGCTTCTTTGCAACTGTCATTTGAAGACTTTGTTCCCCCTTTTAAGTTGCTTTGTTAAGTCAGACATGTAATCCTAGCACTTGGAGGTAGAGGCAGGAGGATCATGAGTTTCAGGCTGTCTTAGGCTACATAGTGAGACCCTATATCAAAAAACAAACAAAAAAAAGAATGTTTTGTTGGAAATTATATGTAATTTTTAAAAGATTTCAACAATCTATTTCTTAAATATAACAGTCATAACATAAGTTTATGGTAACTTGTTATCTTTCTTTTTCTGATAAGGTGTCAGCATTAGAAGTTACTCAGGGGATGTACAGAATCAACCAGCTAACAGAATTTCTTCCTTGAGACAATTTGAACCCATTTGCAAATTTCACTGGATAGAAGCTTTTCATGATGAAATGACATTTCAAAACCTGACAAGAGACTTTTCTTACTCAGAAAAGCCAGAATTCCAAATCCAAGCATACAATGATGCAGAAGACTCCAGCATGAAGCAGAATTGCCTTCAGGAGGAAAATCCAATGGAAACTAGCATTTCTGCAAATAAAGACCAACTTGTTCATGAGTGTGTCACAAAATCTCCCAAGAGCCTATCTCTAAACTACTACAGTAGAGAGACGCTGAAATTTACACAAAAGCCACTGGCTAAAAATACTGCTGGAGACTCTGCCCTCCACCCTAGTCAATCTCACATCTTTTTATATAAAGAAAGTGTCTGCAGAAATGGTGAAAGTGCATTTTACCATGATAATAACTTTGACCTGCTTGACTTGAGAGTTAATTATAAAACAGAGGCGGTAAGATTAATTGTTGGGGGTCATTAAAGCCTGTGGAATGTGAAAGGATGCAGGGATATATTTTTGTTGTTGAAAAACCCATACATGGACAGGCATGGTAGTGCACACCTTTCATTCCTGCACTCAGGAGGCAGAGGCTGCTGATCTCTGTGAGATCCAGGCCATCCTTGTCTATTTAGGGAATTCCAGGCCAACTAGAGCTACAGAAAAACCCTGTCTCAAGAAAACAATAATGACAGCAAAAAGGACACAAAAACATATATATATGACAAAAACCCACTGTAATATGAGATTTTTCCAAACAGCATTAAATCATCTAATTAGTACTTTTTCTCCCTGGGGAAAATGTACTCTGAGATCTTAAACGATTTAGACACACATTTTTTATAAATTTGGGACCATACTTAGGGATTAACTCTACCAAATGGTCATTTCTTTGACGATTAAGACTCTCTTCGACACTCGTCTTTTTATGTGCCATATCTACATGGTGCCTTGAACAGAATTCATTTTTACATGGGTTGAAACAAACTAGCTAGTACTCAGAGAGTTTGCAGAGAAGGGAAGATTGGGAAGACGGCATGCAGAGGTGTTGATTAAACTATTGGAAAAGCCAGGCATGGTGACTCACACCTTTAATTGCAGCACTTGGGAGGCAGAGGCAGGTGGATCTCTGTGAGCTCGAGGCCAGCCTGTTCTATATAGCAAGTTCCAGGCCAGTTGGGGCTACAGGGAGACCCTGTCTCAAAGAGACTACATAAAATCTGAGCGTATATATATATATATATATACACACACTATTGGACGAGAGTCTTCTATTTTGTTGAATTTCTATGGAAAAGCAAACATTTATTTGTCTTTACTTTTATTGATTGTGTTCACATACATAATATCTTAAAAGCATGGACAGGGCCCGGAGAGATGGCTCAGCAATTAAAAGCACTGGCTGCTCTTGCAAAAGACCCAAGTTCAAATCCTAGCACCCACATGGTGGCTAACCACTGTCCATAACTCCAGTTGCAGGGGATCTGATATCCTCTTCTGACCTCCACAGGCATTGTATAACATGGATATATTTACATATATGCAGGCAATACACTCATGCACATAAAATAAAAATTAAAAAAGCATAAACTGTGTCAATAATATAAAGTCTGTTTTCTCTGAACAACTACAACAAAGAAAGCTTTACCCTGACAGTAGTATAAACAACCAGCTCTTTATGCAAATGTCATAAGAAAAAGGTATGGTTTATATAAGAGGTTTTTGTTCATTTATTTGGAATAGATGGCAGCATTTGAAAGAGAACTTATGTTAATTTCTGGAAAGCAGCATTTTGAAAATCTGCTTAATTAGGGTTTCTCAAGATTGTTTCTTCCTCTTTCCATTGCATTTAGTTATTTTTTTCAACTAGGCAATAGATACTTTTGAACATACGTTATGTGCCAAGTGTTGGTTATATAATGTCCAAAAAAGATAAGAACAATACATGGCTCTTATCTTCGTAAAAATAACATCCGGGTAGAGAAGATAGACATTAACCAAATCATACAAATATATGTACATTTGGAATCTATTGTAAGAGTGATAGAGACAATAGATTCAACTATTATTATATTATTGCTCAAGTATATTTATTTGTATCATCTTTGGTCGGGGATTCTGGGGAGGATTTCTCAGAGTGGTCTTTGGGCTGTGCTAGGATGAGTGAGTAGGGGTCCACTGGGCAACTGTGGGTTGGCAAGTATTTTGTGCACAAGGAACAGTATCTGTGAAACCCTTGTGCCTGTAAGGTCATGATACCTGCTAGTATATGGAAGAAGCCCAGTGTCCACAAAACAGGGCTTCAGGGAGGAAGGAGGGGTTAGAAGAAGATGAAAGAGTGTCAGAGTGCAGCACCTTGGAAACCTCAATAAAGTAACTGTCCCTCAACAATGAAGAATCATTAAAAGTTCAGGGATTGAACATCACTAAATTGATCTACTATACCCCCAGTGTTTGATACCATGGTTATGCTATCTTTTGTTATACCCCCTCACCTGGACCTGTATTGTGTGCATATAAAGCATGTCTGATTGCCATTCTAATGCTCAAAGGCATCATAGCATGATGAAGTGATGGTCTAAATGAGAAATTTTTTTATTATTTTTATTCTATGTGTATAAGTGTTATGCCTGCGTGTAAGTAAGTGCACCTATGTCATGCAATGCCAGCGGAGGACAGAAGAGGAAGTCAGATCCCCTGCAACTGGAGTTACAGACAGTTGTTAGCTGCCATGTGGGTACTGGTATTCAAGCCCGGGTCTTCAGTGTTCTTAACTGCTGAGCCATCTCTCCAGCCCCTAAATGAAAAAATTTTAAAGATCTTTATTCAAAAGATCTTGAAGTCTAAAGAATAATTGATAGATTTGTTTTAATTGCTTTTGAGGTCAAAGAAAGCATCTTATATGTGTCCAGAAAAGTTTACATCATAGAAGATGGTGAGTGTACAAAACAGAATTTTTCTTTTGTCAAAGTAAAAATGATACATATGTCTAGCATGTGCCTTCTGATTGTTCTGCTGTGCTGTTGGGAGTTACACATATAGTCAACAGTATACTCTCACATTTATTTTATTTACTATAATTTACAGACTGAAGTTTCTTCAAAAGAAATACAGACTTCTAGGGAAATTTCTGAGATGCCAGGTAGTCACCAGGAGGAAGTCACAGAGGACGGTGAGGAAAGCCTAGCCATTACCTCCTCTTGGTCTCCAGCAGGCATCTTCAAGAGTGATGGAGCATCTCAGGAGAACTCCATGACACCTGGCATGGAGCAAAACTTTGAAAGCTTCCAGCCTCTGGAAGAGGACATGGCTTTAAATGAAATCTTGCAGAAATTAAGACATACTATCAAAATGCAGGACATGCAGATCCAAGACCTCCAGGGTCAGAACTTGCACTTAGAGAGCAAGGTTAAAGAACTACAGATGAAGCAGCAACTGTTTGTTGACAACATAAATAAACTAAAGGAGAACATTGAAGAATTAATTCATGACAAATACAATGTAATTCTAGAGAAGAATGAGATTAGCAAGAAATTTCAGGATTTGCAAGAGATTTCCGCTAACACCAAAAAACATCTTCAGGAATCCAAGAAAGAGAAAGAAACGTTACAGCTACAAGTTAAAAAGATCAAGGCCAACTGTATCCGTTTACAGGAACAGTACATTGCTGAAATACAGCAGAAGAACAGAGCTGTAAATCAGTGTGTAGAGATGGAAAAAACCTTAAGCAAGAAGGATGAAGAGCTAGCGAGACTGGAACAGGTCAAAGTAGACTTGGAGAAGGCCGCCACTTCTGCCTACCTGTTGAAAAAGGAAAAGGAGATCCGAGAGCAAGAGTTCTTGTCTCTTCAGGAAAAATTCCAGAAATGTGAGAAAGAAAACCTGAAAGAAAGAAGGAAATTGAAATCAAGAGTTGAGAAATTGATTGCTCAAATTAAAAACTTGCTATTCACTTGTGAAAATAAAAGGGCTAAAAATACAAAACTTCAGCAGCAGATTGATGAACTTCAGCAACAGGTTGCCAAGAGTGAGGAGCAAAACTGCATCCCTAACTTTGAGATAGCGCCACTAGCTGAGAAAATAGAGGATGTGATGGAGCCAGATATCACCCAGGTACTGATGCCGATTCTGAATGTCTAACAGAATTCCCAGTTCAAGTAGATTAGTGATGAACATCTAGACATGGTACTCAGTGAATATTTGTAGAATTATTTTTAAAATGAAACAGGCAAATGCAACACAGGTTTGGACACATTTCTTTTGGTTCCTAGGCACTCACCTTAAAGAACAGTATGTTGGCTTCTTATAGTCATTACCCTAGGGATTGTGGTACCTGTGACTGATCCCAAGAAGATTCTCAGTCTGTTACTTTGAAAGAGGATTTTTTTTTAAGTGTGCCTCTCAATTCTCTTTAGCAAGAAAAAAAATAATAAAATTGCACTTTTTTTTTTTTTTGGTCTTTTTGAGACACGGTCTCCCTGTAGCTCCAGCTGTCCTAGAACTCACTATGTAGACCAGGCTGGCCTTGAACTCACAGAGATCTGCCTGCCTCTGCCTCCTGAGTGCTGGGATTAAAGGTATGCACCACCACGCCCGGCTGCACTTTTTTTCTTACAAAGTAAAACCATGCTGTAGCACATACAAGTTTTTGTAAAATTGTAAAGCATTGAAAACACGGCATTAGAACATTTTTATCATTAGATTTACAGGGTACATTTTTCAATATATGTCATTCAAAAGTCTTGAAAAAAAAAAAGGCAAATAGTCAAAAACACATCCAGGATGAGATAATCTTTACAAGCCAGGGCACACCTGTTATAGGTCTGCCTTAAAGCGTATAAATCTTAACTAAGTATAGTAGCATCTTTTTTTGGTTTGTTTGTGACAGGGCCTTGCTACACAACCCAGGCTTTCCTGGAACTCTAGTCCAGGCTGGCCTTGAACCCATGGTGCTAATATCTGAGTCTCTGAGTGCTGGATGTATAGGCATGAGATACTATACTTCCCAAATAGAGTAAAATCTTGTTACCTAATATAGGTGCAGGCCAGCAGGCATCTTGTTAAAGAAAGCAAGCTAATTTGAGCTGAAAAAACAAGTTTATTTTATTTAAAAAACTATTATTTCCAGGTGTGGTGGTGCATGCCTTTAATCCCAGTACTTGGGAAGCAGAAGCAGGCAGATCTCTGTGAATTCAAGGCCAGGCTGGTCTAAACAGCACATTTGAACATATATAAGGCTATGGGGGGACCCTGTCTCAAAAAGACCAAAAAAACCCAAACAAACATATATACATATATATACACATATATGTATGTATTGCTGTTGGCTGGTTTGGTTTTGTTTTAATTTGTTTCATTTACTTTTTAAAAAGATTGTCTTGCCATGTAGACCAGACTGGCCTCCTGCATTTGCCTTCCAAGTGTGGGGATTACAGGCATGTACCACCATGCCCAGCTATGTTTTTTTTTTTAACATATGTTGCAATAATTTAAACTGAGCCAGTATGTTGCCTTAAAGATACAATGGATTCTTTTTATAAACCAGTATAACTATTGTTTGCAAATAAATCTATTTTTATTTCTTTGGAAAATACTGTTCTCTTAGGTTTAAAAAACAATTTAAGATCTAAGTATTATCTGAATAAGCGAGTCTCAAACTTGGACATGTGCCAGCATAACCTGGAGGTTTTAATAACACAGAGACCCCCTGAATCAGAAATTCCTGAATGGGCTGGAGAACATGCTCTTTTAACAAGAGCCCAGGTGGAGTCTCTGCTGCTGTTCAGAGCCCATGTTGTCAGAACTGCTGATCTTAGCAAAGATGACCCCAAGTTTAGCTCCTAACCAAATCCTAACCAAATGATAGATGTTGAGCTGGAATGCTGTGAATGAATTAACTGTACATAGGTGAACAATGACATGCAATGTTTTCTTTAACTTCAAAAAAGGGTCAGGTTCTTTGTTTTATCTTGACTAAAGAATTTATTAAATATCTCCAAATTCACACTCTTGTAGTTTTGCTTTTTACTTCAAAGAAAGGCATGAGAGCATCTGTGAAATCAAAGGTATTTTTTAATATAAAGACATTATTGGTGTGTGTGTGTGTGTGTGTGTGTGTGTGTATGTGTGTACAGTGATTTATTCTGCCTTCCATCTCAAGAGCTTTCAACAGAGTCATGTTGGGTCAGAGGGTCCAGAGGTTCCCAAACTCTGTAACACATCAGAGCTACTATGAGGAGGAACCCAGGAAGTATTTGCCGTTTTCAATGGAAAACAAGTGACAGTAACTGGTTATGATACCTTGTTCTTAGGATCTGTATTTGTGTTCTCCCTCCCTCCCTTCTTCCCTCCCTCCCTCCCTTCCCTTTCTTCCCCCTCCTGTTCTTTTTTTTTTCTTGAGACAGGGTCTCAATATGTAATATATATATATATATAATATATAATATATATAACCCAGGCTGACCCAAACTCATGACAATCTTCCTATTTCAGCTTCCTGGGTGCCTAGATTACAGATGAAAGACTCCATGCCTAGTGGCACCTTTCTTTACAGTTAAGACATAAACTGCTTATGAAATAAAGATGCTTTTGTTCATCCATTTAGCAGATATGAAGAATGTTTTTAAAAGGACAGTCTTTTTGAACAATGAATCAGCTCTTGAACTCTTACAGCATGCTATATATGTTAGTAACTAAACTCATGGCATGGGAAAAGAAGACCTTATTGCTGCTGGGTATGATGGCGCATGCTTATAATCCCACCTGTTTGGGGCCTGATGCTAGAGGATCCCAAGGTTGAGGCCAACTGCAGCAACTTGATAAGACTCTGTCTCAAAATTTAAAAGGATAAGCAGGAACAATTTATTGGTGGAGAGTACTTACTATGCATGTGTGAATCCTGGTTTTGATCCTCAAAATTGCCAAAAAGAAAACAAAAAGACATTACTGCCTTTTTTCACTGTCGTTTTCTTCACAAGTGTATGGTAGAATTTTTAGAAGCTGTGTGGCATGGGATACTGTAATTGCCCTCATGGCTGATGGAATGTGTAGACCAATCATGAGGACCCAGCTGTCTTTCTTATTAAGTATACAGTTAAAATTAACTGCAGTTGGGCTTGGGATGTAGGTCAGTAGTAGAGTGATTGCTTAGAAATGCAAGAGTCTGAGTTTGATCCCTAGAACCTCCCCACACACACACACACCAATCACAAACACTGGAGAATTGTAATGTTGCTAGTGTTTTCATTTGGAGAATGTAATTGTTAGTCAAATTTTTATTTATGTTGAGACATAATGGATTTATTGTTAGCTAAATGAATTAGTAAACAAATATTCAAAAGTATTCTAATTCCTAATACAACAAATATTCATAGCTATAACATTACATGATCAAACTATTTTTTATGAGATTCTCAATAATTTTTGGTTGTTTTAATAGGTTTTTTTCTTAATAGTTTTTAAGAGTATAAAGATATCCAGGGGAAAAAATGTTTGAGAAGCACTGCTCAGAGTCTTTAAGCATAGTATTTTATTCACAATTTTATTTAAAAGATAATTCAGACTATTTGACTTTATTTTGACAAATCTTAATTGTGTACATGTAGGGTATAAAGGTGACCCATTCTAATTTGATCCTGAATTGCTCATCTTGTGACAAAAGCCTAGAACCTTCACCTGTGATGAAAACTCCACTGGCTGCTAAAATTCACAGTCTTCTGACCCTGATGATAGGACTTCTCACGTGTCAGGTAAAAAAAAAAAATCAGATTCTTTAGTGGGATTGGCCTGAACCAAGAGAGACCGTGAAAGATCACAGGATTAAGTTATGGAAGAAGAGAAGACAAAATACAGACCTCTAAAGCCAGCCACCCAGCCTTTCCTTTCTCCTAATGTTTCTTACTGTTTATCTTTAACATTGAATTCCTGCAGGTTTCCTGTAACATAAAAATGTAATGATAAAATTGTGAAGAGTAAAGGGACTCAATATTTTCTCATTTAGTACTTCTTGACTTCAGAGCAGTTGTCTTACACTCTGGGTCAGTCTATGCTTGGTGATTGTTCATATTAATGAGCTATTTACCTAATTAAAAAATAGTTTTGGGGGAGGGGGGGCTCTGTACATCAGTAGAATGAAAAATGAAGTAAGGATCACAGATGAGTTCAAATCCTGGCCTTGCCACTCCCTGGTTAGGTGTCTTGCCCAGATAGCCTTTCTCAGACTGTTTTCTTAAATAGGGGAAACAGTAATTGCTTCTGTGCTAGGAAATGCTGCATATAAGAAGAAAAAAAAAATATGATAGGGTATATGCTTGCTAGATTTTCAAATTAACTTTTTCTTTCCTTTTATCATGCATTTCCTCAATTGTAAGTACACTCGTCTGAACTGAAATTTGAGAGCATGGCTTGCTGTATTTTGAATACAAGACAAAAATCTGTGTCTGTTATATCTTAGCTAAAGGTGGTTGAACATTAGCATTTTTTGAGTGCCAGAAAGCAAGCTAAACTTTTGTATGCACAGATCACAAAGTGGTAGCCCACTTTGTTTTTAAGGATTTGGCTTAAATGTGCCATGCATTCTTTGTTACAAATTTTCATCCCATCCTTCTGATGGTTGCTTATATATAGCATTTATTGGATTCCCCCTGTCTCATGGGGGCTGCTGCTCTTTTTCAGTCTTATTCATTGGCTGCAGCTTCTGTACCAGACTTCTGAGTGGCAGTGCATCACCAGCTCTCAGTAGATCCCACCCCATCCCAAATAAATGCTTCTGTTTGCATCTTCTGTATCGCCTATGCCCACTTGAGCATGAGCATTCAAGATCTTGTATGTTCTGTACCTAATACAGAGTTAAGCTCAGAATGGCTCTCAGCAAGTATTTGCTTACTTCCTGACATACCCTTGCAGGGATTCACATCACTTGTCCCTAAGTTTATGGGTTGGCCCATTCAACCCCTTACACCATTCTTAGGCTTTAAAAAAATATTTATTTAAGCCGGGCATGGGGGCGCATGCCTTTAATCCCAGCACTCGGGAGGCAGAGGCAGGTGGATCTCTGTGAGTTCATAGGCCAGTCTGGTCTACATAGTGAGTTCCAGGACAGCTGGGGCTACAGGGAAACCCTGTCTCAAAAAGATTTTTTTTTAATTTATTATTATTTTTTAATTTTATGTGTATGCATGTATTGCCTGCATGTAGGTAAGCGCACCCATGTCATGCTATGCCCACGGAGGTCAGAAGAGGCTGTCGGATCCCCTGGGACTGGAGTTACAGAGAGTTGTTAGCTGCCATGTGTGCAAAAGAACCCCAGTCTTCTGCAAGAACAGTCAGTGTTCTTAACCACTGAGCCATCTCTCCAACCCTTTAGGGTTTTTTTAAACTCAGAAAAACAAGCCAAGCCTAGAAGAGTCAAAGTCCTTATCCAACTAAAGTATTACATATAGTTAAATATCAGAACTGACCTAGACCCTTACACTTTGACCTCCAGGTCAAATGGTGCAATTATTTTCATCCTCGCCGCTCTTGAAATTCTTATTTGCAATGATGTTGAGGGTGTCTATTCTGTTGTCAGATATAGCAGCTTATCTAAAGTTTGACTATGTAAACTACCTAGACTGAAGAGTGGTATACATAGGAGAGTGCAGATATGGTGACATCTTGGCAATTACATTATTTGCTCTTTTTAATCTTTATTATTTTATGTGAATGATTGTTTTGCCTGCATGTATGTAAGTGCACTTGTGTGTGCAATGCCTGCAGAGATCAGAAGAAGGCATTGGTTTGCCCCTGGAACTGAAGTTACAGATGGTTGTTAGCTGTCATGTGGGTGTTGGGAACTGAACCCTGGTCTCTTCAAGAGCAGCCAGTGCCAGTGCTCTTAAGCCATGAGCCATCTCTTCACCCTCTGCGCTTTCTTTCCTTTTGTTTTGTTTTTTTTTTTTTTTTTTTTGGTCTTTTTTGAGGCAGGTCTTCATGGAGCCCCAGATTGGCCTGGAACTTGCTGTGTAGACCAGGCTGTCCTTGCTCCTACAGAGTCACCTGCCTCTGCCCCGTGAGTGCTGGGATTAAAGGCATGCAACACCACACCCAGCTTACTCTCTGCTCTTTTTAAAAATATTTGTGTGTGTGTGTGTGTGTGTGTGTGTGTGTGTGTGTTTGTGTGTGTGTGTGTGTAGGTGCCTATGTGGGCAAAAAGAGGGCATTGGATCTCCTGAAACTGGAGTTAGAGGTGGTTGGGATCTACCAGACATGGGTGCTGGGATCTGAACTAGGGTCCTCTGGAAGAGCAGCAAGTGCTTTTAACTGCCAAGCCATCTTTCTAGCCCACACTCTTTACTCCTAATAGCAACCTGGGTCCACGTGTGAATCAATATTAACTCTGATACATATGAAGAGTGTCTGAAGAATGGGACTCAATATGGTTTGGCATTTTTCTGAAGGGAGGTTTTTCTTTCATTTTAACTCTGTAGAAAATCTTAATCTAGTTTCTCATACTGTTACCCTTAGGATATCACCATCCCTGATGCCGAACATTGCCCGGAAAGTAAAAAAGCTAATGATACAATCCTGCAAAAATTGAAGAACTTTCAGCTTAAAAAGAGAGATTTAGATAAAGAGGTATCGTATTCTTCATTCTAAATCTTGTCCCAGTGGGTAAAAAACATAGCTAAAGCCTCACCGAGCAGTTACTCCTAAAATTTGAAAGTATTTGGGGACCAGATGAGCTTACTATACTTCTCATAAGTAGATATAATATCCAACATTTGACTTATTTGTAACTTAAATCTGTATTAGAAAATTGTACTCATTGGGTCTGTGAGATGTATTAGCAGGTAAGGGTACTTGCCACCAAGCCTGATGACCCTGGGATCCACATGGTGGAAGGAGAGCACCAACTCCCATCAGCTGTCCTCTGACTGCCCCCACTCCCGCACACACTGTAGCATATATACCAACACTATGCACATACATGTAACAAATAAGAGTAATAAAAATTTTAAAGTTTATTTATTTATGTATTTATTTTGGTCTTTTTGAGACAGGGTCTCCCTGTAACTCCAGCTGGCTGGGCACATGCTATATAGACAAGACTGACCTCAGTCTCATAGAGATCCACCTGCCTCTGCCTCCCAAGTGCTGGAACTAAAGATGTGTGCCACCATGCCCAGCTTATTATTTTTATTTTATGTGTATGAATGTATTGCCTGCATGTAGGTAAGTGCATCCATGTTGTGCAATGCCCATGGAGGTCAAAAGAGGGCATCAAATTCCCTGGAACTGGAGTTACAAATGGCTGTTAGCCACCATGTGGGTGCTGGGAACTGAACCCAGGTCCTCTGCAAAAGCAGCCAGTGCTCTTAACCACTGAGCCATCTCTCCAGCCCCAATAGTAATAAACTTTTTAAAGAAAATTTAACAAAAATGTTGATGATTTTATTTCACTTTCACATGGCATTACTGATTCCTAAAGAGAGTTTGTTTGACATTCCTTATAGTGACTTCAAACTTTGTCACTTGGAAACATTTAGAACAAAACAGTTTATTTCCCAAATGGGAAGAAGGGACAAAGCAAAAATATATAGTGTTTCTTCATTTCTTTTTCTTTTAAAAATTTTTTTGGTCTTTTTGAGACAGCACCTTCCTGTAGCCCCAGCTGGCCTAGAACTCACTATGTAGACCAGGCTGGCCTTGAACTCACAGAGATCCACTTATCTCTGCTGCCCAAGTGCTGGGATTAAAAGCATGCACCTCCATGTCCAAATTTTTTTTAATTTTAATTATATTTACTATTGTGTGTTTATGTGTGTGTGTGGGCACACACACACATGCTATAGTGCATGTGTAGAGGTCAGAGGACAACTGGTTCTCTCCTTCCATCATAAGTTCCAGGGATTGAACAGGACCCAGCATCCAGTTGTACCCCTAGCTGTGATTTATTACAGCAAAAGGCTACAAGGCAAAATCAGGCAGGGAGAGACACAGTGGGGCAGAATCAAAACAGGCTCCCAAGAGTCCTGGAGGAGTCACATATCTGTGCATCTTCCCCCAGCACTGGATAATGATCACAGATATAAAAGATCATCTACCAAGAAAGTTCAGTAAAAACCATTTGTTCACAGAATTTTTATTGGGAACATTACCTGAATTCCATCTATCAGAAAGCAAGCAAGTGTTCAGTTTAAGCAGCATGCTATGGGCAGGTGGGTTTGGCCTAGTGAGCCAGTCATGGCACGAGCAGCAGAAACCTGCAGTTCAAGTCCCAGGTGATACACTAGAGGGCCTTGCTTAGTTGTAGGCCTGCTGTGGAAATCCTTTTCCTCAGAAAATTGGTAAAAACATCATGTCTTTCGGAGATCAGAGATTGAACTGTGCATTGTTAGATAACTTTATCATAATGTTTTAGTAGATAATTTTATTTCTTTTCCTCTGAAATACGAAATGTTTTTTCTTTAGCTATTGAAGCACAAAAACAGAATTGCAATGCTCAAAGAGTTAATTGCCAATGAAAAATCATTGCAAGATCACACTGTTGACGTGAGTTTAACATTTGTTATGCTTTATCTTCAACACACAAATACACTGCTATAGATACTTGTGTTCTCTTGGTAAATGTATTGAAGTTATTCCAGATCTAAGTTCTGTACTTCTGTGAATGCAGCCACATATCACTCAATCCTCTCTTTCATTCTTAAGTTAAAATATCTAATGTTGGGGCTGGAGAGATGGCTTAGTGGTTAAGAGCACTGGCTGCTCTTGCAGATGACCTGGGTTCGATTCCCAGCACCCACATGGCAACTAACAACCATCTATAACTCAGTCCCAGGGGATCCAACATCCCTTTCTGACCTCTATGGGCGCGGCATGACATGGATGCACTTATATACATGCATGCAATACACTCATATACATAAAATAAAAATAACAAAAAATATTTTTTAACCTAATGTCAAATGTTACAAGGAATGTGTAAGTAAGTGTACAAATGTATTTAATCTCAGGTCCCAGATTTTGATGCAGATGAAGCCAGGAATGTCAGAGATGCATCTCTGCTCCTGGCAGCCAAGCTGGATAAGTACCACAGTCTAAATGAAGAGCTTGATTTCTTGGTAAGAAAGACCCATTGCCCTGTGGTCATTTTTATATCCAGTACCATTTATTAATAAGTTTTAAGAAATTATCAACCTTAAGAAAATTTGCTTGTTAGGGGCTGGAGAGATGACTCGGTGACTTGCATTGCGGTGACATTACCAACAAAAGTACAGAAGTGTTTTTATGTTTTAAAGTTTTAAATATTGTCCAACCTTGGTTTCTGTATAGACTAATCAGATTTATGTCTTTCAAAGTGCAGAAGCCAAAATTAACATACTTTTTTTGTCCAGTGCTAGAGCACAAACCTAAGGCTTCATTCATGCTAGACAAGCATTCTATCACTAATCTACACCTCATTCTGTCCATTTATTTATTTGTATGTTTAGACAGGATCTCAATATCTAGTTCAAACCAGTCTTGAATTCATGCTCTCCTACCTCAGCTTCTGAAGTTCTGGGCTTACAGGCGTACACCGTGCACAGTTCTGTGGTGTCGCTCCCTCTCCTCATGGGTCGTTGGCCACCGTTCCACGAGGACAAAGGGAGCAGAAGAGACAAATGGGGTCAGGGTGGCCAATGAGCACTGATGGAAGAAAGCCCTTCGGGGGAGGTAGGTTCAGTGATACAAACAGCTCCAGACTCAGTGAAACAGCTCTAGATTCAGTGAAACAGCTCCATTTATTCAGTGGGGGTTAGGGAAAAATATAGTGTGGGGGCAGTAGCCAATGCTTCAGCTGATAGGTGCTCATAGTATGCTTTATTTACATGTGGCAGTGGGCGTCTATCATCAGACCACCAGGCAATGCCTAATTATCATATAGAAAAAACTTGGGGGTAGTTTTCACTCCAGGTATCTATGCCAAAGGTCATGTTCCAAATAAGGTCAGGCATCCCTGCTTGGTGGCACTTTCCAGGTATGTCAGGAAGAGAGCAGGAGGCCCCCTGCTGAGAAGGGGAGTCCTTCCATATAGCACCAAGCCCCTTAGAGCTATCCGGACATGGAGGACTACAACCCTAGCAGCAGGGTTCCCCAACACAGTTCCCTCAAAATATATGCTATTTTTCATAGTGGATAAACATGTTTCTGTTTTTGCATATGCTACTACAAAATAGCTGCATACAATGATCATGAGTGGAAGCAACTCTTAGTTTACTTAAAGTGGCACATAAAGAATACAGGAAAAATATTTTCGAAGAAAATGAAAATCCGGTTTTTTTATTTGGGCAGTTACAGACCAAACTTTAAAAATGGAATTGGGGCCCTGGCCCCGCCCTCACCTCTCTCTGCTTCCCTGGGCCTGCACCACTGGCTAACTCTCCTAGCCTACACTACTATCCTCAGGCCTCTTGGGGAGCACCACTTCTGGTCCTGACCCCACCCTCACCTCTCTCTGCTCCCCTGGGCCTGCACCACCGGCTAACTCTCCTAGCCTGCATTACTATCCTCAGACCTCTTGGGGTAAGTCTATAACGCAGCTCTCCGCGCCAGGACTCCCTAAGCCACATTCCCCCTTCCACCCCTCCCGCCGTTCTATACTCCTTGTTTGGGCCCTGAGCCATTCCT
>NW_008336933.1:7041573-7050071 GCF_000622305.1 Nannospalax galili
TGGAATTGGGGGGCTGGAGAGATGGCTCAGTGGTTAAGAGCACTTACTGCTCTTACAGAGGTCCTGAATTTGGTTCCCAGCACCCACATTAGGCAACTCCCTAATGTGGTAACTCCAGCTCTAAGGGATCTGACATCCTTTTCTCTTCTCCCCAGACACACACACACACACACACACACACACACACACACACACGTAAAAAAGGAAATCTATGGGCGTGCGGGTTTCTCGGAGCACCAGCTGCTGGGCGTGGCGCCGGTCTCCCACACGTCGCTGGAGTGCGGCGGGTCCCTCGGACCGCGTCTGCTGTTTGGGTCCCTGCTTCTCCGCGTTGTTGAGGCTCTCTGCTGCCGGGGCTGGCCCGGTTGGGTTCCGTCCCAATCCACCGTGCACTCTCTCTCTAAGTTCGGGACCCATCAGCTCCGGGTCACGAGGGGAGGTGCAGGATGGCGAAAGCTGGATTTCTGTGAGTCGCGGTTTACGAAGAGACAGCTCTCTCCTGAGAGGCAGGATCACACAGAACTCAGCTCAGTCAGTGGTACAGCCCCTTTATTCAGTGACTTAGCTCGGCTCCAAGTCTTAGTGATCCAGCTCCGATTATTGAGGGAAAACCAGGATACTTTATACTGTGGGGGTAGTGGTAAAAGCCTTAGCTGATAGGTACTTTGTGGGATGCCCTATTTACATATGGAAGTGGGCTCCTGCCAGGCTGTCAGACTGCCTGAAAATCACACAGGAAAAGCTGGCAGTTCCAGAGCCTGAGGCCATGGCTACTTCAAAAGATGAGTCAGGAAGAAGCCGGGGAAGGCACCCTGCTGATAAAAGGAGTCTCTGCAAATGAAGCCGAGCCCATAGGCTATCCGGACATGGAGAGACTGCTACTTTACACAACAGGGGTCCCCAACAGAAATCTTAGGGACTGAAGAGATGGCTCAGCAGTTAAGAGCACCAGCTGCTCTTGCATAGGACCTGAGTTCAGTTCCCAGTCCCCACATGGTGGCTAACAACCGTCTGTAACTCCAGTTCCAGGGGATCCGATGCCCTCTTCTGACCTCTGTGGGTATTGCATGACATGGGTGCACTTATATACATGCAGGCAATACATTCATATACTAAAAAATAAATTTTAAAGATGTAAATCTCAGGCATCTTTTTTGCAAGGGTATGCCTCTCTCAGACAGGCTCACACATCAAGCACATCACTGCTTTACCTCAGATATGTCTGCCTGGGGTATACATGGGAAAGAAGGTCATGAAGGCTGGCTGTCATCAGGATTTTCAGGCATTAATAGGTGTTAAGCTATGTAAAGCTAGTTCATAGTCTAAAATTACAGAGAAGGTTCAGCTCCATCATAATTTCTGCTCATCTGTTCTATATACAGCCTACCTCAGATCTGGTCTATACTATGTCATGATTTGCCTTAGTAGAACTGGATTCAAGAGAATATTGGAATAAGATAGAGTTGATTGTCCTCCATTGCTAACCCCTGTGTACAGTTTTCATAGTAGTTTCCAGGTTAGTAAATTCACTGATGTTTCTCCATAGATCACAAAATTGGGAAGTCTTTTAGAGAGTGAAGAAGACCACTACAGCAGACTCATTGAAGAGAATGACAAGTACCGAAGACATGTGGGCAGCTTAATAAATAAGGTGCAGGTTTTCCTACAGAAAAAGTCTTTCAAAAACTGTCCATGGGTGGGGCTGGAGAGTTGGCTCAGTGGTTAAGAGTACTGGCTGCTCTTACAAAGGACCAAGGTTCTATTTCCAGCACTCACATGGCAGCTAACAACCAACTGTCCATAACTACAGTTCCAGGGAATTTGACAGCCTCTTCTGACCTCTGAGGCATTGCACAACATGAGTGCACTTATACACATGCAGGCAATACACTCATACACATAAAATAAAAATAATAAATAAAATATTTTTTAAAAAAAGCTGTCAGAGGGCTGGAGAGATGGCCCAATAGTTGAGGTTGCTTGCCGCTCTTCCAAAGGACCCTAGTTCAGTTCCCAGCACCCATATCAGGTGATTCACAGCTGCCCAGTAACTCTGATTCCAGGGAATCCATCCTCCTCTGACCTGGAGGGTGGGAGGAGGGGGGAGGAGAGGAGAGAGAGGAAGGAGATAAAAAGACAAATAAAAACAAACAAAAAAAAAACTGTGTCTGATACCAGGCTGTGGATGGCATAATTGACAGAGTGCCTGCCTAGTATGTGCAGTACCCTGGGTTTGATCTTTCCAGGGCGGATCTCCACGCCAGTGCACGCACACACAGGCTAGGAGATGACTCAGCAGTTAAGAGCACTGGCTGCTCTTGCAGAGGGCCTGGGTTTGATTCCCAGCACCCACATGGTAGCTAACAACCATCCATAACTCCAGTTTCAGGGTACCAAACACGTCTTCTAGCCTCCATGCGCATTGCACACATAGGAGCACTTACATACAGGCAGGCAAAACACTCAGACACGTAAAATAAAAATAAATAAGCTGCATTAACTTTAACCAAATAGACTATAATCCTTAGTTGTATTTGTCATTGTATGGAAGGCAACTTGATTGTAATCTTCTCACTGGAGCTGTTCAATTTTGAGCACTTCAGTTTTTTTAGGCTAATGAGTAGGCCTAACTCTATTTTTATTCATATTCCTGATGTCAAAAGAGAAAGAGGATTTTTTTTCTGTTGCAAATTTTCATTGATCCATAGTCAGATAATTAAATGTTGACTTGTAAAAAAATTTTAAATATTATTTCTATTGTATGTGTATGAGTGTATTGCCTGCCTGAGTATAAGTGCACCTGTGTTGTGTAATGCCCTTGGAGGTCAAGAGAAAGTGTCAGATTCCTGGGAACTGGAGTTATATATGGTTGTTATCCTCCATGGACTTGTAAAGATTTTTTTTAATTTTATGTGTACAAGTGTATTGCCTCCATGTATGTGAGTGCATCTGTGTCATGCAATACCTCGGAGGTCAGAAGAGAGCTTCAGATTCCCCTGGAACAGGCGTTAAGGAAGTTCATAGGCACCATGTGGGTGCTGGGAATTGAACCCGGGTCCTCTGCAAGAGCAGTCAGTGCTCTTAACCGCTGAGCCATCTCTCCAGCCCTGTAAAGATTTTTTTAAAGGATAAAGTAAATAAAATTATATAAAAATACTAGAATTTATCAATTTTGATTTGTTTTTTTCCAGGTAACATCATATGAAGAAATTATTAAATGTGCTGACCAAAGACTTGAGATATCCCATTCTCAGATTGCACAGTAAGTTCATAAAACTTAACTTCTAATTTTGAGAATATTTACCTACATTTTATCTCATTCTCTAGCTTCTAAGAGCTTTTTCTCAGACTCCTGGAAAAAGGGAAAAATGAGGCTATATGTCTGTCATTCAGGATAACCTAAAACTGTGTTCCCAGACCATGCATATTTGATTCAGAATAAGCTATCTTATTTCTTTAAAGCAAAGTTGGTGTTTTACTTTGATTTGGCAATTTTTTTTAAAAAGGAGGATATTGCACCAAGCATGTGTACCCCTTTACCTCAGCACTGGGGAGGCAGAGGCATATGGATCTCTGTAAGCTCCAGGCCAGCCTCATCTATATAGTGAATTCCAGGCCATCTAGGGCTATAAGGATACACTGTCTCAGAAAAGAAAAGAAAGAGAAGAGAAGAGAGGACATTGCCAACAAAATTGGCATCATCTAAACTGAGTCGAGGTGGCTAATTCTAAATACACATTTTTTCACCATTAGAAAAAGGATATGGGGTATGGGAAAACTGAGAAGAAAAAAAGTGAGTTCAGTGTGATGTATGTCTCAATCCCAGCTTTCTAGAGGCTAAGGCAGGAGGATAGAAAATCAAGGCCAGACTGAGCTACTTAGCAACTTGAGGCCAGCCAATCTGTGCAGCAGGAACCAGTCTCAAAACACAACAACAAAAAAACAAGGCCTGGGAATTTGGCAGTAGTAGTACCTACCTAGCATACACAAGGCCCAACTCTGATCCTCAGCACCACAAGAAGAGAGAAAAGGTGTTGGGGGAGGTGGGAAACAGTAACATGCAGCTTTATAAATTTTGACCATTCTTTTTTTTTTCTCTGTAGCCCCAGCTGGCTGGAACTCACTATGTAGACCAAGCCTCTGCCTCCCAAGTGCTGGGATTAAAGGTGTGTGGTTACCATGCCAGGTTCCAGACCATTCTTAATACAGCTGGTCTGTTTAATTTGTAGACTGCTTAACAATAGGGAACAGCTAGACTCTTCTTTTATTTTATTTTATTTATTAATTTTTTTTTTTTTGAGGCAGTGTCTCCCTGTAGCCATAGTAGGCCTAGAAATCACTATGTAGACCAAGCTGGCCTCTATCTCACAGAGACCTGCCTGCCTCTGTCTCCTGAGTGCTGGGATTAAAGGCCTGCACCACAGCCCCTACTCCAAGCTCCTTTTAATTTTAATGAGTGATAAATGAATTAGAAACATCTCAAGAGTTGGATTACTGGCTGCTCTTACCCAGGTTTGGTTTCTAGCACCCACATGGTGGCTGACAACTGTCCATAACTCCAGTTCTATGGATCTGACACCCCTTCTGGCCTCAGAAGACTTTGCATACATAGGTATACTTACATATATGCATGCAAAACACTCAAACACATAAAAATAAAATAAGTATAAAAGAATCTCAAAAACTTTAGAAGATATTAACATAGTTTTCAAGTAAAATAACTTTGCATTGCTTAGAATCTATTCACAAAGTTACTAAATGCATGCCAAATTTTAAAAAAATCGATGTATCACCAAGTGCCAGGATAAAACACTCAAATAAGTGTTCTTAAATTTCACAGTTTTCTATTGATTTATCATCCTCAGTTCTAATTGCTATCCCACCATTCAACCCATACTGGCTGTCTCTAGAGTCCAATCCTAAATGGAAAGCATGTTTCTCTCAAATTGCAAGCTCCTTGGGACTACTGTACAACGAAATGGAAAAGATGGGGATTGGTTTTTTACTGTTGTTTTGAAGCAGAACACCTGATAGACAATGTCCCCATTTTTTCCAGAAATTTCAGATGTAAGCAAAATTTAAGTTTGAAGATGGGATGGGAATGTTGTATACGCAAAAGAGAAGTAACATTAGACACCACCCCCCACATCAAGCTATCATTTTGGCCATATAACTTTGCTGCACTTATTTTTGAAGTTAAGATGATTTTAGTTTGTGTTGAGGAAGAGACCTGACATCTGAGTCTTTATTAAACCTTACTAAAAGTATAGTCAAGTCTGCCGCATATCAGAATTCCCTTGAATGTGGTTTTAAAAATACTTGAGTGTCAGCTTGGTGGGCTGCTGCATACCTGCAATCCCAGCACTTGGGAGGCTGAGGAGGCAGGAGGATCACAACTTTGAGGCCAACCTGGGCAAGCCACATAGTGAGACCTTGTCTAAAAAACAAAACAGAAAACATCCAAGAAACCAAAAGCACCAGCAGAGAGAATGGGGGAGGGGGGGGAGAGAGAGAGAGGGAGAGAGGAGGAAGAGGAGGGAGGGAGGCAGGGAGGGAGGGAGAGAGGCCAGAGTGGTGCATGAGAGAGACAGGATGTTTGAGAGACTGGAGGGGAGGGGTTGAAGAGGGAAAGAATGGGAAAGGACAAGGAGACAAGGAAAGGGGAGAGAGATGCTGATTCAAAGGGCAGCCCGGCCATCGGATCTACCACTTACTTGCCCTACTGCTGTCTACTTCCGTGAGTTTACAACTTTTAAGAATTTTCGTGTGCAAAGGACTTTTTCTTTTTTTTTCTTTTTTTTTTTTTTTTTTTTTTTTGGGATCTCCCTGTAGCCCCAGCTGTCCTGGAAATCACTAGGTAGAGCAGGTTACCAGGTTGGCCTCAATCTGACAGAGATCCATCTGCCTCTGTCTCCTAAGTGCTGGGATTAAAGGTGTGCACCACCACGCCTAGCCTAAGAGAGACTTTTGTTTGAGACAAGGTCTTACTATGTAGCCAAGATTGGCCTAAAACTTGCTATGAAACCCAGGCTAATCTCAGAGTTTGGAACTCATAGAGATCCACCTGCCTCTGCCTCTCGAGTGCTGGGATTAAAGGCGTGCGCCACACCGGTGCAAGGGACTTTTTAAAAAGATGTCACTGGTTTATATCTAATCCAAAGAAAAAGGATCTCGGCAATTTGGGACTTTATGGGTTTGGTTTCTCTTTGGGGGGTCCAGGTAGCACCCTTGCTTTAGGCTTTCGAGGACCTTCTGAGCCCCCACAGTAATGAGGTGGCCACTTGGCGAGTCTAACGTGACTGCCAGCGATCGCTGCGCGGGTCCTGCTTGGGGAAAAAGAGAAGACGGTGTCCAGCAGGTGCCAGACTGGAGGAGCTCTAGCACAAGAAGCATTTTCTCCCCGCGCTTCCCCTCCACCACTGTCTGTGTCAGTGGCTACAGACCCAGCCACGGAGGGAGACCCAGGTGGTCAAAGACGTTATTCTTTCCGAGCTGCCCCAACGGGAATCAGTGGTCATCTCCGTGTCCTCAGCAGCTTCATCCTCATCCTGGTCCTCCCCAGGGAGCAACAACCGTACCTGCGCACCCTCCACCTGGAGGATCTTCTCAGCTATACAATCAACACAGGGACAGAGCCCTCCCCCAGCACTCCCTTCAACCTGGTGGACCAACATCAACAACCTGAGTTAGACCCGGCACCCCCAGCCTCTGGGAGCAGAGGGCAAGTTTGTACTGAAGTTTGTGCCTAGAGCCCCTGTCATCAAATTTGGCAAGGCCGCCCTAACTGCAGCCACTTCATGGAGGTGGTGCCCAAAAGTGGCTGCCCACAGTGTGCCCCAGGATCAAGCAGCAGGCAGTCTCCTGGTGTGTCTCCTGATACATTATTGTTGGGTCTCTAGAGGCCCACTTAGGCTGGGAACCCCAGTTCAGGAACTGAGCAGCCCAATCAATGCACAAAACTTCCTCCTGGGGTGGCAGGTGCCTAGCTGGGTTACTCCAATACTGGGTCCAGAGGAACTGCTGCCCTGCTGCTTCCCCCAGGATGCCCCATCACCCAACTACCCTTCCTTCCTGAGAAGACTGGAGTCTGCAACTCCTCTACCAAGAGCTCATGCCACCTGGTTCCTACTTGGCAGAGGAGCCCAAGCCACAGGGAATGAAGGTCCTGGTCCTGGAAAAGGGTGGCCACCCACATGCGTCAGTACCTGGGCTGTGGAAAACCTATACCAAGAGTTCTGATCTCAAGGAACACTTGTGAGCCATGCAGGTGAGAAACCTTACTATTAGCTCAGACAGCTGTGGGTAGAATTCGAGGTCCCAATGAACCGGCCCTGGCACTACTGCAGATACACAGGGAACTGGTCCTTCCAGTGCTAAAAGTGCCACCCACCCTTTTCCAGTACCATTGCCTTACACATCTCTCTTTCAAACAATAGACAGGGCACAGATTTCCAAGAAATAATTCAGAGTTCCCTTACCACCCCCAACCTTACACACTTTTCCTACAATGGGAGGACTCCCTAGCTGGCAGGCACTAGAATCATGGTCACCAGGAAATCATCTTGTAAATGGATACTCTGAGAATCAAAAGACAAAAATCAGCAGGTGGTTTCTGAGACCCCATCCTCTGTCATTCCAGTTCCAAATCCAACTTGCACATGGCTGGACTTACAATATGCTAATGGGGTAACTGGAAGTTTGTGGATATCAGGGCTTCATTGAGATCCATGAATTAAGGAGAGGGAAGACCAAAATCCCTTGAATAGTAGATCAATGATGTAACATAAATATAAAGATCTTCATGTGTTCTGTCTGCCTTTTAAAAACCATTATTGATGTTAGAGGAGGAAGAATTTGGCTACAGAAAACATTCTAATGGGCTAAATGATGGTGCTAAATGGTGGTTGTGGTTCTAAAGTTACCAAATTGGAGGTTGGGGGGAATGGGTGTTCTCTGTCTTCTGACCTATGTTTATGACCCAAACTAGGTAAATAAACCTGGTTTATATCTTTGACATTTTGGGGAATTCCCATGATTGTTTGGTTCGTATGTATCCCTGTGTGTACACAGGCTTGCCTGTACATGTGTATGTTGGAGGCCAGAGGATAACTTTTGAAAGTCAGTTATCTCCTTCCACTGTGGGTTCTGGGGATTGAACTGAGGTCTGGCCTTATGTGGCAAGAACTTTTACTGGAGTTATAAAATGAGTTTGGTGGTATTCCTTCCATATCCATTTTATGGAACAGTTTGAGGAACACTGGTGTAGGTCATCTGTAAGTATAGAATTTGACTGTTGGACCCCCAGACTGGGGTACCCAACGTTCACGGGAGGTCGCACCCCAATAACTCAGTCCTCAAATCAGGAGATGCAACAAGCATGAGGATTTATTGGCGTTTTGCAAAACGGACTCCCACCTCACTCGGAGGACAGAAGTCCAGAGCCCAGTTCACAGGTTTCTTTTAAAGACAAGCGGCGGCTATGTGCCAAGCAGAAAAGC
>NW_008336933.1:7050162-7051637 GCF_000622305.1 Nannospalax galili
CCCGGTGGTCACCTGGGCAAACATAGAAAGTCAAGGTACGCAACATGGCATGGTGCTCATGAGGGTCACATCCCCCCCACGGGTCAAGTCCCAGTCTTCCGGGGGGACTTTCTTTATCTGGTGCCACCTCAGTATTCCAGTTTCCCTCTAAGTCCCAGGGTTCTGGTGCTCCTAAAGCTAATTTACATAAATCTGGATACAGTATAGGCCACCAAGTTCCCTTGCCTATTGAGGATGCATGGTCAAACACGACAATCCCCATTTGATTAATTACCCACCAGGTAGTCAGCATAGGGAGATGGGGGCTTCCTTGACTGGGGACAAGCCTGCGAACAAGAAGAATTATTAAGTATCTCTGGAGAGTCTTATTTTTAGATGATTGGATGTCTTGTGGAGATGTTATTTTTCCACGTCGTCCTGGGCCGGAGCTCTCTTAGCGTGAGAAACGTGGATCCAAGCCGAGATCCCGTCTACTTTAAGGGCTGTGGGTGTAGTCAGGAGAACTGTGTAGGGTCCTTTCCACCATGGTTCAAGAGTCTTCACGTTGTGTCTTCTCACGTACACCTGATCTCCAATTTGATAGGAATGAGGCGTTTGTGGATCACCAGGCTGGTAGACTGCAGCCAAGGGCCTCCAAACCTGGTTCTGGATGATCTGGAGGGCTTGGAGCCTTGTTTTTAAGCTGGGGTTATCAAAAGAAGAGGGCAAGGGGGACAAGGTTACATCGAGTACAGGGGGTGGTCCTCCGAAAAGGATTTCATAGGGGGTTAAGCCATGTATAGCAGGAGAATTTCTAGCCCGAAATAGAGCTAGACGTAGGAGCTGCACCCAGTCTTTAGTGCCAGTCTCTAGAGCTAATTTAGTTAGGGTCTCTTTAATAGTTTTATTTATTTTTTTTACCTGTCCTGAACTTTGGGGTCTGTAAGCACAATGTAGTTTCTAATTAATCCCCAATGTTTTGGCCACTCCCTGACTTACCTGGGAGACGAAGGCTGGGTGATTATCAGACCCAATTACCTTGGGAAGTCCAAATCAAGGGAAGATTTCTTCAATCAGCTTCTTTACCACAGTCTGAGCTGTTTCCTTTCTGGTGGGGAAAGTTTCAACCCACCCTGAAAAAGTGTCTATAAACACTAAAAGGTATTTATACCCATATTTTCCTGGGAGTACCTCAGTAAAATCTGCTTCGCAGTTAGTCCCTGGTCGTGTTCTTCTTTCTCTCTTACCAGATGGGACCTTTGACCTGGTAGCATTCACCAGGGAACATGAGACACAATCTCCCACTACCTTTTGGACTAGTTGATTGAGGCCTGGGAAATAATAAATTTGTTCTTCTCTTCCTAACAGTGTCTTTAGTTTCTTGTATCCTAAGTGTGTCCACTGGTGGAGTTGGGAGATTAACTCAAGGGCCTCCTTTCGGGGCAGTATGATTCGATCCTGATATTTCCACATTTTAGATTCTGGGTCCAAAGTAG
>NW_008336933.1:7052554-7054010 GCF_000622305.1 Nannospalax galili
GAGACCTGTCCTGTACTGAGGTCCACTCTTCTTTCTGTGGTCCACCTATATGTCTTTCCTCCAGTAGCTCCTTGGACCCAGGCTGTTTTGGAACTCATGGGTCCCTTGGTTGTTGTCAAGACTGACTGTTGGGCTCCTGTGTCTACCATGAAGGTAGTTAATTGCCCCCCTATCTTCAGAGTTACCCTGGGCTCAGGGGGGGAGCTCCTGGCCCCGACTCCCTTAGTCCCCTAGAGTCAGGACTGGGGTTGTCTTTTTTTTGAAGTCTATTCAGCTTCTTTGGGCATTTTCGAGCCCAATGTCGTCTCTCCTTTCAGTAAGCACATTGATCTTTGTCCACTCGGGGTCTTCTTTTGTCTCCCAGGTCCCTACCCGGTCCTGTTCCCTGAACTACTGTGGCCAAAATTTGACTCAACTCTTTGTTTCTCTTTTTCTCTCTCTTATCTTTTCTGGCTTCCTGTTCTTTTCTAATTCTGTCCTCTCTTTCCTCTAAGGTCTCTCGCTTATTGTAGATTTTTTCAGCTTCTCTTACTAAATCCTGTAAAGAGTACCCCTGAAGGCCCTCCAGCCGTTGGAGCTTACCACGGATATCAGGAGCTGATTGTCCTATAAAGGCCATAATAAGATCCGCCTGACGCTCCTGGGCTGTGGGATCAAAAGGGGTATACATCTGATATCCCTCTATCAGATGTTCTAAAAATCCTGTGGGGGTTTCATTTTCTCCCTGGGTTATAGCACGTACCTTTGCCAAATTGGTTGGGCACCTTTGAGACCTGCTAACAGAGTCTGGCGATAAAGACAGAGACGCTCCCTACCTGCCACGGTTTCAGGGTCCCAGTTGGGTCTAGTCAGAGGGAATCCTGTGTCTATTTCATTTGGGAGCATAGTAGGTCTCCCATCCTGCCCGGGGACGTTTTTCCAGGCTTCCAGGATGACTTGCTGTCTCTCCTCTGTGGTTAGGAGTGCCTGGAGAAGTTGTTGGCAATCTTCCCAAGTGGGTTGGTGGGTAAGAAGAATAGACTCAATTAAAGCAGTTAAAGCCTGAGGGTCCTGAGAAAAAGAAGGGTTATGAGTCTTCCAATTATACAAATCTGAGGCTGAGAAAGGCCAGTATTGGATCTGATCCCCTACAGTTCGGAGGGAAAAAACCTGGGCAGTCTAGGTTCCACCAGAAGGACCCCTTCTATCTCTTCTCAGGCGAAGTCTGCTAGATGGAGGGGGAGATTGGTCAGGTTCGGTGGAATCAGGAGAGGGATGAGGTAGTTCTTGGGGTGGGGGTGCCTGCGCAGGTGGATAGGGAGGTGGAGGATCAAGGAGGGTTAAGGAGGCTTGGTCCTCAGGGAGGACTGGCTTCTGCTTCTTCTTTTCAGGGGAAGACTGGAGGGGTAAAAGGGAAGAAGTGAGATTTGGGGGAACTGAAGGGGTAGAGGGCCCTTGATTAGTCTCTCTGGTTCCC
>NW_008336933.1:7055009-7189884 GCF_000622305.1 Nannospalax galili
GCACACTGCATTTATTATTTTTACTTTTAGGATCCCCAAGCACAAATACAGACAAGACAAAACAAAATCCTTACTGCGCGCTTCTTAACCCAAAAACTGAAAGTACAGATCGGGAGGGGAGTAGCCAAGCCAATCTCCCTTCTCCCGAGGTGAGGAAAACTACGCTGTCCTTCTCACTTCAGATCACTCTGGCCACTAAGGTCAGAGTGGCGGAACCTGGGGTCTCTGGGCACGTCTGCCACTCCCGCTGGTTCCCAGAATACAGACTTACAGGTCCTGTACAGGCACAACTGTTCAGACGGAACGTTCCCAGAGCAGAAAATGACTGACAGACATTAAGACCAAGACAAACCACAAAACAAATATTCTTACCTCCTGCTGATCTGAGGAAATGGGTCTGGGGGTGACCAAATCCCAGACGCGCCCCCAAATGTTGGACCCCCAGACTGGAGTACCCAATGTTCACGGGAGGTCGCACCCCAATAACTCAGTCCTCAAATCAGGAGATGCAACAAGCATGAGGATTTATTGGTGTTTTGCAAAACGGACTCCCACCTCACTCGGAGGACAGAAGTCCAGAGCCCAGTTCACAGGTTTCTTTTAAAGACAAGCGGCAGCTATGTGCCAAGCAGAGGTAGGGGGAATTTCTGGGATGATTTCCAGCTTGGGCAAAGGAGCATGAAAAAGGTCAGCTCAGCTTGTTCTTAGCATTCAGAATTATTTTTCATTTTTACTTCCTTGTACAGTTTTTCTCAGGCCTGGGGGATTTTAGTTTAAATTCATTATTCTGGGGGCTTTGGATCCATCAGACAGTGAATCCATCTGGTCCTGGGATTTTCTTTGTTGGAAGACATTAACTTGCTTCAATTAAAAAAAAATTGTGTGTGGAGTGCATGTGCATGTGCATGTAATGTGTATGGGCATATGCATGTGGAGACCAAAGGTTAATGTTGGGTGTTCCCTCTTTTGCTCTCACCTTGAGAGACCTTTGAGACAGGGTCTCTCACTGAACCTGGAGCTCACTAATTCACTAGACTTGCTGGCCAGTGAGCCCCTGGGATCCTCTTGTCTCCACCTCCCACCCAGCACCATTTCTTCCAGGTTTTCCTTTTTTTAAAATACAAATTTCAATGTATTCAATAATGATCTTCTGGATTTCTTTTAATCCATTGTAATGTGTGCTTTTTCACCTCTATTTTTATTGATCTGTGTCTTCTCTTTCTTGTGGCTAGTGTGACTAACAGTTTGTTAGTCTTAAGTTTATTTTTTCGAAGAACCAACTCTTTAATTCTTTGTATTGTTCTTTTAGTCCACATTTTCTTAATTTCTGCCCTGATACCTGTTGTTTCTTTCCACTTTCTGTTTTAGTTCTCTTTTTTTTTTTTTTTTTTTTTTTTTTTTTTTTTTTTTTTTCCCTTTTTTTTTTTTTTGGTCTTTTTGAGACAGGGTCTCCCTGTAGCCGCAGCTGTCCTGGAACTCACTATGTAGACCAGGCTGGCTTTGAACTCACAGAGATCCGCCTGCCTCTGCCTCCTGAATGCTGGGATTAAAGGCGTGTGCTACCACGCCTGGCCAGTTTTCATTTTTCTAATACCTTGAAGCGAATCATTAATTACCAAGACTGCTCTGGTCTTTTAATTTAAGCATGTATAGTTATGAATGTCCCTCTTAGAACAGCCTTTGCTGTGTCTGCTAACTTGTGCTCTCATTTTCACTTGATTCTAGGAATTTAAAAAATTTCTCTCTGGTTTCTTCAGTGCCTTATTGATTGTTCAAGAGTGTATTGATCAGTTTCCAAGTTATTTATATGTTTCTGTGGTTTATTTTGCTATTGATTCCTAGTTTTATTCCTGATCTGATAAGGCACAAGAAATTAATCCAATTCTTTTGTATTTAAAGCGATCTTCCTAGGCACTCAAGAGAGATGGGCCCATAGGAGACTAGTATTATCAAGGGTGAAATGGGGGAAAAGATGACATGTTAAATGGAGAAGCCATGGTACAAGGGTTAGACATGGAGAGAGAGAGGAGAGATAAATAATGCCTAGCTAGTGTAAAAAAAACAGGGAATCTTGGCTGGGTGCAGTGGCACAGACCTTTAATCCCAGCACTGCAGAGGCATAGTGAGTTCCAGGCCAGCTCGGGCTACAGGGAGACCCTGTCACAAAAACACCAAAAAAGAAAAAAAAAAAAAAAACAGAGGGAATCATATTAGTCCAACAACCAAATGACAAAATACACATATGATTTCATCTCTAAATGAGTCTCTGTGTATGGCTAAAGGCTACATAACAAGAAATCCAGTGCCAGACAAAAGAAGCCTTCCTCTGAGTTATTGGCAAGGGTAGTCCAAGAGACTCCCAAAATTACACAGACTATTGCCACAGCCTTTGATTGCTCCCCAGAACTTGAAGGTAAGACCCTACTGCTGAAGACAGAACATACTTCAGATACAGGATTTAGAGCAATGGAGCTGGAACTAACCTAGAAGCCACTTCCCCTGAAGGCTAGCTATCATAGCTTTTAGAAAGCACTATGCAAGGTGCTAAAGGAGAACATCAATTGATGGTCCAACACCAGCTTCAAGACCAAATAACCACATCAATGTTCTGCCCAGCTTATGACATTTATCTTGGGGGCAATCAACAGCTACCTAATTGGGCTTACAACCCACTCAATGGGAGGAAACTCATGTGTGGTACTGTAAATATAGTCAAATACACATGGCGGGAAGGATCATAGATCTTAGAGAAAACCCCAAAACTCTCACATTCCTAAACTAATATAATTTCTTACTACATGCAAAATATGTATCCTTATATTTACAGACAAATATCCCAGTCACCACTCATCAAAGAAGCTTCTTTAGCACCAGATGGAGACTAGTACACAATACTGTGACCAGTCACACATAGACATTGTCCGTTAATTGCCCAGGTCTAAGTGGTACATCTATAATGCAACCTCTACACCTAAGGTTTACAGAACATAGAACAAGGGTAAAGAAGACAATAACGAATATCTCAGTTCTCATTAATGAAGCCCTCTCATGCAACAGAGGGCTAGAACACAAAAGGTCACAAATGGCCAACGTGTAGAGACTAAGTCTGCAGAATTCTGGTCCTTGGACAGAGCTCCTATATTAAACTACACTCACCCAGGGCTCAGGGACTATTATAGAAGAGGGGGCAGAAAGATTGTAAGAGCCAGGGAGGAGGTGTATGACCATATGGAAGAGTCCTACAAGCTCTTGGGATCCTGCTCATATGAACCTGCAGCAATGATGTCAGCATGTATAGGACCCATGCAAACTCAGACAAAAACCCAGCATAGAACTAGAGAAATGGACAGCTGACCCCAATCGTACCTGAAGAAATACTAGCAACTGATTACTACTGGTGAGGAAGAGCTGACCTTCCTAAAGCCAAGAGACTCTAGATAGGCTGACTAGACCTCAGTGGATGAACTTGCACTGAGGGATGACTCGGGGCATTAACTTGACACAATAGGCCTTAAGACAAATGACAGAATGTATGAATTCCATGGGAGGGTACCAATGGGGAAGGGGGGATAAAGATGATTAAGACTGAGATGTTCTGTATGAAATACACAAAAAATCAATAAAAAATAAAATAAAAAACAAAATAAAACAAAAAAATGATCTTACTAGCCTAAAATGTGACCTAATTTAGGGAATACTCCAAGGGCTTCTGAGAAGAATGTATATTTTATATCTGTTGAATATTCTATGAAATATCTATTACATCCATTTGATGTATGGTGCAGATTAACTGCATTTTTTAAAGATTTATTTTTATTTTTGTTTATGTGTAGGTGTGTGTGTGTATGTATGTGTATGTGGGTGCCCATGAATGCCAGAAGAAGGTGTCAGGTCCCCTGGAGCTGGAGTTACAGGTCGTTGTGAGTCACCTACATGGGTGTTGAGATTGAACTCAGGTCTTCTGGTTCTCTTAAACCTGAGCCAGCTCTCCAGCCCCAACTTTGAAGTTTTTTCTAATTGCTGTTTGGCCTGAATGACATACATATTAATGAGAGTGGAGTGTTGAAGTTACTCTCTATTATCGCACTGTTATACTGTGTTATTGTATTGTGTTCTTTCATGTCCATTTAAAATTTATTTAAAGAAACTGGAAGCCCCAATGTTCAGTGCACACGAGCTCACACACACACACACACACGTGTGCACACACATACATACACACTTACTCTATTATCTTGGAGTGCTTTGTTTATTAATATGTAATGGGCATCTTTTGACATATTATTTTTATTTTACGGGTATGAGTATATTACCTGCATGTGTGTAAGTGCACCCATGTTGTGCAATGCCTGTGGAGGTCAGAAGAGGGTGTTGAATCCCTTGGAAGTGGAGTTATGGACAGTTTGTAGCTGTCATGTGGGTACTGGAAATTGAACCCAGGTCCTCTGCAAGAGCAGCCAGTGCTCTTCATCACTGAGCCATCTCTCCAGCTCATAATTGGCATCCTTAACTCTTCTGACTAATTTTCATCTGAAGTCTACTTTACTGGTTATCCGGATGGCTCTGCCAGTTTGTTTTCCACTTTCATTTGCTTGGTAAATAGACTTCCACCCTTTCACTCTCAGTCTGTGATGGTTTTTGCCAGTGAGATGTGTTTCCTGAAGACAAGATATCTGGACCTTGGTTTTTAATCCAATCAACTAGTCTGTGTCTTTTAATTAGAAGGTTAAAGGTATTTCCACTCAGGGGCTAGAGAGATGGCTCAGTGGTTAAGAGCACTGACTGCTCTTACAGAGGATTTGGTTGTTCAGTTCCCAGCACCCATATGGCAGTTAACAAATATCCATAATTCCAGTTTCTGGGGATCTGACACCTTCTTCTGGCCTTTGCTGACATTGTATGACACTGATGCACTTACATACATGTAGACAAAACACTAATACATAGAGAATAAAAATAAGTAAGTCATACATGCATATAAAACACTAATACATATAGAATGAAAATAAATACACAAATAGAAATTGAACCATTTACACTTAGGATTATTATTCAGTGATATTTGATGATTACTATAATTTGGTTGGTTGTTTTCTGGTTGATTGGATTTTTGTTTATCCTTTTCTATTCATATTAGGTGTTCGTTGGTTTATTGTATTGCAGATGATGGATTCCTTCTCAATTCTCCCTTTATCTCTTCTTCTCAAAAAATGCATTCTTTCCTGTGCCTTCTTGCTCCAGACTCTTTCTTCCTTCTCTACATCTAAGATTCCTTTAAGTATCCTTTTTACTACTGGGTTGGTAGCCCTGAATTGCTTTAGTTTACCCTTGAAATATCCTTATTTCTCTATCAATTCTGAAAGATAACTTTGCTGCATACAGCAATCTTGAGGGGCAGTTATTTGCCTTCAGGTCTTGGAATATATCATTCAATTCTTTCCTGGATTTTAGGGTTTCCTTTAAGAGGTCTAAAGCTATTGTAAAAAAGCTGTTGCTTTGGTAGGTAAGATGGTGTTTTTCTCTCAAAGCTTTTAATATTGCTTCTTCATTTTGAATGTTTACATCTTGACTATAATGTGTCATGAAGAGCTCCTCTGACTGTGTCTACTTGGGATTCTAAATGCCTCTTGTACTTGGATGTCTATTTCTTTCCCTAAATTGGGGGAATCTCCTAGTATAAGTCATTGCTTTTTCAGTCTAATCAGCTAATCTGTGTCTTTTAACTGCAGAATTAAAACCACTTACACCTTGAGTTATATTGGAGAGGGTTGCCTTTAGTTTTAATCTCAGCTCTTCTACACCAGGGCCCCTTGGTCTGGTCCCAGAGTTCTTGGAAGTTGTGACCATTCTCTTTTTTTCTTAACTAACTGTGGCACGTCCTTGACCTTCTTCTCCATCCCAATATTCCTTCCTCTGCTTGATCAGATATATTGTTGATGCTTGCCATTTTGAGATTTTTATTTGATTTAGTTTTTTGTTTCCAAAAATTCTATTTGGATTTTCATCAAAGTCTCACTTTCATTATTGGTGACTTTTTCATCCATATTGCTGATTGAGGGGGGAAAAAAAAAGCAACTATGCTGCTATCTTTCCTCTCCAGGTTCTGGGCTGATTTCTTACATCCTCTGCCTGGTTTTTTTGTTTGTTTTTTCTTTTTAAGACAGAATCTTCCTGTAGCCCCAGCTGACCTGGAACTCACTTTGTAGACCAGGCTGGTCTCGAACTCACAGAGATCTGCCTGCCTCTGCCTCCCAAGTGCTGGTATTAAAGCCATATGCCACCATGCCTGCCTCATCTGCCTGTTTGTATAGTTTTGAGAACACTAATCATTTTTACGAGTAAGCATTTAAATTCCTCATCCAGCATTTTATACATTTCAGTATTTCTGAATTCAGCAGGTGAGTTGTTCAGATCTTTTAAGAGTCAGGCTGCCCTGCCTTTTCATATTTATTGTTTCTTTGTGGTGATTTGCACAGTGTTGGATATCCCTTCAGGTTTTATTTGGGATCTTCTTAGTGAGCAGTCCCTTCAAGACTCAATCCTCAGGACCACTCAAAAAGAGTAAACAAACTGCTGTAACAACAGCAAAAAACCTAAAAACTTATAGAAATAGATTCAAACTGATTAAACTCACTAATGCATCACCAATTTTCATAAAATAGAAACTGTCAAAACTAGTGCAGAATGTGCTACAAAGTTCAAAATCATCAAGCCAGCCATGGTGGTGCATCTGGGGGTGGAGGAATGAGGATTGGAAATTCAAGACCAGCCTCAGCTACATAAAAAGTTTGAGGCTGGACTAGGATAGAAAAGAATGTGTCTCAAAAAAAATTTACTTAAGGTAAATGTAAAAATAGCAACTGGATGTCATAAAGGACACGAACAGGGAAAGGGGGAATAGAGGAGAAGGTGAAATCAAAGAAAGGAAAAAGAACAGTGGAGAAGAATGTTAGGAAGGAGAAGAGCAAAAAGCAGATTGAGATTTTATTCATTTAAAACATTTATTTTTTGAGAATTTCACACACGATTACTATATATCATTCCCATCCCTCCTACCCCCCTCTTCAATGCCTCCTGTGCCTCCCCACTCTCTCTCAAATTCATGACCTCTTCTTTAATTATTATTGTTAAAGTTCTTTTAAAAAAGATTGCCTGATAATGAAAAATTCATAAACAAAATTAAATAAATGTAAGAACAAATAAAAACAAAAGATTTCTTTCTCTTTCTTTTTTAAAGACAGGATCTCACTATTAGTCCTGTCTATCCTGGAGCTCTCTTTATAGTCCAGGCTAGCCTGGAATTCACAGAGACCCACCCGCCTCTGCCTCCTGAGTGCTAGGATTAAAGGTGTATGTCATCACTCTAGCAGAAAAGATTCCTTTAAAAAAATAGTTTATTGAGAATTTCATACATGCATATAAGGTGTTTTGATCAAATCCATGCCCACTGTCTCCCCTCCAACTCCTCCCATATCTCCCCATCACTTTTTGCAGAAAAGATTTCTTAAAAAACAAAGGAAGAAGGAAGGAAGGAAGGAAGGAAGGAAGGAAGGAAGGAAGGAAGGAAGGAAAGAAGGAAAGAAGGGAGAGAGAGAAAGGGAAGGGGAGGGGAGAAGAAAGAAGGGGAAGAGAGGGGAGGAGAGGAGAGGAGGATGTACCAGGGAGATGGCTCAGCAGGTAAAGGCCCTTGCTGCCTAGCTGCTGACCTGAGTTTGATCACTGGAAACCACATGGTAAAAGGACTTCCACAGGTTGTCTTCTGACATCCACATGCAGGCTATGGCACATGTATGCCCCTTACACCCACATATACACACACGAAAATAGATGAATAAAATTTAAGAAAAGGGCTGGATATGGTGGCACACGCCTTTAATCCCAGCACTCAGGAGGCAGAGGCAGGTGAATCTCTTCGAGATTGAGGCCAGCATGGTCTACATAGCAAGTTCCAGGCCAGCTGGGGCTACATACAGGGAAATCGTGTCTCAAAAAAACACAACACAACAAAACAAAATGAAATAGAAAATAAAAAAGATAAGAATCAAAATATACTAAAAGTATAGTAAAAAGGAGAAAAAGTAGAAATAAAAGAGGAAAAAAGAATAGTAGAAACATAAAGATTTTTCCAATAATTTTAAAATGTATAAACAAAATTAAATAAATAAGGAAAATTAAAACATGCAAGCTTTTTTTTTTAAAAAAATCATGGGATAAAGCAATTTATAAGGAAGTGAATAAGTTGCTTTGGGAAGACTGAATTTACAAAGCATTTCTTTTTTTTTTTGGTCTTTTTGAGACAAGGTCTCCTTGTAGCCCCAGCTGTCCTGGAACTCACTGTGTAGACTAGGCTGGCCTTGAACTCACAGAGATCCACCTGCCTCTGCCTCCCAAGTGTTGGGATTAAAGGCGTGCGCCACCACGCCTGGCTGCAAAGCATTTCATACAGAACATCTCAAATAATCTTGATCATCTTTATACACCCATCCCCACTGGCACCCTCCCATATATGTCATCTGTGCCCCCTGCCACAGCCCATATACTCTATCATCCCTGTTAAGGCCAAGGCTTCTCAAATATGTTTTAACAATTTATACAATCCTTTTTTTCTTTTTTTTTCTTTTTTTTGGTTCGGGGAGTTTCAGTCATTCAAATGTTCACTGGTCAGAACACTGAGCATAGACATAGCCTATCTCCTCTCTGCCACCTACTGACACATATGTGACACATGTCAGTCACACTTGCAGTGCCTCTAGGGGCAGTCATTCAAGCTTTTTTTAAAAAGTAAAATAGGATCTGAAGAGATGGCTTAGTGGTTAAGAGCACTGGCTGCTCTTCCAGAGAACCTGGGTTCAGTTCCCAGCACTTACATGGTGACTAACAACCATCTATAACTCCAGTTCCAGGGGATCCAACACCCTTGTCTGGCTTCTGCAGGCATTGCATGCATATGGTGCACTTACACTCAAACACATAAGTAAAAATAATAAAATAATAAAAAAAGAAAAAAAAATAATATTACAAGGAGACCCTATCTTTAAGAACAGACAAAAAAACATAAAGTCAAAGTACCACCAAAAGTAAGTAAAAAGAAAAAAAAGTAAGTGGGACAGGGTGGTACACGCCTTTAATCCCAGCACTCAAGAGGCAGAAGCAGGGGAAATCTCTGTGAGATCAAGGCCAGCCTGGTCCACATAGTGAGTTCCAGGCCAGCTGGGGCTACAGGGAGACCCTGTCTCAAAAAGACCAAAAGAAAAAAAGAAGGATGTTGATACAATACCGAGTGAGGGGACTGGAGAGATGGCTCAGTGGTTAAGAAAACTGAATGTTCTTGCAGAAGACCCAGGTTCAGCTCTCAGCACCCACATGGCAGCTAACAACTATCTGTAACTCCAGTTCTAGGGATTCCAATGCTCTCTTTTGACCTCTGTGGGTGTTGCACGACATGGGTGAACTTCCATATATGCTGGCAATATACGCATATACATTAAAAAAAAAAAAACCTAGTGAGATACACAGAGGAATGCCACATAATAATGATCGAAATTAGGAGTCCTTTATTAATACCTGGCTGTCAGAGAGGGGGCTAATGCCCAAAAGAACTCTCGACCCCAAGGAGAAGCAGGGCAGGGTTTATAAAGCTTAAAAACCACAATTATATCATGCCAAGGGCAAAACCAATAACCTTAGTTACATCAGACCAGAGGCAGGTCAGTTAACAAAGTTTTCAGTTACCAATAAGTTTTGGTTATGGTTGGATGGGAGAAAATGCTATGTGGACATGCTACCTGGCTACTTGTAAGTTTCCCAGTATTGTAGAAACAATGTACTCCCTGAGACTACCTGCATGAGACATTCTTCCGGACTGGGTGCAGTGGGAATGGCTGGGCAAAAACACAGGGTAAAGGAAAAGTCAGAACAAAATGGAGTTCATTTTGCCGTTTCAGTTGATGTGGCTTCTTCCTGGGTCCTGGAAACTTAGATTTTTCCAAGTTGATGGAGGCAGGGTCGGGGAGGTCAGCTGAATGTGCAGGCTCTTGTCTTGCCTATGATTTATGCTAGGCTGAGCCTGCAGTGGACAAGTGTCAGATGTCTATCACAGCTGTCCTCACTTTAGTAGCTTCTCCTCTTTGGATACCAGGGGTGTCTGCTGGCCACACTTAACCTTGCAGTTAGTCTGTGGCCTGGTCAGATTCTCCACTCTTCTGAGATATTCAAGATCAAAACCCATCGGGTAGCTAATGTTCTGGGTAGGGGGAGGAGGAAGGCAGATTTCTCCCAAATACACACTGAAATCTGTTTAGACCTATGGCCATACTTTCAAAACCAGCTTAGCATTAATAACTCTGCTGGAGGGGTATGGCTGTAGAGTCTGCTGGAGCTTCCAAGTTCCTGGTTTCTACAGCAGTTATCCTCATGGTAGGTGGCTCCAAAGGTTGATCCGCTTATTCTTAGGGTGTGGCTACCTTTCTCTGTACACTCCACTGCCTAACTGGACCTCCTGCCCTTCAGCTCTTTCTAAGTCTGGACTCTCACCCTGTGGTTGTAGTAGACTAAATTCAGGCTCCCAGACTACGATTGTTCCCATCCTCAGGCCTCCAAGGTAGCTCACTTTTAAACAATAGGATCCCCATCAAGATCCCCAGCCACAATGCTCCAGGTTATGAGGAGAAACAATGGAATTCTCCCTTTCTGGCTCTTCCCTCCAGAGAAGTGACTGTCTTACCAAGACCTGCTTATGGACTTGAGGCTTTTGAGAGCTGCGGGCTTGTCCTATGGGTAGATCTGCCAACCTCTTTTCACCAGGGCCTTGGGTTTTATCTTTGGGATGTGGCTTCTGCTCCCCCTCCCCCTGCCTGGACTTACTTTGTTCACTTCATAGTCCTTGTAGTCTCTGTACTTCTCAGCTGTCCTACCACTCTGAATTTCCCATACTCTTCTTTGCTATAGAAGTGAGGGTGTCCTTTCTCACCTTTGCCATCACACTGAGGCAGTTCTAATCTGTCTCACCTAGAATCTATGCTAATTCTTTTCAACTCTAGAAATTCAAAAGATTTCTTTCATACCTGTTAAGGTTCACATAGCTCTGCCCCCTTACCAACAGGGCCTCATGGACTTTACAAGCCCCTGAGAAGAGGGAACCGAACTGATAAGCACCCAGGTCTTTGAAGTCAGGAGAAGCAGACTTTTCTCCACTGTTTGGCCAACACAGCAGGCCTCCCCTTTGATCTCTAAAGAGGGCAGGTTTTAACAGTTCCGCTCTCCCACTCCTCCCCTCCCCCACCCCACCCCCCAACAGCTGTCCTGGAACTCACTATGTAGACCAGGCTGGCCTTGAACTCACAGAGATCCACCTGCTTCTGCCTCCCAAGTGCTGGGATTAAAGGTGTGCGCCACCCGCCCTGCCCGATGGAGTTTTATCTGTGTCCTGGTGCTTTCTCCTGATCAACCAGATGCATCCATGGCCTGCTTTATCGATACCATTCCTCTCATGATATAGCATGGCAGACTCTGGCATTTGGTATCTTGAAGGTCTGAATAGTCTTCTCTTCCTGGGTTTTACAGCTTTTCTTTAACCTTGAAAACAAAAGCCTGGCTGGACATGGTAGTGGTGCATACCTGTAATCCCAGCAAAGGGAGGCTTCGATGGAAGAAGAGTTTGAGGCTGGTTTAGGCTACATAGTGAATTTGAGCCCAGCCTGAGCTACAGGAGGACAATAAGGAAACTCAGTCAGTTTGTTCTCTCCTGTTCATTCTCTTTTGTCCTCTCTCTCTCTCTCTCTCTCTCTCTCTCTCTCCCTCTCTCTTCCATAAAAGCAGAATATAGGCAGGTCTCTAGCAGGCCATCCCAGTGCTGTGACCATCCAATGATACCACCAAACATTTTCCCATGGTAAAGCAGTTCACAGATCAGGAGTTTTGTCTTTAACCTGCTGCCTTTAGGGATAGATATATCAGGTTAATTCACCAGCAAGAACCCATTCTTTACCCACTGTGTAAATAAACAATATCTAAATGACACTCTGTATGTTTGCTATTATCTATTCCTTTTTTAAAAATTGTACTTTAAATTATATGTGTGTGTGGCTGTGTGTGGGTATATGTGTATAAATACAGGTGCCTATGGAGGCCAGAAGAGGGCATCAAATCCCCTGGAATTGGATTTAATGTGGTTGTGAGCCACCCAGTGAAGGTGCTGAGAACCAAACTTGAGTCCTCTGGAAGAGCAGCAAGTGTTCTTAACCGCAGAGACATCTACCTGGCCCCTATTATCTCTTTCTTACCTTTAGCCCTGCAAACTATAAAGGGTAAAATTGATCAAGTGATTTGAGTTACTAAGAAAGAACCCAAATTCCTATGTTGTGAGATGGATGGATGATCTATGATTAACTCTAGATTTAAGAATTAGTTGTAAGAAAATATGATCATGGGCTGGAGCAATGAATGACTCAGCGGTTAAGAGCACTGACTGCTCTTGCAGAGGACCCGAGTTTGATTCCCAAAACCCATATGATGGTTAACAACTGTTGATAACTCCAGTTCCAGGGGAATCTGATGCCCTCTTCTGATCTCCTTGGGCATTGCACAATACAGGTGCACTTACATACATGCAGGCAGTACACTCATACACATAAAATAATAATAAATAAAGCTGGGTGTCATGGTGCATGCCTTTAATCCCAGCACTCAGGAGGCAGAGGCAGGTGAATCTCTGTGAGTTCAAGGTCAGCCTGGTCTACATAGTGAGTTCCAGGTCAGTTGGGGCTACAGGGAGACCCTGCCTCAAAAAGACCAAAAATACTACTACTACTATTACTACTACTACTACTACTAATAATAATAATAATAATTTTAAAAATCTGATCATAAAATGTCAGTAGTTTTGGGAGCTGGAGAGATGGCTCAGCAGTTAAGAGCACTGGCTGTTCTTGCAGAAGACCCAGGTTTGACTCCAAGCGCCCACATGGTGGCTGACAACCATCTGTAATTCCAGTTCCAGGGGATCTGATGCCCTCTTCTCTCCTCTGCAGGCACTGCACAAGATGAGTGCATTTACACACATGCAGGCATAATACTCATACACATAAAATAAAAATAAATACAATAAAGAAATACATTTTAAAAACCTTTTAAATGTCAGCAGTTTTATTAGAGATAAAAATCTTAGCTCACAGCCGGGCATGGTGGCACATACCTTTAGTCCCAGCACTCAGGAGGCAAAGTCAGGCAGATCTCTGTGATTTCAAGGCCAGCCGGGTCTACATGGCGAGTTCCAGGCCAGCAGGGGCTACAGGAGACCCTGTCTCAAAAATACAAAAGTACCAAAAAAAAAAAAAAAAATCTTAGCTCATGCTTGGGTGTGATGGTACACACCTTTAATCCCAGCACTTGGGAGATGGAAGTAGGCTGATCTCTGGGAGTTTGAGGCCAGCCTAAGTTCTAGGCCAACCAGGCTCCAAAGTAAGATCCTGTCCCAAAACAAACAAAACTTAGCTCATATTCTTTACAGTATCTAATCAAAGCCTCCAATGAATCTATAAAATATTCACCTAGAAAGATCCATTTTACTTATAAAATGCATCTGTTTCTTCCTTTAGTTTGGAAAAGAGAAATAGACATTTGGAAGATATAATGAGATCATCCACAGAGAAAGCCAGAAAGCCAAGGTAAGTTGGTGGTGGCAGCGGCGGTAGCAACACATGCCTTTAGTCCCAGCACCGGGGAGGCAGAGGCAGGCAGATCTCTGTGAGTTCAAGGCCAGCCTGGTCTACATAGTGAGTTCCAGGTGGGTGGGGCTACAGGGAGACCCTGTCTCAAAAACAGAACAAAACAAAACAAAATAAAAAACAATGTCTTATCTAGAATGATGATGTATGCCTTTAATCCCAGTACTTGGGAAGCAGAGGACAGGAGTTTGAGGCCAGTCAGGGCTACTTAGTGAGACCCTGTCTCAGAAAAACAAAAACAAAAAACAAACAACCAACAACAACAAAAAGATTAATGCCTTTAAATATACATACAGTAAATAATACATTTTTAAAACTTCTCCCCTTGTATAGTTATTATATATGAAAAGCTAAATTCTATGAATGTATTTTGTATTTGCCTAGTATAAAACAGTTGCTTGTTAGAAGTTTTTTGTGCTGGGCATGATAGCGCACACCTTTAATCCCAACACTCATATCTGTGAATTCAAGGCCAGCCTAGTCTACATATCGAATTCCAGGCCAGTTAGGGCTACAGGGAGACAATGTCTCAAAAAGACCCCCCAAAAAAGTTTTTTTTAACCTTTCCATGGTGATATATATCTACTTGGCAGCTGAGGCAGGAGGATCTCAAGTTTGAAGCTAGCCTGGGCAGTTAAATAACATCTTGTCTCAAAAGAAGGTTTAGTTTTTAATTTTATTTTTGAGATAATCTCAATTATTTTTATTTTATGTGTATGAGTGTATTACCTGCATGTATGTGAGTGCACCCATGTCGTGCAATGCCACGGAGGTGCTCTTAACCGATGAGCCATCTCTCCAGCCCTTATTTATTATTTTTTATGTGTATGAGTGTAGTGCCTGCATGTAGGTAAGTGCACCCGTGTTGTATAATGCCCGTGGAGGACAGAAGAGGCTGTCGGATTCCCTGGAACTAGAGTTATGGACAGTTGTTAGCTGCCATGCGGGTGCTGGGAATTGAACCCGCATCTTCTATAGGAACAGTCAGTGTTCTTAACTGCTGAGCCATCTCTCCGGTCCTGGTTTTTTTGTTTTAACTGTAGTTTTCTGTTGTGTAGAACAGAATGCAATTGGCCATCCTCCCAAGTCCTGAGATTACAGGCATGATCCATCACACCTAATTCAAACAAGTATTTTGTAGAGCCTGAATTAGAAAGCCAGGCTGCCCACCCTATGAAACCTTTAAACAGGATGCTATAAGGATTAGGGGCTAAAAGTGCTTACTCTGCAATATATTTGATAATCAGGCTTTCTTATAGTAACATTACATCTTAAGATCTGTTATTTTAGAAGAGTCACGGTCTTATAGTCCAGTGTAACAGGGCACGTACACCAACCTTGTAGGTTAATTAAGTACACAGTTGGGTCCCAGCTTTTGCAGTATATAAACTAAAATTGAGGAATTTAGACAAAAATCAAACTTAACCAGTTGCTTTGTAAATGCTAATTTAAAGCTGCTCAGGAGTTATGATTTCCTGAACAGCTATGGGTTTTCTCTGAGTTGTAAAAACTATGAATTCTTTTTTCTAGAATTATTTTTAAGTAATACAGTTTTCATATGACTTTGCATGTTTCACAAGCGGAGACTTTTTTTAAAACATGGTTTATTTTTATACTTAATTCAAGGCTCATTTTTATAGATTTAGATTGGCCTTCAAACAAGGGAAAGATATCTCAAGGCATTCCCCAGCTTGTAAGTTTGTTTGTTTAACTCCAGACCCACTGCAGCCTTCAGACATGATCAATGGTGAAACCTTGACTGATCTATTGACCTCAGTGCATTCATCAGAACAGCAAGCTTCTGATATCCTTTGCATCATCTCAAAATTATGGTGCTGATTTGTGGGGATGTCTTTGATAGAGGAAATAGTGGGAAATTGGGATATAAAAGAACAAGTTAATAGTATCAGATGTCTATTATTTTTATTTATCTTTATTTTATGTGTATGTCAATGCCTGCATGTGTGTAAGTGCACCTGTGTCTTGCAATGCTCCAGGAGGACAGAAGGGGGCATCGGATCCCCTGGAACTGGAATTTTGGATGGTTTTTAGGTGCCATGTGGGTGCTGGGATTTGAAACCAGTCTTTTGCAAGAACAGCTGGTGCTTTTAACCACTGAGCCATCCCTCCAGCCCCCAGATGTCTTATTTGTGCTTCTTGTTCTTTATTGCTTTCAAATAAATGTTATAGGTTTTCAACTCAAAGCCAGAAACTTATCCCAAGTAGATTTATGGCACTACTAAATACAATGAAACTGTGGCTCAGTATTTTTGTTCAAATACATTGAGAATTATTTACATAATCTCACAGTTCAGTCCTGAAGACAACTTCTTGAAAGTGAGAGACAAATGCTAAATAAAGGCATGTTTGTTTACCATATTCACTATTTTAGCTTTTCCTCCCCTGTTTTTACATTATTTTCTATTTCTTTCCTACAGATCAAGAACAGAAAGTCATCCAAAGTCCATGACCTTGTTAGATCATCTTGATGGCCACTATAAAGAATGTTCTATTTCCATGTGAACCAACAGTAATGCATGATTAAATATTCATTCCTGAAGTTATTTTACATGTGTGTTTGTGTGTGTGCATGAGTGTCTGTATAAGCCAAAGGACAAACTGGGATGTTCTTTCTTAGGAACCATCCACATTGTTTTTTGAGATAGGGTCTCTCGTCAGCCTGGAGCTTGCCAAATAGGCTAGGCTGGCTGGCCAGTGAGCCTCAAGAATCCTCCTGTTTCCACCTCCCCAGTGTTGGGATTATAAGCATATAATGTGGGTTCTAGAGAATGTGAACTCGAGTCCTCATATTTACACAGCAGACACTTTAGTAACTAAGCCATCTCCCTGGAAAGTGACATTTCAGTAATGACAAGCTTAGCCTTCCCTTCTATGGTGGTTTGAATGAAAATGTCCCCCCTAGGCTCCAAGTATTTGGACACTTTGTCCTTAGTTCATGGTGTTGTTTAGGAGACTTTAGGAGATGTAGTCATGCTGGAAGAAGCACTGGAGGCAGGCACAGAGAGTTCTTAAGCCTTGCTGAATTTCCTGTGGCTCTCTGTTCCTGTGCCTACTTGAAGATGTGAGTGCTCCTCCAGCCACCACTTGCTACCACGTCTCCCACCATGATGGACTCTAATCCCCCTGGAACTGTAAGCTAAATACATACTTCCTTCTGTAAGTTGCTTTGGTCAGTGTTTTTATCACAGCAACAGAAAAGCAACTAATATACAAGTTGATACCAAGAGTCGGGTTTTGGAGGAATGTAGAAGACTTTGGAAGCTGGACTAGAAAAGGGGTTGAACACTGTAAGTAGAGCTTAATAGGTCATTCTAGTAGGAGCCTGGAAGAAAGTAGTGCTGAGAACAATGTAGCTCCAGAAGGAAGTAAGGACTTAAGCAGTTGGGATATTTTAGCAGAGTCTGGCTGGAGTCTGCCCATAGCCAAAAAGCTCACCTGAGGCCAAGTTGAAAAGTAATGGACTATTTTCTTTGGTGGAGGAAATTTCAAGACAGCCTCATGTAGAAATGATGTGATTATTAATGGTGAATATTTATGCAGCTCTACAGTGAAAAAGAGCAAATCAGGCATAAAGAAATGCAGAATGTACAGTTTGGATTGAAAAAGGGAAGATTAATGTTGGAGCCAAGGTATATGCTGAAGAGAGACTGTCTTTGATAAGGAGATTAAAGTCTTTAAGGAGAGGCCTAGAGATTTTCACCTAAACATGGGAAAGAGTACCTTCAGGGCAAGACCCCACACAGCTAAGCCTCCAATTTGTGAAAGGAAAATGCCAGAGTGGTTTTAGAAAACCACAGCAGAGGAAAGTTGCAAATGTGGATGAAGCAGAACAGGGTCCATCCCAAACTTGCAGCCAAACTTGGCAGTGTCATTTACATGGTGTGGGCTTAAGTGGCATGGAAGATGATAGAGTGAAGGAACCACTGGTTCTTCCTCCACAGTTTTAGAGTTGCCCTGGCCAGGCAGTGTGCAGTAGTGGTGTGAGAAGGCTCTGACAGGCCAAGAGGCCCTGAGAGGCCATTGCATGAAGCTGTGAAGGTGAAGCCTGGTTGGTAGTGCAGACCCAAAGAAGACATTTGAGATGCCAAAGCTGTGAGACAAATGCTGTAGTGGTTTGAATGAAAATGTCCCCCACAGGCTTCAAGTGTTTGGATATTTTGTCACCAGATGATGGCATTGTTTGGGAGGTTTTAAAAGGTGTGACTGTCCTGGAGGAAACACGTCACTGGGGGTGGGCTTAGAGAGTTCTTAAGCCTTGCCAGATCTCCAGTTGGTCTCTTGCCTCCTGTGCCTGGTGATGATGTGAGAGCTTCACTTCTGCTGCTCCTGCTCCAGCCACCTCTAGCCACCATGCCTCCCTGCCATGACAGACTGTAATTCCCCTGGAACCATAAGCTCAAATAAACTCTTCCTTCTATAAATTGCTTTGGTCAGTGTTCCTATCACAGCAACAGAACAGTGACTAATACAGATAGCAAGGACAGAGACTGGTACCAGCCCTAGAGAAAAGTGTCTGTTACATGCAGCAAAGCTGAAGGGGCTAAGCTATCTAAGCTCCTTGGAAGTTAAGTCCCAGAAGTCAGACATATAGCTACTGGATTTGGTGTTTGCCCTGCTGGTTTTTGGTCTTGTTTTGATCCAGTATGCCCCCATTCCTCCATTTTGGAATGGGAGTGTGTATTTGGTTCCATTGTATGTTGGACATATGTAATTTGTCTTTTGATTTTACAGGGGCTTACACTTAAGAGATTGCCTTCAGTCTCAGAAGAGACTTTGGACTCTGGACTTGAATAGTGTTGACACTGGTAGACTATGGGGACTTTTGAAGATGGACTACATGCATTTTGCATCTTATATGGTCATGAGCCTATGGTGGCCAGGAAGTGGAATGTGGTGGTTTGAATGAAAATGTCCCCCACAGATTCCAAGTGTTAGGACACTTTGTTCTCTGTTGGTGGCACTGTTTTGGGAGGTTTTAGGAGGTGTGGCTATGCCAGAGGAAGCACATCACTGGGGGCGGGCTTAAAGAGCTCTTAAGCCTTGCTAGATTTCCTGTAGCTCTGTTTCCTATGCCTGCTTGAAGAAGTGAGTTCTCCACCAGCCACCACCTGCCTCCATGCTTCCCCACCTGGAACAGTAAGATAAATAAACTCTTCCTTGTACAAGTTGCCTTGGTCAGTGTTTCTATCATAGGAACAGAAAAGTAACTAATATACCTTCTGTCCTCAGAAGTGTGTGTTCTCTGCTTGTTATCATAGATTGTTCTGTAACTTGGAGCACCCCCTCAAAACTTAATTCTTAACTTCATCCCTTGGCCACTGCTCCATCATTTCCATCTGACCTATCACAGTTACCTCTTAATCGGTGTTTCTGCCTCCAGGTTTGCCCCCTCCATTGCTTCCCTTTGATTAAATCCCAAAACAAGGTAACATCAGTCTTACCTCTAGGAAGGTGTTCTATCAACCACAGTACAGCTCTCTACAGGTATGCCCTCTGTCCACTCCCTCTTCCTCTCTCCTGGTCTGACCCTGCAGCCATTCTACCATGCCCAGCTAGCTTTTGTCTGACCTCCATCCTCATCCTCTCACCTCCAGTGTATTGGTTCTGTCCATCATCTCCTGCACTTAGCACTGGCCTGCATACGACAGCTGACCACTACCTTCCTGCACCCTCACCAGGGCCTTTCTTCCCACTCTGCTGCAGAGTGCCCTGCAGGCCCTCATATAGAACCAAAGTGGGTGAGGTTGCCAGCTCAAAGGCCTACATTTAGCAGTTCTGCAGAAAAGGGACCACAAAGGTAGAAGGGACGTCTAGAGCCTAGAAAAATGAGTATTGGAGGGGGAGGGAAACTTTACATGAGGGTCACTGGATTTTTTAGTACAGTATTCAGTTTTTAAGCTGTGTTGGAATAGACTGAAATGAAAATTTGAAGATGAGAGTGAAGTTTCACTGTGAGCATTGGAGCAGGCACACACAGGGAGAGATGAGGCTGACCAGAGAGACCTGGGGAGTAGCCGGTTTCAGGATGCTGCATCTGAGGATATGTGCATGTTGAGGGGAGTGATGCACTGGAGAAGCAGAAATTTACTGTGAGGCAGAGAGAGCTGTTCCAGAAACACATGCCTTTGAGCAGGTGATGAGATCCAAACCTCAAATGGTGGCTAGCCTTCCATAAGCCTGTAAACATTTTACCATGAAAGAAAGGAGATGCCCATCCTGAGGGCATCTGTCCTGAGGGGACAGAGGCAGATAAGTGGTAGGTTTTGTGGTGAGCAACCTTCCCCAGTTTTTTTTTTTTTAACGAAATATGAGCTGGGGATGGCAGGGAGGCCCTCCTGCTTAGTGAGAAGTTGGCAAGGACAGCCTGGTTTTCTGCTCCCTTTCCCCTACTGCCTTACCCTCATAAAAATCACAAAAGAATTTTTTTCCTGAGATCTAGTACAAAAAAAATTTAATTCTTTTTTGCTCTTTGCTACATAAAAGAACACTTGTTTGTTCATAAACAATAAGCATGTTTTTTATATTTTATTAGGCCTATAATAAACACTGAGTTCCAAATTTATGGAGGAAAAATATAACTAACAAAACCATATTTCATTGATTCAATAAGTATTTACTACCTGGGCATGAGGGCCCACACCTGGAGTCCCAGCACTTGGGATGACTGGGGCAGAAGGACTGAATTTAATGCCAACCTGAGCAAGACTCTATCTCAAAACAAATTACAAATTGAGTTCCTGAGTTTCACATTGGTTTTTTTTGTTTTGTTTTTTTGGTCTTTTTGAGACAGGGCCTCTATGTAGCCCCAGCTGTCCTGGAACTCACTATATAGACCAGGCTGGCCTTGAACTCACAAAAATCCACCTGCCTCTGCCTCCCAAGTGCTGGGATTAAAGGCATGCGCCACCACACCCGGCCACATTGGTTTTTAACACTAAATCAGAGGCATAAAGACCCCTCACCGCACTCACTCCAGTGTTTACAGACTGGAGAGCAATGAACTACAGGAAGACAGCAATGTTATGTGGGTGGGGAGCTAGAGAGATGGCTCAGAGGTTAAAAGTATATACTGCTCTCGCAGAGGACCAAAGTTTGATTCCCACCACCCAGGTTGGGTGGCTCACAGCCTCCTATAACTCCAGCTCCAGGGAGATTTAGGATCTCTGAACATCTTAGGAACCTACACTTAACGTGTGCATCCTCCCCATACATGTAATATAAAATAATAAGAATAAATCCTAAAAAGAAAGATGTGAACACAGGAGATGTGAGAGTGGGAGATACACAAAGATTGTAATTTTAAGACGCATTAAAACATTTTTTATTTACATGTTTGTGTAAATGTGGGCCACATGTGTGTGGGTACCTACAGAGGCCAGAAGTGGGTGTTGAATCCCCTAAAACTGGAGTTATAGGCAGTAGTGAGCTGCCTGACATGGTTGCTGGGAACTGAACCCATGTCCTCTGGAAAAGCAGTAATCACTGTTAACTGCTGAAACACTTCTCCAGCCCAAGAGTTGTAATTTTAAAAACTTTTTAAAAATTATTTTTATGAGTATATTGCCTGCATGTGTGTAAGTACACCTATGTTGTGAAGGGAGAAGAGGATGTAAAATTCTTTGGAACTGGAGTTACAGACGGTTATTAGCTATCGTGTGGGCACTGGGAGCCAAACCTAGGTCCTCTGGAAGAGCAGTAAGCACTCTTAACCACTGAAATGTCTCTTCAGCCCAAGGGTTGTAATTTTAGAGCCAGGTGAAGCCTTGACAAGGTGACAGGTGCGTGAAGGTCCAAAGGACATGCAGTTACCTGGGGGACACAGAGAGAAAACCGGGCTTGTGAGCACTTTCACTAGCCATGCTGAGGGACTCTAGATCCAGGGGAGTGATCCCACAAATTACAAAGGAATCAAATGACCAAAGCAGAGGATCACCCGTGGATCTGCAGGAGCTGCACCAACAAGAGTATCCAGAATATCTGCCCCATAGTCCTAGAAAAGAGACATCTTCTAAGACATGTCAGAGGTGAGAGAGGACATGGGGTGGGGGAAATGTTCAGAAAGCTTAAATAGCAGAAGCGCTTGCGTGGTGGCCATATGCCTTTAATCCCAGCACTTGGGAGGCTGAGGCAGGCAGATCTTTGTGAGTTCAAGGCCAGCCTGGTCTACATAGTGAGTTCCAGGACAGCTGGGGCTACAGAGACACCCTGTCTCAAAAAGACCAATAAAAAAGGTACAAGACACTTTTCCATAAACTAAAGATTAGAGCCAATTCAGGGGAAAGTGTTTGTTGGGCACCAAACAAAACTGATGAACTTGTGAGCACTCAGGTCACTTGCCTGAAACACCCACTTCTTTTTATGCTAGTTAGACAGTCACATGGGTCTTTTTGTTTTGTCTACGTTTTTATATCCCCCAAATTCAGTACACATCAGTACCATCTGGAGTAGACACCCTATAGATCCCTGCTACATGTTTGTAACTAATTAAACATCTTAAATAAAACCCACCAGTGCTGCTACTGCTGCTTCATCTACCGTAGGGCACCTTGCAGGAGTGGAGGGCCTCCCTCAGAAGGCAACCTCCCATCCTGCTGCTGCTGCGTCTGTGCACAATGTGCGGGAGCCACCAGGACGGCTGACCCCACTTAGATGTGGCAGGGATCTGCTGAGTTTTCCATCTTCCTCCATCAAGAACTTTCTGATCCATGAGTTACAGTTAAAATCTACTCTAAGCTCCTGATGTCTGTAAAGGTTTTCTTCTTCTTTGTGTTGTTTGGATAAACATACCCCTCTGTTTAACTTGCTACTCTCTTCTAGCATCAGAAAGAAACTGATGGGGACTGTGCTGGAAGTAGTTACAGACATCCTGTATTCAGTAGTTACAGACATCCTATTTTCCAGCACCTCTGTGCTATGCCAAGGACCTCACTGACTCTCTTCCCTCCACAGGTGTAACTTCAGGTGACCAGAACTTCCCATTCTTTATTGATAATGCAATTTCTAGATAGTCTCTCTCACTTGCTGTCAGTACATGTTTAGACATAGTCGGAACCTATGAGGGTAATTTAGTTTCGATTTAAGCTGTGATTTGCACTGCAGCCCCCTCCTCTAACAATTTCTCATGGAGTTTGTTTCTGGCTCAGAGGATCCAGAGAAAGATCGCACATGGCTGCATAGCTGCTAAGGGATTGTGTTTGGAAGCTTCCAACCCAATGTCTTATCCTGAGTTCGTCTCATACCACCAGGTGAAGTTGCCAAAATTATGCAGTCACGAAGCATGAAAACAGCAGAAATGAGACCAAGCCGTGTATGAATAAGACAGACAAGTATCCTTTATTGAGATTCCACCTCAGATTAGAAGAGAGTGCTGACCAGAGGTGACCAGACTACTCTTGAAAACAGAGGGAGTAGCAGGTGGCTATGGACTTGGGGGGCAGAGGCTAAAACTTGGTAGTTATCATGGGCCCAGTTTCAAAGTGTGGTGGTATTCTTGGGTACAAACATCTCTGCCTTGAATTTTGTAGGCTAATGGACAGTCAGCTCCATTTAGGAACTGCTGAGTTTACAGCTGCCATCATCATCTTGAATGAATTTCCTGGACCTGGGTTAGAGATGATGGGCTCTCAGTGCTTGAGTTGTTGAGAAAGCACAGGATGTATCAGAAGAAAACATACATCCATTTGAATGGGCAGTGGGCCCAGTCAACCTACATTTCAGTCTTGGACAGTACAGTTCTGAAATGACAAACATGTGAGCATGTGTACATGTGAGCATGTATACATGCAAGCCAAGCAGAGTATGACTGGAAGCTTTTGAGACAGCAGAGGGGACAGACACGAAAGACAGAGATGGCAAGCCTTCTTTCATGTAGGTGTGTGTATGTCTGCCTGTGGAGGCCAAAGGTCAATGCTGAGTGTCTTCCTCTATTGCCTTCCACCTATTTTTTAAGTCAGAGTCTCTAGCTGAACCTGGAGCTCACCCATTACGCTAAACTGGCAGGCCAGCGAAACTCAGCATTCTCCACCTCCCCAGCACTAAGATTACAGATGTGCACTGCTGTGCAGGAATTTTACACGAGTGCTGAGGATCCAACTCAGGTCCTTATGCTTGTACAGCAAGGAGTTTACCTACTGAACCATTTCCTCTGCTTGGCAAAAAAAAAAATCCCATTTTAGGGCTGAAGGGAAGGCTCAGTGCTTAAGGGCTCTTACTGCTCCTGCAGAGGACTAGAGTTTGGTTCTCAGAACCCACTTCTGGAGGCTCTCAACCACCTGTAACTCCAGTTCCAGGGGATCCAGTGCCCTCCTCTGATTTCCCTGGGAACCCACACATGTGTGTATACAGACACAGGCACATACACCGACAACACAATAAAAATAAGTAAAACACCATTTTAGTCATCTGTTAGATGATACCTATAGGCTCTAGTCAGAGTCAGTGTTTTTGTTTTGTTTTGTTTTTATTAGGGTTTCAAACAGCAGCAGCCTCCCCCTTCCCCAACAGGGACCCACAGACTGGATTTCTCAAGCCTGAAAAAGGGAACTGAGCTGATAAGCACCTTGGTCTTTGAAGTCAAGAGAAGCAGACTTTTCTCCACTGTTTGGCCAACACAGCAGGCTTCCCCTTTGATCTCTGAAGAGGACAGGTTTTAACAGTCCCACTCTCCCACTTCTCTCCACTTAACTTAAAAAAAAAAAAAAAATACATCTTCCCACCTTCTGCAGGAAGCAGAAGCCTCCCTTTTTAAAAAGGCCCCAGCTCAAGACCTGGGCAGACATTTTCCCTGCCCGGAAGGGAATCTGTCCCACGTGTTCCTTTGCTAATAAACTCTATTTTTATGGAGTTTTATCTGTGTCCTGGTGCTTCCTCCTGATCAACCCTATTCGTCATATGGCTACTTTTTTATCTATCAGTTTTGTTTTGTTTTTTTTTGATATACAAAATGACTTTTATTAAAGACTAAATTCCTTATTAACATCATTCTTTTATAGCTTTGATTTTTTTGACATTATAACATTTCCTGGATCCACAGTTTTGTTTTTTTTAAAGTGTCTTTAGAGTTTCTGCAAAGTAACCTATGCAACTGTTATAATCTATCCATCTTTCAGCAGAGTACCTGCCCTGACAGGCTCTGCCTGATGTTGAACCTGATTCTGGGGCTTAATAAATCTCATGGGGATGAGATTTTCTCTCAGTAATAGTTCCCCTGTGTCTTTCATATGTGTTGCCATTTTGAGCCCCACTGGTTGTCAGCTAGAGTTCATTATTTGAGGATCCTGCTTCATAAACACTTTGACCTTGTGGCCTAATCTGGTGTTTTATGATAAAGTTTTGTGAAAAGTCAGAGTACAAGGACAGCGACAGAAGAAAACGTATGTTTTGTGCTTATAACAGGTAACAGGGTTACAGGTTAACTTAATAGGTTAAAAGCCAGTAATGTACATTGATTTTGATAAATGTCACAAGCTATTTGAGCTCACTAAGAAGCTAGCTGGCTCTGGAAGTAGGGCTGGCTCCCCCACTTTAGACCCTAATATGCTTATGTCAAGTGTCCACCAAAACCCCCTGTCCTGGGACAGGCTGGCCCCCTAACTCTAACAGGGAGCTAAAGCTATAAAGCAACATTGTGTCCTTGGGAACAGCTAGAAGGTAAACAACTTCAGACAGTGGTTACTATTGCTTATCCCATGATTTAAACTGCCTGCAGTGGGAATGGGAAGTTAAACTGTGGATAAAAAGCTCAATAGGGGCTGGGTGTGGTGGTGCTCGCCTTTGATCTCAGTACTTGGGAGGCAGAGGCAGGCAAATCTCTGTGAGTTCAAGACCAGCCTGGTGTACATAGAGAGTTCCAGGCCTGTTGGGGCTACAGGGAGACGCTGTCTCAAAAAGACACCCCCCCCCGAAGAAAAGGAGCTCAATTGGGGAACTGCAGCTGGCCGCCTCAGTGGGGCTTCTCCAGTCCATTTCTGCTGGATGTTGGCTTTTGTCTGTGATCTCAATTGGGCAGCTCCAGGGCTGGATGTTGTGAGTACCTTGATCTGATGATGCTTTGCTGATACTTACATCTGCTACTTGCCATTTGTTCTTTTACTTGCTAAGTGCCTCATAAACCCACTCATTCAAAATCAAAAGCACGGCTACCCGTAGATCATTTTTGGACCATGCAGAAAAAAGCCAGGAGTTTACCTGTCTTTTGTTGCCTTGTCATGGGCTCTACTTGGTTCAGTCTGGCCCAGTGGAGCTGAGTTGATCAGCTGAGCACCACTTCCTTGTGCATTTTACAGTGGTAGAGTCACACACTGCCTTTCCTGGACCCCAGGTCAATACAGCCTTAAGATAATCCAGGGGCAGTAATGCTTGGAGTCTGGAGCCAGGCTGACTGACAAATCTTGCAACTGCCAAGCTTTCTGAAGGCTTGGCAAAATACTAACCTCAATATGCTTCTGTCAGAAGACGGTTCATGAGACCATCCAGAAAACTAAATGAGCTCATGAATGAAAACACAGACCTAAGGAAAGAAGGCAGATAAACACCAGAATAGCCTGTCTGTTCCACATCTATGTGGTATCTCACTCTGGTGGCATTCAGATCAGCTGCCTGAAATACCAGCTTATTACAGAAACCACAAACCCAAGACCGATTAGAAGGAAACCAAGATTGCACAGCCATTGCTGTACCTGGTAGGTGATTTTTACATCTAGACAGCTACATAAGAAAATTTCGGAACAGAGCCTGCAATATGGGTAGATGGGTAAAGCACTGTAGCACAAGCCTGATGATTTTCTGAGTTCTAGCCTGGAACCCACGTAAAGATGGATGGAGAGAACCAAGTCCTAAAAGTTGTCCTCTGACCTCCACACCTGTGCACTTGCATTCACACACATCATACACACACAATAACATTTAAAGCAAAGAAAATTCCAGAACTGCCATTAGCAGTGGGTATGGGCAGATAGGGAACTGATTTTCCTGTGTGTGTTTTCCTGTTCTTTTTCCGCTTTGTTTTGTGTCAAGATTTTATTGTATAGCTCCAACAAGTTACTCTGTAGCCCAGACTGGCCTCGAACTCACGGCAATCCTCCTGCCTCAGCCTCCCAAATGCTGGGATTACAGCCCGAGCCTTATGTTCTCCGCATCCCTCCAATCTCTTTTAAGTGTCACACATAGAGGCAGTTTACGTTCCTTACGCCACCGCAACTCACCAAGCGGATGTCATTCTAACAAAGCACACTCAGCAGGCGTTAATTGCAAGGGGAGGGCCGGGCTCAGCGAAGCTCTCGCGGGAGCCCGGAGGCCCCGCCCTTGGGCTCCGCCCCTGGGCCCTGAGCGGCCACGTCGGAGGCAGCGGCGGCAGGGGGCGTGGCCTGTCCGACACGCGTGCGTACCCCGCCCCTCCCGCGGAGCCCGGATGAGGAGTAACGCCATTACTGCCCGAGCCTCCGAGAGCCCTCGCGGACGCGCACTGGACCTGGGACCGGCCGCGCCATGAGACTCCTCCCCCGCCTGCTGCTGTTCCTGCTAGCGTTTCCCGCCGCTGTGCTGCTCCGCGGCGGCCCAGGAGGTGAGGGTGGCCGGGGACGGCGGGGTTCTCTTCAGCCCGGGACTCGGGGGGCGGCCACGGGGCGCGGGGATCTGCCGCGGGGCTTCTCGGTGCCTCGGGAGGCGCGGGAGGCCGGCGACCTTGGCCCTGCGGGACCCACGGCCCGGCCCGCTGTGGCCTCACCCGCCGGCGGCCCCCGCCCCGCGCCGGGCTCCGCGCTGACGTGTCGCTCGCCTCCCGCCGCCTTCATTCATTCTAGCCCGCCGCTTGCCGCAGCTTGGCCCGGAGCATCTCCGCGCTCCAGGCCTCGCTCCTCCGCACGCGAGCTGGGAGCCCGGAGGCTGGACCAGCCGAACTCCCTCCCGCTGCCCCGCAGCCTCCACCGAGATTCCCCGCGCGATGGCTCTCAGTGCCAGCCTTCCCTTCTGATCCACCCCACCCCCTCTTTTTGCAAACCGTGCTTGCTGGTTGAAGACGCGCTGAAAAGGAAATAGTGTACTTTGAGCTGGACGGCTCTTCATATAGGTTTATTCATTCCAGTGGTTAAGTTGGGGTGAAAACTTAGCAGAGTGTAAAACTGGAAATTTTTTGCCTTGGTGTCTTGAACTTCGATTTTCTAACTTAGTCTGAGTGGTCGCCAGCATGCCTTTCCTTTCTGTAAGTTTTAGCGGCTTGTGGCATACGAAATGATAGCGATCCGTGTCCACGAGCAGTTTGGCAAAGAAAACGGAAGTGACTGGGTTCTATTTTCCTTAAGTTACTGTCAAGAAGTTTCTTTTGGCGGGGGCTGGGTGGCGAGGATGGGAGGATGTTGAGGCAAGGGTCTCTGTGTGGCCCACGCTGGCTTTGAAGTCTCTGTCGCTTAGCTTGATCTTGAACTTGGGATCCTTGTGCCCCTACCTCCCGACTGCTGGGTTCCAGGTGTCCTCCACCACATCCACCGAATGCCATAGTGGGATTGAACCCAGGGCTTCCTGCATGGCCAGGCGAGCACCCTACCCACCCGACTACATCCCCAGCCCTCAGGGATTTTCTTTCTTAAACTGGCTTTGGAAAATGACTTGTAAACTATGAATGAACCATTTAGGTCCTGCTCCTTAGGCAGTAAAAACTCAAGGAAATGAAGACTCAAAATGTGTGATCCTAATGACAGGCTCTCTCCCTCTGGTATTGCACGTGCGGCTCTTCCCACATTTTCTTCCTCTGCTGAATTGCCACATCATCACTCTTTGTGAGAAGAATTGCTAGTACTTTGTAAAGCTTTTGAGGGATTTTCGTGAAATAAACTTAATGTGGTGTGTTGCTATAGTTTTGCCTATAAAACTGTGATTTGTGATTTGGCATTATGGTCATACTGTCAATATGAAATTTCAGGTATTGATTTGTTTTCATTTTTAAAAATTGCATTTATGTGCGTGTGAATGTATGTGCCACAGCACACATGCAGAGGACAACTTTCAAGAGGCCTTAGTCCTTACCCGCTGAGCCATTTGGTGGACCCTGTTTTGTGTTTTTTAATATTAAAAACATTTTTTGTTAAAATTAACATGCAGTAGTTAAGACTACTAGTAAAATTATTCTATAAATGTTCATAAGCACTGGCACTGTTCAAATGACTAGGGAGATTGAGTTACCACAGGGCAACATTTTCTTACCTAAACCTGATATTTAAAAACACTGGCGTTCAGGTAAAGGTTAACTGCTTATTCTGTGTTTTATCGTTAGGGTCATTAGCAGTGGCTCAAGATCTTACAGAGGATGAAGAAACAGTGGAAGATTCGATAATAGAAGATGAAGATGATGAAGCTGAGGTAGAAGAAGATGAACCTACAGATTTGGTTAGTGCTGCACACTCTTTAATGTACCTAGAGTGTAGATGATACATTATTATTTTTTTTTTTTTGAGAGAAGGTCTCATGTAGCCCAGGCTGTCCTCGAGCTTCTAGTCCTCCTGCCTCCATCTCTGGAGCACTGAGATTGCAAGCATGTGCTACCATACCAGGTTTTATGCCGTGCTGGGGATTGAACCTAGGGCTTTGTGTATGCTGGATGAATACTCAATCAATTGAGCTAGATCCTCAGCCCAAGAATGTGTTCTTTTTATAGGCAAATTTGGTGATTTCTGATTTTTATTGTGATCAAAGCAAGTTGAAGTTGAACTAGGGGGCAAGTCATTGGGAATGACCATAGAGATTTTCTGGAGGAGAGAAGGAGACAAGATGCACTGGAAAGTTCATGATCATGCTTGTGAGAATGTAGGAGGGTAACAGTGTGGTGGGGCTAGCGCTGGACCATAAAGTGAAAATTCAGAGTCTCTGGTGCTTGACTTTTTGGGTCTCAGTTTCCTTTTTTGTGTTTGTTGCTTTTATTCAATACACAGCCATTGAAGCTCATTCAGGGTACCTCTGCCATGTGGCAAGGTGCTGGACTGAGCAGATGAGATATTTTCTCTGCTTTCTTAAAGTCCGTATTTTCGGGGCCAGTGTCAGTATGTTTGGAGGCAGAGGCTGAAGAGTAGATAACAATATATGTCTTGTGAAGAGTAAGGGGCTCTAACCTAAGAAGTTACACAGCTCTGACCGTGTTACTGTGTGATTATAGTATGACAGAATATCCTGCTCAAGTGAGGGTCATTATAACATACTTTTGGCTAATCTGTTTCCTGCCCAGAAATACTATAATCTGTCCTTCGCAGGATTTTGTTTGTTTCTGTTTTCATGCTGTACTTAAGCCGAGAACCTTTCATGAATGTAGACTTTACCATTTCCTTCAAGATTAAACCCTCAATTCTCTTATTTTTCTTCATTTTAGATTCCAAATAATTAGACTTATATATGTATATAAGTCCTTTTTAAAATTTGTCTTTATAAATATGCCTTCCACTTTAATTGCTTGCTCTTTTGTTGATGTTTTTATTTTGCTACATAGTCATGTATTGTTTCATCTAAGTAGAATTTGCCTAATTTTTACACCTTATCTAACTCCCCCATCTTTAAGAAACCTTTATTGATAACCTGTGTCAGGCTTTACGCTTTAGGCTCTACATCCTTCAACCCATTTCATTAGATGAACAGCTTTAAGTAGATCAATGCATTCTTACTTCATTTTTGTAAACATTTTACTGTTCTAAAGTAGCACTTGTGGTAAGATAACTTATAGTGACTATTGGAATACAATTTAGGATTAAGGATAATATTCAGGACATGGAAATTTGGACATTTAGTAATGGGTGAAGTTAGAACTTTTCTCGAGTCAGAAAAATGGTCAGGATAGATTGAAACAGGAAGCAGAGGGAGCATCCTTCCTTGTGTGTAGGCTACTGAACACAGATGGGCTCTTAGAATCACAGCTGCTGCAGTAGGCACCTGTGAAACTGAGGGAGCTGGATTTTGGCTGCCCCCCACCCCCCCAATTTCTGTACTAATAACTTACACTTAGCCGTCAAGGCATCAGAGAATTAGGAGATATGGCAGGATCCTTCACCCCTAGGATGGTTCTGGAGTAGAGCAAAGGAAAGGGCCTTTAAGTCCTGGGTGCTTCTTCCCATTGTTTAATAACTCTTTTCTGTAAAACTGGGGCTTGCAATATACTTTGCCCTCATTCCTTGAAAGTATTTTTTAAAATATATAAGCTTGTAATAACTTTAAACACTAGCTAACTTAAAAAGTTATTATTTAAAATAGGTATTGTAGCTAAGAGTCCTTCATGCCTGTCCACCAGCTTGTCTTTCCACAGGCAGCCTGTGCCACCTATTTCTCTCTGTTCCTGAAGGCAGTCTGTGATAGCTGAAGCTGTTGGGTGTTTCACCAGGTAGTAAGCACTAGTTTTATATTCCTTTATAATATGCTGGTGAATTACAGGGCAAGCCAGTTATTTACCTTTACACTCATGTATGTTATGCGTCTGCAGCAGCTCTTCAAACAGTTCTTGCTTCTCCATTATCTTTGGCAGCAATATTGTTTTGATGGCAGAAAGTGAGGGCCTTCGAGAGAGAACTCTTACCAGATTTCTACTTGTAGGCATTTAATGATGAAGGGTGCTTGCTCTAAGGAGCTCTGCTGCCTTGCTCTTACTCCCCCATCTTATCCTGTGGGGTCTTAGCAGATTGTTCTTTTTTTCTTAATATTTATTATTTTATGTGTGTGAGTGGATTGCATACATGTATGTGATGCAGTGCCGCGGAGGTCAGAAGAGAGCTTCAGATTCCCCTGGAACTGGAGTTAAGGACAGTTCGTAGCTGCCATGTGGGTGCTGGGAATGGAACCCGGGTCCTCTGCAAGAGCAGTCCGTGCTCTTAGCCACTGAGCCATCTTTCCAGCCCTGGTGTTCTCTGTTTTTATTTGCAGCGTTGGTCTCAAGCCTGCAGACCTACTGTTACAGCCCACCTTCAGTTGCTATGCTCCTTCTTTACTTTACCAGTACCAGTTACTTTCTGAAAGAGTAATGTGTCCGGGTTTTCTCCTATGTTCATGGTACATTCATTCTCCAGGGTCTGGCCCTATATATGTAGTTTAGGCTAAGTCACCAACAGCCTGATTGCCAAATTCCTTGCTTACATAGTTGGAGCCCTTTTAGCATTCGCAGATTGTACCTTGAATCCCATGGTGGTGGCTTTTGTGACACCCCTTTCTGTTTCCTGCCTAGTTGCTGCTGCTGCCTGGGACTTCCTCTCTGCTCTCTTCTGTTCTGCTTTCCACTGATGTTGGTGAAACCTGTGAATTTAACCACTACAAAACCTTATGTTGATGACTTTGAGATCACTTTTCTAACCCCTTGCCTTACTGAGCACTACACTTAAACTTGTCTTTGTAGGCAGCACCACCAGTAGTTTCCCGTGTTCACAGCAGAGTCCAGCACTTAACACATCCTACTGCCATAAATGATTTCCTGTTTTGATATGGGTCCAGTGGATTAAATTGCTGCCTCTTTTCTGCTTGTTCTGAACTCCATAAATGAAATCTTAGTTGTGATTTCTCTTTGTTCTTCTCAAGTGTACCTTTTCTACTTTATTCTTACAGCAAGGTTCTAGCATGTCTCTGACATGTTTTCCTACTTGTATCATGTTTTGGAGATAGATGTTCACAATATTGCCTAGACTGGCCTCAAATTACTAGGCTTAGGCAATCCTCCTGCCTCAGCCTCCAAAGGGCATACCCTACGTGTGAGTTCTTCAGATTTGGAGGGGTTTCTGCGTCTGTTTCTCCCCCCAGCATTTTAAGTTATAACCGATTCTCACAAGGAAATTGTTCTGTTAATTGGAATGGAAATCTTTCTAGGCTGCTAATAAAGTGCTTGAATTGAATGGCTGGGCAGATATGGCAACTGGCCAGATCCAGCTGTGCCTGTTCATTTAACGTCTGGTTGCATTCCCACAGCAGCACAGAGGTGAGTGGTGGCACAGAAGGGACCAGTCCCTGGCCTAGGGACCTCACAGTTCAAAGTGTAATTGATAGACTAGCAGTGGTGGCATTTCCTGAATGCTTATGAGAAACACAGAATTTCAGACTTTACTAGATTCCCACTGGCCTGGTGTGCACATCCATACACGTTGTCCTAAAAGTTCTGTTTAACTGATGAGCTGCAGTGAATTCATACCATCAGTACAAATAAAATAGCATATTATCCCAAATCTAGTGAAGTCTATACCTCAGTGATTTTCCCCCCTACCATCTCATATTACTCCCTTTTTAATGTTCTCTTTAGGCAGAAGATAAAGAGGAAGAGGATGTATCTGGTGAACCTGAGGCTTCACCGAGTGCCGACACAACTATCCTGTTTGTAAAAGGAGAAGGTAATGCAGACTTGTTCCCTTTAGTTCAGTCATAGAAATTTTAAAATATCAGACCTGCTTTTGGGGGGAAGCCTTTGCAGTACCTGAGATCTTTATGTAACAAGCATTATGCTAGCAACTAATTTGAAAAAAATCTTATGCATGTGAATACTAGTATGTGTAGTATTGATATATGTTTTTTTAATATTTTATTATTTTTATATTATGTATATGCATGTATTGCCTGTATGTATGTAAGTGCACCCGTGTATTCAGTGCCCATGGAGGCTAGAAGAGGATGTTGGATTCCCTGGAACTGGAGTCACAGATGTTTGTTAGCCACCATGTGGGTGCTGGCATTCAAACCTGGATCTTCTGTAAGAACAGCCAGTGCTCTTAACCACTGAGCCCTCTCTCTATCCCCTCTATTGTTGATATTTAAAGGGAAAAATAAATGCTATTTGGTTTACTAGAAATTGAATGTCCTCAAAGATACCTTTTTAAAAATTGTGTGCATGCACAGAGGTACCACGGTGCACACAGAAGTTTGAGATCAGCTTGACAGGAGTTGGTTTTCTCTTTCCAGTGTGGGTTTGGTAGATTGAACTTGGGTCATCAGGCTTACGTGTGTGGCTTACATGCTGAGCCATCTTGCGCCCAAAATGCCATTTTAATATTTTTTTTGGTGGGGGGGGTTGGGGTTTTTTTGTTTTTTGTTTTTTGGTTTTTTTTTTTTTTGTCTTCTTGAGACAGGGTCTCCCTGTAGCCCCAGCTATCCTAGAACTTATTATGTAGACCAGGCTGGGCTTGAGCTCACTGCCTGCCTCTGCCTCCCAAGTGCTGGAACTACAGGCGTGCACCACCATGCCCAGCTAATGTTTTTTATCAAACTATCAGTAAAAGAATTTTGTTTTGGGCCAGCTCCAGCTTGACACCCTGAGTTCAGTCCCTGGAATCCATGTAAAAAGGTAAGAAACCAGGGCTGGAGAGATAGCTCAGCAGTTAAGTGCACTGGCAGCTTTTGCAGAGGACTGGGGTTTGGTTCTCAGCACCCACATGTTGGCAAAAAACCTCCATTCCCAGGGGTTTTAGCCTTTGCTGGCCTCATGGGTACTACACACAAAAGCAGACACACTTAAACACATGCAGACAAAACATTCAGGCATGTAAAAAATAAAAATAAACCAAAAACTTTTTTAAGTTTTCTTCTTGTGGCATGGTGGCCCACACCTTTAATCTCAGCACTCAGGAGGCAGAGGCAGACAGATAGAGAGAGTTGAAAGCCAACCTGGTCTACATAGTAAGTTCCAGGCTAGCTGGGGCTACAGGGAGACCCTGTCTCAAAAAAAGACCAAAAAAATAAAATAAAAATCAGTGAAGGGACTGGAAAGATGGCTTAATGGTTAAGAACACTGACTGTTCTTGCAGAGTACCTGGGCTTGGTTCCCACCTCCCACATGGTTGATCACAACCTTCTATAACTCCAGTTCCAGGGGATCCAATGCTATCTTTTAGCCTCCATGTGTGTTGTATGCAAGTGATACACCTACATACATGTAGGCAAAACACTCATACATATAAAAAAATTAATTAAATATTAGTGACATAGTAAGTCTTTACAGTTAGGCCGAACTTAACAGCATAGGATTAAAGAAAATTGAGGTTGAGTATCTCTTACCCAAATTGCTTGGGACTCGAAGTGTTTTAGATTTTGGATTTTTTTGAGTTATGGAACATTTGCATATACATAATTTTCTACAGAATGGAATTTGTTTATGCTTCATACATACCTATGTATGTCTATGTAGCCTAAAGAATACAGTATTTCTAGGGTGCCTGTGTTCTGATGGCAACCTATTACTTGAGACCAGGTGTGGAATTTTCTACTTCTAGCATCTTGTTGGCGCCCAGAAAGTTTCAGATTTTGGAGCATTTCCAGTTTTGCAGTTGTGGGCCAGGCATGGTTATACATGCCTTTAATCCCAGCACTCAGGAGGCAGTGGCAGGCAGATCTCTAAGATTGAGGCCAGCCTGGTCTGCATAGTGAGTTCCAGGCCAGCTGGGGCTGTAGGAAGACCCTATCTCAAAAAACTAACAATTTTCTAATTGGGGCTGCTCAACCTCTTAAGTACAACAGCTTGTATTTTTTGAGGGCTCTGGGAAATGGCACTATTCTTAATACTTTGTGGTGGTTATTTAATCCCAGAAAACCGTGAGCATACTTATTGTTGAACTGGAGTTAATAGGAATTAAGAAACTTGCTCCATTGTATCCAGTTCATAGAATAGATTGCAGAGACAGGATTCAAACCCAGATATATCTGATTATATAACCTGTGTTGTACTGGGTGAAACTCAGCCTAATGGATTGCAGTATAGTTATGGAAGACATAACATTAGAAACTATTAATTTTCTTTTTCATAAGTGTTCTCTTTTATTCCCATGTTAACTTAATACCTCCAAACAGTGTAATTTGGGGGCTGGAGAGGTGGCTCAGCAGTTACGAGTACTGACTGCTCTTCCAGAGGATATGGGTTGCATTCTCAGCACCCACATGGCATCTGGTAACTGTTCTAACTCCAGTTCCAGGGAAATCTGACACCCTCTTCTGACCACCACAGACATTGCTTAACATGGATGCACTTAAATACATACAGGCAATAATACACTCATACACCAAAAAAAAAATACAAATAATAAAATATTTTTTTAAGGTCTGGAGAGATGGCTCAGCAGTTAAGAGCACTGATTGCCCTTGCAAAGTTCCTGGGTTTGATGCCCAGTACCCACATGATGGCTAACAACCATCCATAACTCCAGTTCCAGGGGAATCTGATGCCCTCTTCTGACCTCCAAGGCACTGCATGACACAATGTACTCACATACATGCAGGCAATACACTCATACTCGTAAAATACAAATAATAAAATATTTAAAAACAATTTTTTTAAGTATAATTTGATTGCTGGGGCTGTATACTCAGTAGTCTAGAACCTGTCTAGAATTTGCAAAGCCTTGGGTTCCATTCTCAGCACTGTAAAAGAAAAAAAAAAGAAATTTGAGTAAGTGGTTGTCTTTTTCCCCATTTATTTTTATCTGCATGGGAAGCATACTGAGTTGTATAATCCTCTGCATGTTAATCTTTCTGCCACAAATATACAGCTTAGACCACATAATTTGGATGTGATTTGACTAAAATTGGGATGTTCATATCATCCCTTAAGTTGTAACCTTAGAGAACAGACAGGAGTCTGAATGTATACCCCCAGCTCTGATTAGTCAGAACTTGTATACAATCACACTAGAGTGCTCTGGTGAAGTGAGTTCTGAAACCAAGGCACGTGTGGTAGGAAAATGCCAGAATCCTTTGGTAGTGTCTGCTTTATTTTGAACTCTAAATGTATTCTGATTATCTTCTCCCTATTTTGTGTCTCAGATTTTCCAGCAAATAACATTGTGAAGTTCCTGGTAGGCTTTACAAACAAGGGCACTGAAGATTTTATTGTTGAATCGCTAGATGCTTCATTCCGTTATCCTCAGGACTACCAGTTCTACATCCAGAATTTCACAGCTCTTCCTCTCAACACTATAGTACCACCCCAGAGACAGGCAACTTTTGAGTACTCCTTCATTCCTGCAGAGCCCATGGGGGGACGACCGTTTGGTCTGGTCATCAATCTGAACTACAAAGATTTGAACGTAAGACCTTTTGAGATTTGTTTTATTTTTACGTTAGAGACTGCTGGGGACAGTGACCATTGTTTAATGTTTCTGTCTAAGTGCTTACTTTGTGGTTGAAACGATAATAAGGAACAAGGATGCAAAAAGAATTGCACATCTATCTTAACGTTCATATCTAGTGAGGGAGACGGCCAAAATACATAGTGGTAAGGTGGTACATACTAGAGCTGTGTTGCTAGGTGCTGTTGTGTGCCTGGGAAAGTGGCTTGTACTGGATCTTGGCTCTTGAAAGGAGCAGTAAGCACCTTTTGCTGATTCTAATGCTTTTAATGTTTCTAAAGATTTTGTTACTTTTTGGGGGCGGGGCGGTCTTTTTGTCTTTTTTGAGACAGGATCTCTCTGAAGCCCCACCTGGCCTGGAACTCACTATGTAGACCAGGTTGTTCTTGAACTCACTATGTGACCAGAGATCTGCCTGCCTTTGCCTCCTGAGTGCTGGGATTAAAGGCATTCACTACCACGCCCAGCTGTATTCTATCTTTTTGTGCACAGATAGGGTAAAATACAGCCAATTTTTTAATTAATTCCATTGGCATATGTGTAGTTTTGAGTTTCAAAGTTCTGCCTTTTGGAAGCATCAAGTATTGAGAACATCTATGCATGTCCAGTGATTCCAGAGTATGGGGAAAGTGAAGTTTTGTTGAACTGACAAGATTATTATTATTTTTTCTTTTTATTAAAAATAATTTATTGAGAATTTCATACATGCATATAAGGTGTTTTGATCAAATCCATGCCCACTCCCTCCCCTCCAACTCCTCCCATATCTCCCCATCACTTTTTTCTGATAACTTCATGTACTCTTATTTTTTGATGGTGCTTTTGGCTACTCTAACATTCCCCCTTTTAAAGAGGTAATCCTAAAATCTTTTAAGGATTAGATAAAAATTACCAAATACTTTTGACATTTTTGACCTTTGGAACGGAGTGGGTTGCTAAGAGGCCCAAGGACATTGTGAGTTTTAGCCAAGAAGCTGGCTACTTTTCTTTGGGGTGTTTTTACCCTAACTGCCTAGCCAATTCCTACCTCCTATTTTTATCACACCATCCTCTGAATAGGTTACCCAAATTGCCAATAGGGAATCAGGACGTAGACTGCTGGCTTCTTCCATGCTGAATAGGGACGTAGGGTGAGGCAATTGGAGTACCCCTTCAGTGGGTCTATCTAAAAGACTCCTGTTCTGGTTCTGGTTTGTTTCTTCATTGCTGTGACAAAATATTCTGACCACTACCAACTTGGGGAGGAAAGGCTTTATGTAGCTTACATATCCCAGGTCACAGTTCATCCAGGAACCCAACGTGGGAACTCAGGGCAGGAACCTGGAGGCAGGAGTTGGAGCACAGGCCATGGAAGAATGCTGCTTACTGGCTTGCTTCCCTGGCCCCTGCTCAGCCTGCTTTCTTATGCAACATAGGCCCACCTGCTGAGGGGTGGCACCACCACACAGTGGGCTGGGCCCTCCCACATCACTCATCAAGAAGATGCCCCTCAGACATGGCCACAGGCCAGTCCAATAGAGGTAATTCCCCAATTGAGGCTCCCTCAACCCAGGTGTGTCAAGTTGACACTAAAGCTATCCAGCACAACTCCCAAATTGCATAACTCTTGTCTGTAGGGGGAAAAGAAAGTCTTTAACTGGTAAATAGGAGATGTGAAGGAAAAGTAAAGGCAAGAGTAATTAGCATTACAAGTCCTAGACAGGGAACTGGAAAAAAGTCAGAACAGAGCAATCAAGATTATTTTTAAGACCATAATGGAAGAGTATTTTACTGCAAATTACCAGCCTGCTTATTAGGAAGAAATTGGTTTTTACTCCATTTTGAGTCTACAGCATGAATCTGGCTTGCTCAGGTCTGCTTCTTAAAGTGACCTGCCCTGCAGCCACTGTGGTTCACTTGCATTCTTTCTTTGGAGGATTATAGGTAGTGGAAGCTAGAGCTGCTGGTGCTGCAGAGTTCTGGGCTCTGCTTCTTCCTGCAGATTTTATATCATTTTCCTCCTCGTTTTCCTGGTTCCTTAAACCACCACCTCCCTGCTCCCTGCAGAAAATGAAAGATGACTTTGATGAACTCCAAGATCTTTGTTTTATAAAAAGAATTAACATATGGTTGAGTGTCTGGGATTGAAGTAGCGCAATTGCAGGTGTTTCTTATGACCTAAGTGATAGAGAAATTATATGAAGTCTGCTAGAATAACAATTTTAAGAAAACATTAAGTTTTCATTCTTACAGTATGTTTCACATCAGATTTTTAACATCTGTTTCTTACACAGGGCAATGTATTCCAAGATGCTGTCTTCAATCAAACAGTTACAGTTATTGAAAGAGAGGATGGGTTAGATGGAGAAACGTAAGTAAAACTGCAGTTTATAGATTTGAGTCTCATAACATCAAACTGGAAGGTGTGCGCTAATTGCAAACATTTGTGTAATGCTCAAAATGGAATGGACCTCTAGATTTGGTGAAATCCTTATCACGTAGGCCCATGTTTCAGGCAGTTCTTGTACTTACTAATACTGAGCCGGGAAAGATGGTTGGCGCTAACAGAACTGCAGAGGTACTAGTTGCCTTTCCGTCCTAAATTCTTTGCTACTCCGAGCTTTCTCCAGCCTGAACATAGTTGCATGCCTCAGAAATAATTGCATAAATAGAAGACTTTTATTTTGAAAAAAAAAAAAAATTGCCCGAGGAGTTATCCTACTGTGACTTGAAGAAATTTAATAAATCCAAGTTATTCAAAACAGTGTGGGTCTGGAGAGATGGCTCAGCGGTTAAGAGCACTGACTGCTTTTGCAGAGGACCCGGGTTCGATTCCCAGCACCCACATGGCTATGAACCATTCTGGACTCCAGTTCCAGGGGAATCCGAGGCCCTCTTCTGACCTCCGCAGCACGACACAGGTGCACTCATATACATGCAAGCAATACACTTATACGCATAAAATAATAAATATTTTTAAAGACAATGTGAAATTTGTAGCAGAAGAAACAAAAATATTTTAAACTGAGTTTTTAATAAAACACATAAAAATAATTGAATTCGAGCCGGGCGTGGTGGTGCACGCCTTTAATCCCAGCACTTGGGAGGCAGAGGTGGGTGGAAATTTTGTTTTTAATTAGCTGTGATATTTATGAGTTAATGACAGTATATTTAATCTTCTTATGGCAGAATTTTTATGTATATGTTCCTTGCTGGTCTTGGACTTCTCGTTGTTGTTGGTCTTCATCAGCTCCTAGAATCTAGAAAGGTAATTATGCATGAGCAACTCAAGCCACACTTGTTTCAGTCCTAATTACACCATAGCTCTCGGAACTTCTCTCTCACTATGGGTTTGTAGGCTTACAGCTTTGTCCCTTTTCAAAACAATACCCAAAGTGGACTGTGGAGATGTGTTAAGAGTGTCCACTGCTCTTGTGAAGGACCTGAGTTCAGTTCCCAGCACCCACATCAGGTGGCTCACAACTGCCTGTAGCTCCAGCTCCAGAGGATCCAATTCCTCTGACTTCCAAAGGCATATGTGTGCATGCACACACACACATGTACATGTACACACAATTCTTTTTTGATCTTAGCAGAGGTGAGATCTCTAATATGTAGCTTCAATTCATTGAGATGTGTGCACACCTATCCAGTTAGTGTGTTACCCTCTCTAAAGGGATCCTTACTGTCTTATGATCCTCAAGTGCAGAAATGATGTCACCATTTACTGTAACTTCTCATGAAAGTATAGCACGTTATATTATCTATAAGCAGCCAATTTATTTAATTTGGGTTGGTTTTTTTTTTGGCGGGGGGCGGTCTTTATGAGACAGCTGTAGTCCCAGCTGGCCTGGTACTGAATATAGACCAGACTGACCTTGAACTCCCAAATCACAGAGATCTACCTACCTCTGCCTTCTGAGTGCTGGGACTACAGGGGGCATGTATCACCACACCTAGCTGGGTCTGGGTCAGTATTCTGAGCTTGAGAATTCCTTTAAAAAATTTTGTCTAAGCTGGGCGTGGTGGCGCACACCTTTAGTTCCAGCACTCGGGAGGCAGAGGCAGGTGGATCTCTGTGAGTTCAAGGCCAGCCTGGTCTACATAGTGAGTTCCAGGACAGCTGGAGCTACAGGGAGACCCTGTCTCAAAAAGACACCCCCCCCAAAAAAAAAAATTTGTATTTTTTATTTTTTATGTGTATGAGTTTGCCTGCATGTATGTAAGTGCATCCATTTCATGTAATGCTCTTGGAGGCCAGAAGAGGGCATTGTATCCCACAGACTGAAATTGCAGGCCATTGTGAGCCACTGTGTATGTGGGTGCTGGTAACCGAATCTGGGTCCACTGCAAGAGCAGCCAGTGCTCTTAACCTCTGAGCCAGCTCTCCAGCCCCTACAGGGATAATTCTTAACGAGCTAATTTGTACTGTTTGAAAAAAACAGTTTGGCTATGTTCATCTTGATAGTCTGTTCTTGTGTCTTGGGTCCTAAAGAGGCCCACCGGAATACCTGCCTTGGTACTGGTGACCAGGTGCTGGGCTTTCCCACCCACTTCTGGGCTTTCCTCACTGCTTTGTTTTCTACCACACTCCACAGAAAGAAACATACTGTTCTCCTCAGTGGGAGAGTATTAAGCCATTTTTGTCAGATACAGTAGACCCTAAACAGTTGCTGACCAAGTGGGTGTTTATAATTACGTTTGTATCGTTTTTAAAGTTGTTTGGCGTTTTGCCTTAAATTTGCAAATGAGTTATTATAGCTTCCCATTTTCTATTTCCATTTAAATGGTCATTTTTTATTCATTATATTCAGAATCGAGTACGTGGACTATATAAGACTGTTTAATACAGAGCTTTTGCTACCCTAACATACACATACACCACCCCATACTAGGGATTTTACCCAGGACTTTGTGCCTGCTGGCAAGCACTTTATCACTGAGCTGTGTCCTCAGCCCTTGGTTTTGGGGGAGTTTTGTTTATTTTGGTTTCTTAGGGGTTCTTTTAGCACTTTTTGTTGCTGTTGTTGTTTTTTGTTTTTTGAGAATGGGGTCTTGCTATGTAGCTCTGTCTGACCTCAGACTCGCCTGATCTTGCCTCCTTCCTGATGCTAGGATTACAAACTTGCACCAACCGCCCCACAGATTTTTTTTTTAATTTCAGAGTAAGATTAAAGAAAATGGAATTAAATAAATTTTATATTCTAGTGGTTTTTGCAGATATGCCAGGGAAACAGTTTTAGGTTCCTCCCTCTTTCTTTTCTGTTAGTTTTTTGGTGTTTGGTGGTTTGGTTTGGTTTTTGAGACAGGGTCCTGTGTAGCCTAGGTTGGCCTCAAATTTGATGGGCTGCTATGACGTCTTTAAAATAGTTTTTGGGGCTGGAGAGATGGCTCAGTGGTTAAGAACACTGGATGTTCTTAGAGAGGACCTGGGTTCAATTCCCAGCACCCACAATCATCTGTAACTCCAGTTCCAGGGGATCCAACACCCTCTTCTGACCTCTGTGGGCACTGTATGACATGGGTGCACTTACGTATATACAGGCAATACACTCACACATAAAATAAAAATAATAAATATATTTTAAAAAATAATAGATAAGGGGCTGGAGAGATGGCTCAGCATTTAAGAACATTGGTGGTTCTTGCAGAAAACCCGGGTTCGAATCCCAGCACCCACATGGCAGCTAACAACTGTCTGTAACTCCAGTCCCAAGGGATCCAGCAGCCTCTTCTGACTTCTGTGGGCATTGCACGACACGCATGCACTTACCTACGTGCAGGCAATACATGCATACACATAAAATAAAAAAATAAGTAAATAAACAATATGTCTTTTATGTTCTCATAGCGCAAGAGACCCATCCAGAAAGTAGAAATGGGTACATCAAGTCAAAATGATGTTGACATGAGTTGGATTCCCCAGGAAACTTTGAATCAGATCAGTAAGTTGCCTTACAAAGTGGGTGAGAAGTTTTTCTTGAAATGAAAATTAAATGCCTAATATTTACAAAAAAAATGCTCAGTTAGTACTGCTTAACATTGGTCTTTGCATTACCTGTATAGACTTCAGTATAATGATTAATGGAGCCCTTAAAGACTTGATGTTTATAGTGATTTTTAATGCTTTAATTTAGAAGTGCTTCCGAACCTGAGGCTTGTTTATATGAGTGAGTTCTCTTTCTAATCTGTTTCCTGTCTTTTTTCTTTCCTGTTGCTTCAGTGCAGAGTAGAAGAGGTGAGGTGATTAGTTTCTTTAATGCTATTTGCTGCAGTTTGGGAGCCTTTTACATAGTGCATGAATTCTTCAGCAAGTTTAATAAGTAATGGAATTATATATATATATTTGAAAGGAATAAGTCTAAATACTAACACATAGTATTGTTTTATTACAATAGGTAGTTTGTTAAAAATACAACTTTTATGAGGAAATGCAGAAATCTCTTCCTCTGCTTTGTGAAGGACTGTTTCTTTCCTTCTTGTTTTTTTTTTTTTTTTTTTTTTTTTTTTTTTTTTTGGTTTTTGTGTTTTTGGGATTGGGTCTCCTGGCCTGGAACTTGCTTTGTAGACCAGGATGGCCTCAAACTCACAGAGATTCCTGTTTGTACCTCCCAAGTGCTGGAATCAAAAGTGTGCACCACCACGCCCAGACTTTGTGAAAGACTTTTAGAAGAAGCATTTCTTATAAAATTATGGTAAGATAGCCTCAGTGTGAAAAATTAAGTGGTACAGAAATAAAAGTTTCTGTCCCTGGCTTTGCTGCTCTCATTTTCCATACATAAGTGATTATTTCCTACACACTTCCTTCTCTGATATTCAGCCTACGTGGTAATCACTATCCACATATGGTTCTACAGCTTCACTTTTATGCTTAGGACTGTGCTTTCTTTTCCGAATCACACTGTGAGAAACTGTGAAGCAGTTTCATTAACTAATCAGGGTTTTCCAGAATATTTTCTTTCAGGTGAGAGTGCTTTGACTTCCCAGAAGTTCTTTTTAACCTTTGAAGTCAAGCTGATTTTTTTTTAATAGAAAATAATGGGAACTTTGCTTAATAATGTTTTAAATATGTACATAGGGTAACCTTAATAAAAAAAAAAAACTATAGAATGAAGTCTTCTGTAATAAATTTCTTGTTAACATAGAGATCAGTTGGAAAACTTGTTACTTAACATGCCATTAAATGGATTGGGAAGATAGCTCAGTTGGTAAAATGTTGTATAGGCATGAGGACCTGAGTTTGATCTCCAGAACCCATGTAAAATAAGCTGCGTGTGTTGGTATGCCTTTGTAATCTCAGAACTAGAGAAGGCAGAGACAGGCAGATTCCTGGGGTTTGCTGGCCTCCTTGATAAACTCCAGGCCAGTGAGAGATCCTGTCTCAAAAAATAAGGTAGAGAGCTCTGGAGAAACAGCACCCAAAGTTGTCCCACATGCACATGTACACACCTTTTTCATGTATAATCCCACACAGTAACATACACACACACACACAAAAGCCATTTTTTAAAAAGATTTCAAGGCAGTACGGTGACAACTGCCCCAAATCCCAGGACCAAAGAGGCTAAAACAGGAGGACTACAACTTCAGGGCCAACCCAGGCTTTATGATTCACCTTCATCTTAAAGACCAAACAACTCAGCTGAATCTGTTTCCTTAACTCCATTCTCCCTAGATGAGACTGACAGTGCAGTCTGAGAAATGGAAATTTCTGTTGTTACGTTGCCTTTAGCTTTTCTAAAAATGAAAAAAGTTGCAATAAGTTTTTCCTATCACAAAACAGTTTGGGCTTTTTTTTAAAGCATGTTTTCAGGGGATAATGCAGACATTTTTAGGCCTGTCCTGTGGAGAATGATGTGCATTTTCACTTAAGTGACCCCCCTCCCACCGCCATATAGTTTAAAGTTCACTCTGGAAAGAATAAATATTTTGACTTCAAGTAATTTGGAGTTGAAGTTTTTCTCCTTAGGTTTTATTATGGGGGAGGGGGTGATAGTAAATAGATTGTTTCTTTGGTGGCTGAAAAACATGATACACATCAGTGATGCTTGGTTCAAACAAAACACTTCTGTGTTATTAAGGTGTTTGGAACCATTTTCCCAAAAGCACGCAGAGGCAGAGTCAGGCAGATCTCTGAGTTCAAGGCCAGCCTGGTCTACATACTGAGTTCCAGGCCAGCTGGGGCTACAGGGCTACAGAGAGACCCTGTCTCAAAAAGACCAAAAAAAAAAAAAAAAATACTAAGTTCCTTTATCTGGGTGCTTGATCCAATTAAATTTATATAACTGTCAAAAATATGCAAACTGCATAACTACACTTACAAATATTAACTCTTATTTAGTAACTAACTGAAATATGCTGCAAATATGTCGTGTCTTTTAAACATTTTCATTTTTTGAGATAGGGCCTCGTGCTAGCCCTTGAGCTCCCTATGCTCCTGCTGCTACTTCCAAGTGCTGGAGGTATATGCATGAGCCACCATACCTGGCTTCTTTAAAGTGCTTTTAGAATTTTTACTTTTCGCACATAGAAGCATGTTATAGAACTCAAGAATTTGCAAGGTGTCTGCAGCAGTACATTAACCATGAGCAGATCACCTTCCCATACTAGTTACGAGAATTTCATTTTAATTGCTGTTATCCTTAAAAGGTATTTGAAAGGTTGTTTTTAAAACCTAGAGGGAGGTACAAGGTATAACTTATTACTAGATGTTATTTGTGTGTGTTGAATTTCGTGGTAAATTTAAAGGAAAATACTTTCAGGAGAATACTCAGCAGGGTGCTGTTGGCTTTTTCCCTTTTGGTATTTTCTGATTTTTGCCCCCAAGTTCAGTGAAAGTCCAGTATTCTTAAATGATCAGATAAACTTGAAACTTTGTTTCTCTTCCAGATAAAGCTTCACCAAGAAGGCTGCCTAGGAAACGGGCACAGAAGAGATCAGTGGGATCTGATGAGTAAATGTTCCTTTGTGCAACAATTCAGTCTGTGCTTACCCTGCCCTAATGTTTTTTTGGCCTGATGGGAATTAGTGCAGAGAAGCCATATCATCATAGAAGGCAACTACTATTGTGTGTGGACTGAGCAATCAGAGTCTGTGGCGATAATATTGCTGAAAATGCACTGCATTTGTTTTTCTAAAGTGACAAATTTGGGTTTTTTTTTAAACCATTAAACTGTGTGTGCGTGTGTGTGTGTGTCTGTGAGCAGTTGTCTTACCAGAATCATTGTTGAACTACCTGAAACAGGCCTTTAGAATACTCAGCAGGGTGCTGTTGGCTTTTTCCCTTTTGGTATTTTCTGATTTTTGCCCCCAAGTTCAAGGAACATTTGTCCCCAGTATGATTTGAGGCATTCTGCCATGAACTGTTTTAAGGGGATAGTTTGCTTATTCCTTGGAATTGACCAAATCCAAACTGATGGCACAAATTAGCCTTTTGTTCTCCATTACAACTTGTATTCTAAAGGCTCAGGCAGGAGTAGCTGCTTCCTTAGCAATAGATGGACACATTTTGGTATTTTGTTGCTGTTTACTATCATGCACATTTTTAGAAAACTTAACCAAATAGATTTAAGGAATTCTGATCTTTAGCAACAAAATTGTGAAACATGAAAATTCTGTGAACTTTGGTATATAAATCCTAACCCTATGCCTTTTTTTAAACAGAAAATAGTACACTTGTGCAAACTGAGTTGTTATGTTGTCCCAGGGAGCGCTCTGGAACAATTTCATTTCTGTTTTGTTTTTTTGTTTGGTTTAAGGAGAGAATTTTGTTAATAGACATTTCTTTCTATTTTAGGGGGTTGGGGGGTTGAGACAGGGTCTACCTGTAGCCCCGGATTGACTGGAACTTGCTATGTAGACCATGCTGACCCTGATCTCTGTCTGCCTCTGCCTCTCAAGTGCTGGGATTAAAGGTATGTGCCACCATGCCTGGCCAGAAATATCCTAAGAAAAATTCTCCTGGTCTACAGATGAAGCAGATCGAATTTTAGGGGCAGGAATACATTCCAACTAACCCTAATCTACAAGAAGATTAATTGGAAAATTTTAAACAGTCATACAGTTTTTCTTTTAACTTTATCTTTTTTGAGGGTGTTGGTTATTGGCCTACTTTTTGGCTTTAGTTAATGTGAAAAATTCCAAAAACTTGGTGCACTTGAGATTTCAGGACCAAAATTAAGTTGGATTTGATGAAATCTTATTAGTTACTATTGCCCAAAGTAGTAAAATAAGTCTGGCACTATTGTCAGGCTTGATTAAAAGGAAAGTAAAAAGGAGTGTGAATAGACAGGCTTTTCTCTGCCTTTAAGCCATACCCCACACATGAGCATTATGTGTACGTGGTAGATCTCAGTGGCTCTCTCATTCCTGACCTCTCTTCATTCTTCTTTGGTCCAGTCCCTTCCACACACACATAGAAAGGAAAGCAACAAAATATGGAAACAAAAGCTTGCAGACTGTTGAACATGTGCACCAAAACCAGTAATGTTAGAAGTTGTATAATTGTTAATCACTTTGCAAATAGGGGCTGAAATGTCAAATTGCCTATATTTGCATTGCTGGCTTATAAACTTTCTATACCTGTAATATAGTGTGTGGGTTTTTAATTGAGCTGTATAAACAGTATTTTATTTTTAAAAAATTTTGTGAAGTCTGAGGAACTGCACAATTTTGGCTTAATGTAACAAGACCCTTCTCATTCTCAAAAAACATTTTTCCAAAACCTTTTTGTGACCATCTTAAGTTCATTAAACTACTAGAACATAATTACAGTAAGATGTAATTACAAAGTATAAATGGACTGTAGAGAGTTTATTGAATCCCTGGTAAAGTGTGGGCAGTTGCAAAAAGCACAGTGAGTTACAGCTGCCAGCCCTTCTCTCCCCAGAGTAATTTGCCTTACGTAGCAACTCTTTCATTTCTGAGGTTCAAATTAATGCCTCAGAAGTATAGACTGTATTGTTTTTTTTAGTATAGATTGGGAACAGTTGAAAACTCAGATCTTCAGATGCCAGAGTCTACTATAGCATCACTAAGTATTTAGCAGAAACTAACTCCATAATGAATGGAATTCAATTCCACACATGGTTTGTTCAAGCACACTTAATAAGTAGTCTGTTTTTAAATGTCTTTTTTAAATGTAAATACTTGGATGAAGTTTTCCTTTGTTTTAATATAGTCATTTGCAACATCAACCACGGCTTCAGAATTCACCTTTGAACAAGTTGGTTTCGGAATCTGTAAAATGGAACTTAACAATCATGTGTATTGAGCCTGTCACCCTAGGAATAATGTGTCATAAAGCATGGATCTCACTTTGGTTGTATAGCTTCATCATTCTGTTCGTGTTTTAGCTAGTAAGGGACTCTGGGGACTGATACTGCCCTCCAAAACTTTGCCTGAGGAGTTTGGAAAAGGGAAGTGGGGCTGAGTGTAAGAGCCTAAGGGGAGAAATGAAGTAGAAATGAAGGAAAGTAGTGTGGACATCAGAAAGCAGAACTGGGATAGGTGGAGAAGGCACGTCTGCTCTCACGGGGCTGCTGCCTGTTCATCAACCTGGAGTTCTGTTTTTCTTAGTTGAAGAGAAGTGTCAGTAATGTAGCCTTGAAACTTTCCTTTAATGACGGTGTTTTGGAGGTACAGTAGATGCATGTAAGTACACACGGGGACATACAATGTTCATCTCCTGTAGGACAGGGATATCCTGTCCAGGGTATGGACCCTTGGTATAAAGGAAAATCTACTTGGTTAGTACATTTGAATCATGAATTTTTTATGTGCTTTTAGATGCGGGGGTGGGAAGGGGCCCTTAATATTGCTCAGGATGGTCCTGAATTCCTAGGGCCTGACATAAAATAATTTTGATCTAACTGAGCACAATATATATCCTCTCATCAATATGTTGATAGACTAGACCCAAAATCAGGTGTTTAAGAATATATTTCAATAGACTTCTTCCACATTGTTGGATGGCATTTACAGCTATAGAACTAATCAGTAAAATTGGATCTTTTCTTAAATAAAACCTTCAGCCTAGTGAAGAGCAACCTAATGTACACTTTGTGCTCTCCATGTATATAAGTGTGACGTCAGGTTTCATGGCTCTGCTAATTTGTATCTATGAGAACATCAGCTTGCAGAACACATAGAACGGCATTTACCAATTGACTGGCAGGTATCTGAATAATCATTTCCGCAGGGCTTATATTAATTTTATTAATATTAGTGTGTTTTAGCCCTTTTCATTTACACAAAATCTAGACTTACAGCTGGGCGTGGTGGCACACTGCTTTACTCCCAGCACTTGGGAGGCAGAGGCAGGTGGATCTCTGAGTTCGAGGCCCACCTGGTCTACATAGCGAGTTCCAGGTCAGCTGGGGCTACAGGGAGACCCTGTCTCAAAAAGACCAAACAAACAAACAAAAAAATCTAGACTTACATTGTAATTTTATTATTTGAAATTCTGGGTTTTTTCTTTTGTAGATTTTAGAATTATTTAGGAGTACAGCTCGAAACCCTGGTATTCTTTCCTTGTACTGCATGCAACATGGAAATTTTATAAAATCAAGCAGTTGGATAGCTTATAAATACTTATTTTCCAGAATCCAGCCACTCGGAAGTTGAAATAACCTCAGCACTGAATATGCAGTGTGCACTTGCAGTACTGTGTGTGTGCTGTACACGCTTGTTGCTTGCTCCCAGGCACTGCAGAAACTTGTCTGTACTATTGTAAGCTGATTTGTTTATGGCATGAACTTGATAATTCATTTTTCTAATATAGTTAGTCACAGTACCCCCATTTAATTAATAGCCATTAAATGACGCACTTCTTTATGTGTCTCTCTGATAAACAGTCATGTTCTTAAAAAATATATCATGGGGGCTAGAGAGAGCAGTTAAGAACACTGTTCTTTCAGAAGACCCGGGTTGAAATCCCAGCACCACATGGCAGCTAACAACTGTCCGTAACTCTTCTGTCCTTGATGGGCATTCATTGCACAACAAGGGAACATTTACCTACATGCAGGCAATACACACACATAAAAATAATTAAAATTGTTTTATATATATAGATGTATGGAATAAAGGACATGTGATAGAATATAGCAAAATGCTGACTGTCAGGCTCTTGAGATTGGGGCCACTGGCTACATAGCCAGACACTGTCTCAAAAATTGGATTGTTTTTAGCTGAAACATCCATGTTCATGTTGGAGATGACTGTGAAGTATCTGTGTTATATAGGCAGGTAGTTACAAGTCTCTGGTTGCAAGTTGAGACATTTTCTGATCTAGTTTCTGTTCACTTTGGATTTTCTTTAGGCACAGTGAGACATTACTAAGAAAATCCAGTTTATTTGGAAAGCACAAAGGATAGCTCTTGTTTAGAGTCTCCTAGTCACAAAGATAATTTGTGCTGTGTTTTGTTCCTTTGCTTTCCCTTCCACAGACTTCTGTAGGTGCCTGTGACAGCACATCATCTTGTTGGCATCTCTGCTGTACTATGAGCCCTGTGTCTTGTTTACATGCAGCTTCTAGCTGATGTAGGTAGAAGCCTGTTGCTGTTTAAAGAAGCAAGGACTGGGAACATAGTTCAGTTGGCAGACTACCTGCCTTGTAAGCATGAAAGCATGAGGAGCCAAGTTTGATCTCCAGAACCCATGTGAAAATGCCAGGCGTGGTGGCATGCTTCTTCAGTCTCAGCCCTGGGGAAGTGGAAACAGGAAGATCCTTGGGGCTTGCTGGCCAGCCAGTCTAGCTCTATTAGTGAGCTCCAGGCCACTGAAGATCCTGTCCCAAAGTGTTGAAGCAGGCTGGATTCCTGAGGATGACATCCAGTGCTGTCCTCTGGCCTACACACGCACAAAAAGGAAAATGCAGGCAGGCCTGTTTTCACTTAGCATTCTGTCATGTGACTGGTATGGTTCATAAATGCTCTGATAGTAACTTCCTATTATTGGCGGTGTTGCCAAATGACCTATCCACCTATAAGCATCTGGGTCTTAGTAGTCTGCCTTGGCCACTAGCCAGAGGCAGCTTATCCACATAGTCTGAGTCTTTCATCAGTTGAGAGATAATTGAGGACTTGGTCCTGAATTGTTTGGTTCTTTTGGCCTATAATCCTCTAGTCAGTACGGCAATATCAAATAGTTCTTCAGAATAGTTCCTTACTGGGATGGAGAGATGACTCAGTGGTTAAGATCACTGACTGTTCTTGCAGAGGCCCCAGGTTCGGTTCCCAGCACCCACATGGCAGCTAACTATCCATAACTCCAGCTCCATGGGATCCGATGCTCTCTTCTGACCTCTGTGGGTATTGTATGACATGAGTGCACTTAACATGCAGGCAATACACTCATACACATGAAATAAAAATAATAAATTTAGGGGCTGAAGAGATGGCTCAATGGTTAAGAACACTGGTGGTTCTTGCAGAAGACCCGGGTTCAAATCCCAGCACCCATATGGCAGCTAACAACTGTGTAACTCCAGTTCCAGGGGATCTGACAGCCTCTTTTGTCCTCCCCAGGCATTGCACAACACAGGTGTACTTAACCTACATGTAGGCAATACATGCATACATAAAAAATAAAATATTTTTTAAAAATAATTTTAAAAATAGTTGCTTACTAAGTAAATAGTTTACTTAGCAAAATGGGAAAAAAAAAAAACACCTCACATTATATTGACAGGGTTCAAATCCCAACTCCTAGCTGGAGGCAGTTTGGTTTTCAAGGTGTGGATGTTTGCTGCCTGTCTCCTGGGGTGGTTAGGCAATCTAGAGTCAAGTGCTTAAAATGTGTTCGGGTGAGCCAGGACCTGTGGCCCTTGTAAATGTGCCATGTTGTAATAACAACCACGAAGCCCAGGAAGGGGCAATGTATGGTACTTGCTGGGCTTTGATGTGAAGTAATTCTAAATGTGCAAGTAGTCTTTTTTTTTTTTTTTTTTAAGACTAAAAGTTGGGGGCTGAGGGAGTAGTATTTGGTTATCATTTGTGAGGCCCTGGGTTCAGTCCCTAGGGCTACAAGGAGAAAAAGTTTGAAGGCTGTAGATTGGCATGCAGTGTGGCAACCTCTGAGGGTTTGATAATGAACCGGATGAGGCTGGCAGGGGAGCTTTTGTAATCAGTCAGAACCAGCACGCTGGTGGTCTCTAAAAGTTGGGGGCTGAGGGAGTAGTATTTGGTTATCATTTGTGAGGCCCTGGGTTCAGTCCCTAGGGCTACAAGGAGAAAAAGTTTGAAGGCTGTAGATTGGCATGCAGTGTGGCAACCTCTGAGGGTTTGATAATGAACCGGATGAGGCTGGCAGGGGAGCTTTTGTAATCAGTCAGAACCAGCACGCTGGTGGTCTCTTTTCAGAGCCTTTGAAGAGGCTGTGTATTTTCCAATGAAGCTCTTGGTGTTCAGAACATTGTGAACTTACCTCTTAGAATTTCTTTGATGTAGCATTAGACTGCACCACCCAAAGGCAGGCAGTCTTGTTCTGAAAAAGCTTTTTCATTAATCATCATCCATCTAGCCACCCATCTTACAGCTTTGTTAAAGCAGGTGCTTCCAGTCTAAAGGCATTTGGAAAAGAGGGTGAGAAATACTTTATGAATGGTGTTTAGGGGCTGGGTGTATGGCCCAGCACTTGCCTAGTGTGCACAAGGCCCCTGTTCCCCCTCCCCCCACAAAGTGTCCACTTTGGATTTATCAGGCACTTGTTCTATTCTCAGACATTGTGTCATCAGCTATGGCAATGCTCCTTGGTGAGTCCAGGACACCCTCTTCTCGTGTGCTTAGCTGCTGCCTTAGCTGGTTGGAGTTGGATAGGAGTCCCTTGATAGGGAGCACAGAGCAGGTTCATTTGCGTTCAGTTGGCAGCCTTCAGCCCCCAGTGCATGTGAGGACAGAATTCCATCTCCTAAGCAGCCTCTAGAGTTACATGTATTTTAAGGTCTTATATTGAATACCTCATTGTGTCCATAATGTGTCCTTTCCCAGTCTGAAACATACTGATAGGTTAATGTTAGGCCTTACAAACTAAGGACACCGTCCACAATGTGGGGACTGAGACCTAGAACAGGATGCAGGCTGCTTTCCTGAAGTTTAGGGTCACTCCAGTGGCAGTGTGAGAACTTCTCAACTCCTTCCTCACTTGAAGTTCACCCATTGCACATGGTTGCTTTGTCCTGAAGCCCTAAGAAGTCCCTGAGTCTCTCCAACCATGGGTCAGTGTCTGTGACCCAGGGGACACCAGGACTGCTATGTGGACACCAAACTACACTGAGCTGCTGTCCTCGTCGTTGAACCTCTTCATGGTCACCAGTGTGGTCCTCACAGATTGTTGGGAGTCTGTCTCCAGGTAGAAACCTCCTCTCCCACCGTCCTCTCAATGTCTGGTTCTTCACTTGGTGTCTATCCCTTGCCAACATTCCTGTCTTGAGTCCTGCCCAGTTCTGCTTCCACCATATGCCTATTTGACTGTTTCTCTCTTGTCAGAATGTCCTGTGCCATGGGCTGTCTTTTCTTCACCAGGTTTGCAGTCTTTTCATTGTCCTTCTGACTTAGCTTTTGCCCTCAAAACCTGCTCTTCTATGATCTTGTGGCACCATCCTTGCCAGAGCCTTCTTCACCCAGGACTGGTCCTCTAATCCCCAAGTTTACCTTCACTTCTAGGATTGTGCTGTTGGGTGATTGGTTGACTAGCTTTGACCTGAGTATATGGTGTGGGCTAGCCTTGGAACTTCCACAGTTTCCATTGTTGTAAGTTGTCTGGGTTGCTTACTTTAGGCCTAAGTGCTTTGACATAAATTATTTCTTTCAGGGTCATTCAACTGCTTGATACCCATTTGTCTATTTTACCCCAAACCAGTAACACATAAACCTCCCCATCCAACCAACTCTGCCGTACTTCAGCAACATGACTCCTTTTATCCAATCTTAAATCCTAAGTGTTTAGTGAATAATGATTAATTTTAACCCTGCTGTGAATTAAAATTAAATTTCAGTTCTTCTGGCGACACAAAGAACTTATTGAGAACCGAATTTATTCCATTTGGATAAAACACCAGTGATTCAAAACATTTCTTTGTATATTTTGATTCCCCACTGGAGGCGGCGGGTCTGCTCTTTTAACTAGCACTGCGCATGTGATTTCTGGCAGTGTAATTCAGGCAGGTTTGTTTATTATAAAGCTTTACAGTCTAAGGTTCTGTGTGGTGATTATGTCTGAAATCTATTGGTGAAAGTGGGGATGATGAGTGTGAATCTTGTGCAGTTTTGAGGTGCGATTGCTGAATATTTGGAGACTCTGCTGAGTCTAAACCCAAGATGTGAAGGAACACTCTTCTGGTTCTGTACATTGGTCAAAGGCATCTTTTTTTACATATCCCATAATTAAATCTGATCTTCAAAGAGTCTTTGTGCAATATGAAATTTTTCTCAAGTGCCAGCCTATGTCACTGACTGGTCTTAGGAAATTAGAAGCACAATGGCAATCTAAAACACTAAGCAGAAGAAAAAAAAAATTTTAAATTTGGGCATGGTGGCACATGCTTTTAATCCTAGCATTCAAGAGGCAGAGACAGGAGGATCTGTGTGAGTTCAAGACCAGCTTGGTCTACATAGCGAGTTCTAGGGATACATAGTGATACCCTGTATAAAAAAATAAAATTAAAAATTTTCTTTCCTCCAAGTTATGTTTCGAAAAGTTAAGCACTTTCTACATACACAATGTTGAGATTTTAAGTTACCACATGGTGTTGTAGAATCAAGGCGACAAGATGAGGTTCATACCAACCATGCCTGATGCTGCAGGCCTTTACTCCAGCTGAGGAGGCTGAGGCAAGAGGATCATAAGCTCTAGGCCTGCTTGAACTACTGGGTGAATTTCAAAGCAAAAAATGTTACACATGCATTTGGGCTGTTGACTTGCTGATCATGGTCATGAAAGACGTATGAGGGTTCAAGGTCTTACCCTCATCTGAGTTTGGATTTCCAGTAATTGCACAGTCTACACACTGGCCAGGTGGCCATCTCTAAGCAAGTGGGATGGGTTTGGTTTCATTCCTTCTCTGGATCCCAGTGAGGCAGTAGCACTAGATCTCCCTTGGTTTTAATTCCACACAGAACTATGTGTTCCTCATAGAAAAAGCCACTTGATTAGAGGCTGTGCAAATTGGAAAACTTGAGCTTTGTAACTAATATTTCCAGTTTTTCTGCTGAATGAAGAAAAATGCTCTGAAGAATTATTTTTTTAAAAAGGACCATAATGACCGGTATTTTTTATGTTTTTTTTTCAATGCTTAAAACTATTAAATTTCAGATTAATCTTTAAATTTTAAATCTAAAGAAAAATATGCCAAAATGCTAAAGCAGTCTTTGTTGCTAGGGTGGTGAATTATTTTTTTCTCCTTTTCAAAATGTTTGTATAGTGCTTATATTTTATAATGAAAGCAATAAATGTGAATATTAAATGTATCCGGGCCTCTGAAGATAAGTGTGATCCTCAAAGCAGTTGCAGTAGCTTTTCTGTACCCTCCCCGCCCCCAAAAAGTGAGTGCATTATCACGCTGCCTGCTTGAAGGTCAGCATAGTTATTCATGGAAATCCCTTGGAAATATTCTTGTAGGGCCAGCTTCCTCACTGTAACCTGTGAGTGTCTGGTCCTCCCTCCCTCTGCTGTGAGCTGGTGTCAGCCCCTATGTTCAGTGCTGTACCCCTGTCACACGCTGAGCTTTCTGGGCTTCACACCCACAAGAGCCAGAAGTCAGCGTCCTCGGGTCTTGACTCTGCCCTTATTCAGTTCCCCAGCATTCATGTGGACCTGGTTCTCCAACGTGACCCTCAGGATGCTCCAGGACAGCCACACCTGGCTCTCACCTGCACATTCCCTGCAGGCTGTCAGCCTCTGTCCATCTTCTAGCCCCCATACTTACTCCTTACCAACTTACCTCAGGGAGGCATCCACTCACCGTGCATTCACATGCCCCGATTTGTTGTCCTTACTGCCTGCTTCTTCCACTGCTTGTCACCTTACGAGCTGTGAGCTTTAGAACAAGAACTATTTAAGGACTGGGCATGCAGCTCAGTGGTCGGTCAATTGCCTAGTATGAGCAATGCCCTGTGCTCCAGTACCCATCTGCCAAAAAGTCACCAGCTGAAATTGCAAACGATACTTGACACAGTGGTAAATGTATGGTAAATACAAATTCTCCACACAGCCACACAGTAAAAGTGGGTGCATTTTACAGTAAGGAAATTAAAAATACAAGTTAACTTGATATTAAAAAATAAAATCAACTATGAAGTGGCAACAGATTAAAGCAGGTCTGTGTGTGTCCAGAGCCATCATGTGATTGTTTTGCTGCCCACATAATACTAAGGGTTGGTTTTTGTTCATTTTTTGTTTTACCCCAGACTACCACCTCTTGGTCACCATTCACTGAAAACCCCAGGGGAATAGTAGGAGTCTGCATGCCATGTTTTGGGTTCACAGGTGCACAAATCTCGGGCAAGAACTTGTAGGCCCTTAGGACAGCTGCTGTACCTTGAGGATTCCATGCAAAAAATGAATTCAAATGGCTCCAGGCTGTTAGCTGCAGCTCAGCCAGGAGGATTTTACCGAAACAAGACAGAAGTGTAACCAAGTACACAGGTGTTGCTTGTAAACAGTTCCTGTGAAATTCCATCCAGGTTTCTGCAGACGCTCTGGCTTCAGTACCAAGAACTCCCTTCTCAGTTGTGACTTAAAACCTCAGGTACTTTCTCCTTACATGAGTAGTGACAGGCATTACCAAATGATACCAACTGGAAACCATCAACTTCACAACACAAGCTGCCCACCTGCCATGACAGTTCCAGGAGGAAAGAGGAGAGCTAGAAGTTCAGCCCCCTTAACTGTAGTTCTGAGTCTGCAGACTGTCACTAAGAGTATTTAAAAATAAGTCCCAGCTGGGCATGGTGGCTTACACTTACAATCCTAATGCTCAGGAGGTGGAGGCAGGAGGATTGCCAGGAGTTTGAGGACAGCCTGGGCGACAGAGTGAGACCTTGTCTCAGAAAACCACATGAGGCCCAATGAGATTGCTCAGAGGGTAAAAGTGCTTGGGTACAAGCTAGAACCCAAGGTAGAAGGAGAGAATCAATTCCCAAAAGTTTGTCCCCTGAATGACCTCCACACATGCACCTGCACAGAACACACACACATCATACACTAATAACAAATTTTAAATGTTAGCCAGGTATGCTGATGCACACCTTTAATCCCTGCACTTGGGAGGTAGAGGTGATCAGATCTCTGTGAGATCGAGGCCAGCCTGGCCTCCATAGTGAGTCCTAAGCCAGGTGTGACTACAGGGAGACCCTGTCTCAAAAAGACCAAAAAAAAAAAAAAAAATTAAAGTTAATTATCTAAAAATATATTTTATGTGCGCCGAGTTTTGCCTGCATGTTTGTAAGTGCATTATATGCTTGCAGTGCCTGCAGAGGCCAGAATCTGCAGTTGGATCCAGTTGGATCCCCCCTGGAACTGGAGTTAATGATGGTTGTTAGCTGTCATGTGGGTACTAGACACCAAACCCCTGCAAGAGCAACAGCAGTCCTCTGCAAGAGCAAACAGTGCCCTTAACCCCTGAGCCGTCTCTCCAGCCTGTTTTATTTTTTCAGACAAGGTCTCATGGTGTGGCTCTGGCTAGCCTGAATTCTGTACGTAGACCAGACTGGCCTTGAACTCACAGAGATAGACCTGCCTCTGCATTCAGAGTGCTGGGATAGAGGCATGTGCTACCACACCCAGCTTCATAACTTAAAGTGGTAGTATCCTTCACTACAAGAATTTTCCAAGTGATAAGAAAACATGACTCAACAGGTAAAGTGCCTGCCTGACAACTTGAGACCTGATTGACTTGAGGTCAATCCCTGGACTCCTCATGGTGGAAGAAGAAAACCAACTCCATAAAGTTGTCTTCTGACCCCCACACACGCACACACCACTCATACAAAATTTTTTAAGAAATGAAAACGTTTCAGTGTGCACCTGATATCCCAGACTCCCTTGAAGCCTGTCTGCACAGGTGTGTTTTTGCCATCCTTTGCTGCTGGTGGTGGCTGAACCACCCATTTTCAAGGCCGCCCCTTGGTGTGGGCAGAAAACACAGAAGCCTGGGAATAAGACTTCCTTCCTAAAACAGACCACCTACTCTAGCTGACCCCAGGCAACCGGCTCAAGCATGCTTTACTCCACCCCAAAATTACATATCCGAGTGAAAATACTTCTTTGCCAAGATTGATAAATGCTTTCGGATTGTTGTTACCAGAATGGTTGTGTCTATAGAAGCACGCTCTCTCTGCATGAGCCACCACTACAACCAACCAGCCCCACTCCGAATGTGTTCTCCACACTCATCTTCTTAAGAGCGTCGGTCTCAAAACATAACGCCAGCCACGCCTCTGCCTGCTACATGTCTATTTGTATACACATGGTGGTGTGGGAAGAATAGACCAGCTGTTTCCACTCACAAGTCCACTCACTGGCTGGGTAACTATGCACGTCTCTAGACATGTCTCTACCTCTTCCTTCACCTGTGAAATCAAGATGATAACTGGAGTTAGTAGTTAATCCAGGAATGTTTCTAAATTCCTTGCTATATATCAAGTATTTTGCTCACTTAAAAAACAAAAAATGATGCATGCTTAAAAAAAAAAAAAAGCTCTGACCTGAATGTCTGACCCACAGTAACTTTCTAATTGTCTCTACCTAATGGGGTCTGAAGAGATGACTCAGCAGTTAAGAGCACTGGCTATTCTTGCAGAGGACCCGAGTTTGATTCCCAGCACCCACATGGCAGCTAACAACTGTCCACAACTCTAGTTCCAGGGGAATCTGACGCCTTCTGACCATTGTGGGCATTGCACAACACAGGTGCACTTACATGCAGGCACTACATTCATACATAAACTAAAAATGATAAAATTTTTTAAAAAAGAATGTGGGCTGGAGAGATGGCTCAGCAGTTAAGAGCACTGGCTATTCTTGCAGAAGACCCAGGTTTGAATCCCAGCATCCACATGGCAGCTAACAACTGTAACTTCAGTTCCAGGGGATCTGACACCCTCTTCTGATCTCTGAGGGCATTGCATGACACAGGGGCAGGCAATTCACTCAAACATAAAAATAATAAAAAGCAAAAAAAGAAAGCTTATTTCCACCTTGCATAAGTAATGATCATTTGTCAGCCTGATAAAACCCATCTGTAGCAGCTTTTCCCTCCAAACCATGAACTATTTAAAAGGTTTGGCCCCATTGTTCCCCCTGCACTTTGTCCTCTGATCTCCAAGCAACCTCAGATCTTGTTCATGTGGGTGCATCCTGTCTCACTGCCTGATGCTGGATCCTGTGTGTACGGACACATCAGTTCCTGCACACACAAATCCCTTGCCAGATGCCAGTAGCTCTGTATGATGGTGGTGGCCCATGCCCATGCGCTTCCAAAGCCTTGACCCACTCTCCTAGCTGCTGGTCTAGTCTCCTCAGCCCACCCAGCCCCCAAGCTGCTCTGTCCCTTACCTCTTGCTCTCCCTTGCAGAGAGATTTCAGGGGCTCCCCACTGCTGATCAGGGGGAGCTAGAACCTTTACCATGAGCTTCTGGCTGCCTGTTGCTCTGTCTCCCACTGATGCAACTGCAGCTCTCTCCAAGCTGGTGATCTGGACACCTGCCCCCTGGCGGAGCACACAGTGAGGACACACCCTTAATTTCAGTGCAGTGTCAAGCATACAGAAAAACTGCATGGTTGTGCATGCTTGAAATCTCCACACTTGGGAGTCAGGGACAGGAATGCAGCAAGTTTGAGGCCATCCTGGTCTATATAGGAAGTTCTAAGCCTGACAGAGCTACATAGCGAGACTCCAAAAAGCAAACACCTCAAAACAAATGCAAAATAGTATAAATTCCTATGACCTTGACCTACATATCTGCACATGTGTGCCTATACATACCATATGTATGTTTTATCTTCTGAGCAGTATGAAGGTGAGTTTCAGACAGGCATGCTCTTTTGCTACTAACTACACCAGCATTTGTCTCCTAAGCAAACACATTCTTTCAGATAACTAAATTACAATGATCAAAATTAGGAAATGCGACTGGGGAGGTGGTAAAGCACTTGCTGTATGAGGGTCTCAGTTCAGATCTGCAGAACCTATGTAAACCCAGATGCAGGGGCTGGGGGAAGGTCTCAGCGGTTAAGAGCACATTCTGCTCTTCCAGCGGACCTAAGCTCAGTTCCCAGCACCCATATCAGATGATACAACCACTTGTAACTCCAGCTCCAGGAAATCCAATGACTTATTCTGGCTTCTGTGGACATCTGCACACATGTGGCATATACACACAGGGACACACACACACACACACAAATTAAAAAATAAACCTGTTGTTGGAAGCTGCATTCCTGTCATGTTGTAGTCATGCCTCTGAAATTCCAGTGTTCAACAGCAAGATGAGAGGTAGAGACAGGACAATCCTGGAAGCTCAGGGGCCAGCTAGTTTGGCATGCACACTAGTGAACTAAGAGACCTGTCTCAAACAAGGTGGAAGGCCAGAACTAACACCAGAGGTTGTCTCATTTCCACATATGCCATGATTCACATGTGCCCACATTCACATGCATGCACACAGATTTTTTTAATGATAAAAATAAGAATGACATGTATCCAGTGTTTTCTGATCTGCAGGCTAGAGTCAAATGTCACTAGCTATCTCAGCGATGCTCTTTTTTTTTTTTTTTTTTTGTCTTTTTGAGACAGTGTCTCCCTATAGCCCCAGCTGGCCTGGAACTCACTATGTAGACCAGGCTAGCCTCAAACTCACAGAGAGCTGTCTGCCTCTGCCTCTCAAGTGCTAGGATTAAAGGCATGTGCCACCACACCTGGCAGCAATGCTCTTTTATAATTTTATGTGTATGAGTGTTTTGCTTACATGTATGTAAGTGTGCCACATATGTGCAATGGCTGCAGAGGCCAGAAACAGATGTCAGATCCCCTAGAACTAGAGTTACAGTTGCTAATCACCATGTGGGTACTGGGAACTGAACCCAGGTCCTCTGCAAGAGCAGCCAGTGCTCTTAACCACTGAGCCATCTCTCTAGCCCCTCAGCAATGCTCTTTACAGCTGCCTTTTTCCTCATTCAGAATATGTACTTATCATGCCACCTATTCTTCCTAAGTCTAGAATAGTCTTGCAGGATGCTGGAGTGCTGAGGATTTGAACCCAGGGCCTTGCTCACGCTAAACAAACACTATACCGCTGAGCTACATCCTCACCCCAACACTGGCATTTTTTTTTTTTTTTTTCTTTTTGAGATAGGGTTTGCCTGTTGCCCCAGCTTTCCTGGGACTCAATGTGTAGACCAGGCTGGCCTTGAACTCACAGAGATCCGCCTGCCTCTGCCTCCTGAGGGATTAAAGGCATGTGCCACCATGCCCAGCAACACTGGCATTTAAAAAAATATTTTATTATTTTTATTTTATGTGTATGAGCATATTGCCCACATGTATGTAAGTGCACCCATGTCATGCAGTGCCGTGGAGGTCAGAAGAGGGCTTCAGATTCCCATGGAAGTGGAGTTAAGGACGGTTCATAGCCGCCATGTGGGTGCTGGGAATTGAGCCCGGATCCTCTGCAAGAGCAGTCAGTGCTCTTAACCACTGAGCCATCTCTCCAGCCCCCAACACTGGCATTATTTTTTTTTTTAAAGAGTAGAAGCTAATTATTTTGCTGAATGTACCCAGGTTAGAGTTTGTGTGACATTTTCTTGGGATTAGGTTCAGAGTCCAAAATCTACAGAACTTAAAGGAAAAAAGGTTCCTTTTGACTTGTTTCAGAAGTTTTAGTCCATTGCTTTGTGCCTGTGGTGGGTCGGAACATCATGGTGGTAGGAGTATGTGGCAGAGGAGGCTGCTCACTTCATGGCAGCCAGGAGAAGGCAATGGACCGGGGGTGAGATGCACCCTCCCATTGGGCTCTTCAGGGCCACATGCCCTGCAGAGTGCAGAATGTTGGTCATTGATGGATGCCTTGGGAAGGTGAGGTCTTGTTTTCCTTCTCAGCCACAGTTCTCCGGTCACCTGTTTTCCTTTTTCCATTTTATGTGTGCTTGTACATGTGTTTGCATATATTGTGTTCATATGCATATTTGCATGTGTGGGGCCACACTTGTGTTGGTGCATGTGCACGTGTGTGCATTCAAGTGGAGGCCTGAGGTCGATGTTGGGAATCATCCTTGATCTCTCTTCCGCCTTATTCACTGGGGCAGGATCTCTCAATCAAACCCAGAGTTCACCAATATGGCTAATCTTGGTAGCTAGCTTGCTCTGGGGATCCCCTGCCTCTGCCTTCTGAGACTGGAATTATACGGGGAAGGGCACCATGCCCACCCAACATTACCTGGGTTGTGGGGATAGGAACTCTGGTCTTCACCCTGCATGCAAGCCTAATTTAACCACTGAGCCATCTCCCCAGCCCCTCCTGTCACCTTGTGAGGAAACTTTCTACCTCATGATGAGGACAGGTATACACTGAATAAGCAGGGTGTGTGTGCTCACTGTGAAAACAATCCCCAGCTCAGCTCCAGCTCCTAGTCCAAGCCTGGCACACAGTAGGCACTCAAAACCTGTGTTGAGTGAATGAAAGAATGAGTTAGAATGTCTGAGGGCTGGTTCTGTTTACAGAGTGAAGCTCCAAGTCTCTCCAGATGAGTCCATCCGTGGTCTCTGTCCCATGAGGAAACTTCAGGGTTTCTTCTTATCCCTGGTCCCTGCTGAAGCATACAAGTCTGACCAAACCCCAGCGAAGAGGCAAGCTGTTTGGCCTTCCCTTTGGGAGTGACTCAGTCACATTCTGGGCCAATTTTAGTAACTTCGAACTCCTGGCTTAGAGACTCTAAGAGTACCAGGGTGGGGAGAATCTCTGGGCCTTTGATTGGTGAAATGTTGGACTCCACACAGCAGCATAAAGACACCTTTATAATAAGATAACCCTAGACCCCACTGCCCTGTCCTGCAGGCTTCACACACTGAGGCAGTGGTTGGGGGCACATCTTGCGGCCTCTCAGGTCACCATCTCCCTTTGCTCTTTCAGGCGCAGGAGGAAGGAGACACATTGACCAGGGGGACCCTGCAGCTCATCCAGCCCATGGTCTCAGGTGCAGGATGGGCCCACCTCTGCTGCTTCAGGAAGTTCCCTCAATCGGTGGCCTCGGAGGCCCTGCTGTGTCTCTGCACCAGTTTGATGTTTGTGAAACTTAGGACAGCACCAGTCTCACTGGACCCTCACATGAGTCCTCTGGGAAGTCACTGCTGGGAATGGCTGTGTCACTAGGGCTTTGTGGCTGATGAATAGCAGCTGTTGTGTATTGTTTCTGGGTAGAGATTTCCCAGGAAGCCCAGCCTCTCTGCCAGCTAGTGGGGAGGAGGATAGGGGTCCCACCAGCAAGGAACAGAGGAAGGAAGGAATGACCAAGCTCTAAGGCCACTCGGGTTACCTGACTCTCATGTTCAGATAACATCTATGGCCCTGTGGCATCTGTGTCCCCATGACATAGATAGTAGCAGAGGTCAGAAGACAGAGGGCTCTGTGTGAAGCAAGCCAGCATACTCCCATGATTATAGGGTGTAGCACATGGCTCAGCAGCTTCCATTTTCATTTGAGGAAATGTTCAAAGATGAGTGTCCTCAGGACTGGGTCGATGGGGACCTCATAAAGGGTTCAGTGGTTCCCCCCAAGTTCTTGACCCTCAGGGGCAGGTGAGCCTGGCGCCATGCTGAGTCTTGCTGAGCCTCCTGGGCTGGTGGGTCCCCCCAGCCTGGTTTTCAGAGGCTGCTTTTTGTGTGTTTATGTGCCATGGGCTTGAATTGTGCTGATGTGCATCGAGGTTGAACTGCAATTGAATCAAATTGGACAGAAATAAATAAATTGAAGTGAAAGGCCTATGGCTATGTGTGAATCTTGCTGGGTGCCAGACTCTGGGGAGTCAGAGATAGGGACCATGCCTATCTTTACACTGGCCAGGTGTAGCCAATGACGATATTGTGGGATTTGTCAAAAGAGCACAGTTGGGGCTGTGGGGCAGGAATAGAAGGGAGGCGTAGAAAAACTGGACCTTTGAGGATGGGTGGGAGTGTGAGAGGAGGGAAGGTGAGGAGGAAGCAGCCTCCCATCTGACCAATGACACCAGTTTACCTGTGTTCCTACGTAGTCACATACAGAGAAAATCCATCATCTACCCAGCCTGTGAGCCACATGTACCCAAATCCCCTGGAAGCCCACCACTAAATCAGAATCTCAGGGAGCTGGCGCAGGAGCCTGCACTTTAAAAGAACTCCTGATTGGGCTGGAGAGAAGCTTAGTGGAGCACTGGCCCGGGTTTAGTTTCCAGCACCTGTAAGTCCAGTTCCAGGGGATCAGACACCCTCTCCTGGCCTCCAAGGGCACAGCGTATGTGTGGTGCACTTACATACATGCAGGCAATATACTTATACACATAAAATAAAAATAAATAAAAAGAACTCCTGGAAGGTGGAGGTACTGCTTCGTCTCAGCAACGCTGCCAGTATCCCTGTGAGCAGCTGTCACATCTGCACATCAGAATCACCTGAAGACTTGTCAAGACAGACTGCAGATCCACCCTGGGATTGGTCCTGCAGGTTCGGTGGGGTGTGGACTAAGACTTCTTGAGAAATTCTTGAGTAGGGCTGAGGCTGCTGTTGAGGGAATTCTAAGGGTCACAGTTCTGACAGAGACTTGAAGCCATCCAGACTCAAGGAGCACCTCCTCCATTCTTCTGAGGCCCTGAGGAACCCAAACAGTTGTACTACTTAGCACTAAGATTTGGCCCACATGCTGGAATTGTAGGTATCCCCATCATACCTGGCTAATGTGGAATTTGTTTTAGTTTGGTCTTTGAAACAAGGCCTCATTCTGTAGCCCATGCTGGCCTGGAACTCCCTAGGTAGCCAAGACTGGCCTCCAATTCATGACAGTTCTCCTGTCTCAGCCTTCTGACTATTGGGATTGAAAGTGTGCCCCACCATACCCCTTTCTTAGCCACACACCCATTCTAGACTCTAAGCTCTCCAGCCCAAAGCACGATATTCGACCATTGAACAGATGGTGGAAGGTGAGAGAGACAGCCTGGGCTCAGCTGCCCAGAGGTCCAGCTGGGCATTCTGGCCCTTGCTTGGGCACTGCTACCCTTGACATGGCCACTCTGACCTCACTAGCCTCTCACTTCTCACTACTAAGGAGCTTGCACTGTGCTCCAGACCAAAGGTACAGCCAAGCCAGTTTCCAGATCCCATCAGTGCAGGTCTAGCTCCTGGACTATTTGTGGGACTGACTGCCCTGCATAACTACATTGTTACTTTGAACAAGGATGTTTGATGGAACTGAAGGAATTAATGAGGGTTACCTTCTAAGTGAAGAACACTCTAAACAGAGATCTGCCTGCCTCTGCCTCCCAAGTGCTGGGATTAAAAGTGTGTGCCGCCACACCTAGCCTGACTCTGATTTTTAATAACTGGGAGGAAAAGACAATATAACTAACTTAGTTTATAACGTACCTGCAGTCACTCAGTGCATTCTCTCTTGGGACTGTCAAGATGACTGTTTTCACAGTAACAACCCCTAACATTTTCTGAGCACCCTCAGCTCTGCACAGATTGAAGAGACTCCAGTAAGTCTGTAATATGATTGTCAGAACACACACATAATCATGCCAGTGCTGTGTATCAGTCAGCCTGGGCAAAGCATGTGGCCTAGGGGTTCAGCCAGCCCTTACAGTCTTCCAGTTCTGGAGCGTGGAGCGTGGAACCTGTAGTTTCTCCTGTGGCCTTTCTCTTTGACTTGCTTCTCCCTGTGTCTCTTTTGTCTTTGTCCTAACCTCATCTTCTTAGAAGAATGCCAGTCACATCAGATAGGACCCACCTGTGTGAGCTCATTTTAATATTTACTCCTTCAAAGACCTTCCTTTTGAATGCAGTTTCATTCAGGAGTACTGGGAGTATTAATGTAGGCAAGTGGGATGGTTAACCTTGATTGTGAACTTGATTGGCTTGAGAAATGCCCTTGAGATTAGTAGGTCACACTTCTGGATTTGTCTGTTAGGACATTGCAGTGATACTTCCCATGTGGGAAAGGCCCACTGTTGTGTGGAGCCTTGAGCAAACGTCTGTTTACTCCCCAATGGTGCCCCAATTCACAGACCAAAGAAATGCTTCCATCCAAGTCTGTTTTAGAAAATCAACGAGTTTACCGGTTTCTTTTTTTTTTAAAAGATGGGTGACTCAAAGGTAACTGCATCACCAAAAAGCCAGCTTGGTTGATGACTTAACAAAGCTGCATTCCAGGTATTCTCTCTCTAATTTGTAGGTAGTTCCACCAGAGAGTGCCCCCCCCGCTCCCCAGCAGCTGTTTACTGCTTTTGTAATCTTGGGAAGGGCTTTGTGAATCTTGTAACTCTCAGTTTCCTGAATCTTGCAGGTTTTTATTAGCTTCTTGAGTTTTTTTTTTATTTAAGATTTATTTATTTAATGGGTATAAATATTTTGCCTGCATGCATGTGCCTGATGCCCATGGAAGTCAGAAGAGGGTGTCAGATCCCCTGGAACTGGAGTTTCAGACAGTTGCATGCTGCCTTGTGGGTGCTGGGAATCAAACTCAGATCCCCTGCAAAAGCAGCAAATATGCTTTTTTTCCCCCCTTGGTCTTTTTGAGACAGGGTCTTCCTGTAGCCCCATTATGTAGACCAGGCTGACCTTGAACTCACAGAGATCCGCCTGCCTCTGCCTCCCCAGTACTGGGATTAGAGGCATGTGCCACCACACCTGGCAGGCAGCAAGTATTCAGAACCTCTGAGCCATCTCTTCAGTCCTTGACACCTGGAGTCTCATAAACCTCCCTTTCTCCACCCTCTAGGAGTGAATGTTTGAAGTCAGTGGAGTAGCTCTGCAACACCCACCCTGAATGTGAGCAGGGCCATCCATAGGCTGGTGGCCTGGGAGAAATAAGAGTGGAAAGGAAAATTCCAGACGTGCACTGCATACCTCAAAACCCTGTTCTTCCTGAGCAGGCGTGTTAACTGTTGCTGCCACAACCTGTGGACAGTGGACCTTGTTCTGAGGCATCCAGCTACGGGGATCTGTCTGCAAATAGTCTTTATGGGACTATCTGGTCTCTGATTGCATAAGCCAATCTAATAAATCCCTTTATAATTGTATATAGCTACATTATACACACATATATATTCTATTGATTCTGTCTGCTTAGAGGCCAGTTTTTTGTTGTTTTTGTTGTTTAGATTTATTTTATTTTTATGTGTATGAGTGTTTTTGCCTGTATGTATGTGTGCACCATGTATGGCCTGGTCCCCCTGTAGTCCAGAAGAGGGTGTCAGATCCCTTGGGACTGGAGTTGGAGATGACTGTGAGCCATGCCTTGTGAGTGCTGAGATCTGAATCCAGGTCCTCTGCACGAGCTGCCAATGCTTTTAACTGCTGAGCCGTCTCTCCAGACCCAGGAGTCCAGCTTACCAAACTGCGGGTCATGATCCCATATGGAGTTGCATAGCTGAATGTGGAAGCCACAAAATTCAGCAATAGTGAAGGTTTCTGAATGTGTAATGGCCAAAGATTAATTCAAAACCAAATATGTAACAAATCCAAGGTATCCCTGGCACCACCTACCTGTTGTACACTGTACACACTGCAACCTTGGATTTGAACACACATGTGCACTTTGCATCACACCATGTAACACTAACTAAAGCTGCCTGAAGCCCCTCAGCTGATTCCAGACTGCTGTACAAGATGAACTGCAGTGTTTTTACTGTAAAGAGTGTTTTCTGCTCTTACAGACACAGAAGGGTTTAATTACTGAGAGTAAAGGCTTTGAATATTTTCCTACCATTATTCCTCAGAATGTATGAAATTAGACTGTCTTCGGATTGTATTATCTTATAACAAGTGATTTTAAAAATTGCTGTTTCGGGGCTGGAGAGATCAGAGGACCTGGGTTCGATTCTCAGCACCCACATGGTATCTACGAACCCTCCTTAACTCTAGTTCCAGGAGAATCCGAAGCCCTCTTCTGATCTCTGTGGCATTGCATGACATGGGCGCACTCACATACATGTAGACAATACACTCACACACATAAAATAAAATAAAAATATTAAATATATTTTTTTTAATTGCTGTTTAGCCGGGCGTGGTGGTACAGGCCTTTAATTCCAGCACTCGGGAGGCAGAAGCAGGCGGATCTCTTTGAGTTCAAGTCTGGCCTGGTCTAGTGAGTTCCAGGACAGCTGGGGCTACAGGGAGACCCTGTCTCAAAAAAAAAAATAGACCAAAAAAAAAAAATTTCTGTTTAAAGTCGGGCATGTTGGCGCACACCTTTAATCCCAGCAGTTGGGAGGCAGAGGCCAATGAATCTCTGTGAATTCAAGGGCAGCCTGGTCTACATAGTGAGTTCCAGGCCAGCTGGTGCTACTGGGAGACCCTGTCTCAAAAAGACCCCCCCCCCAAAAAAAAAGCTGTTTAAATTGCTGATGTGAATTTCATTAAAAAAAGAAAAAACAAAAACAAAAATCATTGAACACCAGGTGTGGTGGTGCATGCCTTTAAACCCAGCCCTTGAGAGGCAGAGGCAGGCAGACGTCTATAAGATGGAGGTCAACTTGGTCCACATAGTGACTGGGACTAGGGAGACCCTCTCAAAAAAAAAAAAACAACCAAACCAAACAAAAACAAAAAAAAACCTATTGACTGTGGGGCTGAAGAGATGGTTCATCAGTTATCACTTAAGAGTACTTGCTGATCTTGCAGAGGACCTGTGTTTGATTCCCGACACCCACATAGCAGCTCACATCTGTCTGTAACTCCAGTTCTTCTGACCTCCATGAATGCCAGCAAAACACTCACATAAAATTAAAATAAATAACTCTTTAAAGATCATTGAATGAATTTTGGTTCAGGATTAGGACAGAATTTCTCAATTTCTGAAATGGCCCTGAACATCCTGCTGCCATTTTGTACCACGTACATATTTGAAATGGTGTTCTCAGTTGCTCTGTGTCCTGCAATATCAATTATCCAGCCAAGATTTAATTCTTTACATAAACATAAATGAGTAAAACCATCTCATTAATATACAAATTTGCTTTTGTCTTTAATAAGTGGTAAAATTATATGTATACCAAAGAATTGTTTTAAAATAAATTTCTTTATGATTTACTATCAGTAAATGTTTGATTTGTATGCCTATTTTAGGTACCTATATCTCTCGGGTCCTATAAAGATTTCTTGGGTAAAAAAGGGTTGCAAGTGGAAAAAAATTGCAAAGCTTTTCCCTAGAACATCCTGAGTAACAGCAAGTGACAGACAGCATAGCCCATAGCAGGCAACCTCCCCTTTGCTATAAACTGGACGTTAAGGGCTCTGAACCATTTATTACCTCTCAAATGTAAGCTGCCCTTCCTGACTTCATGATCTGGTTCGTCTTGGATTCAAATTAATGTCTTTGCAGGCTGCCAGCTCTTGAAAACATACAGAGCCCATCCAGTTTTAGGATTCTGGATGGGCTCTTGGTGGGCTGCTGTCTAGTGTTAATAAAAATTGAACTCAGCAGGGCTCGTGTCACCTGGAGTCCCAAATAATGAGCCCAGGAGTTAGAGACCAGTATGGGAAACACAGCAAGACTAATCTCAAATACATGAACAAATTAAGAAACACTAAAAATCAAACTCAGGACCCAGCAGATGGTATGATAACATGGATGGTCTGTTCAGACTCCTTTTTTTTTTTTTGGTCTTTTGAGACAGGGTCTCCCTGTAGCCCCAGCTGTCCTGGAACTCACTATGTAGACCAGGCTGGCCTCGAACTAACAGAGATCCGCCTGCCTGCCTTCCAAGTGCTGAGATTAAAGGGGAGCACCACAATGCCTGGCTTGACAATACCAACTCTTATTGGTCAGTGATCCGCAAACACTTGCTGGGCTCCTGCACAGCCCTCTGAGTGCAACACGTGAGGAAGAAGGGCACCACCTAATGGAGAGGCAAAGATATCCACCTGAGTCCATGACCCTGTCTGAGTTTGGGTGCAGAGCAATTCCAAGAATGACCAGCAGAGGGCCTCAGCACCCAACCTCACCACGGCAGGTCACCCCAAACTGCTTTGCTCACTGCCTAACTCAACAGTTGCCTTTTAGAAAAGGAAAATTTCATGTCTAGACATCACTCTTGCAGGTGGTAAGTTTTTGTTTTGAGATGGTCTCACCATGTAGCCCCTGCCCTCCCAGGCTGACCTTAAAATCACAGTCTTCCTGACTCAGCCTCCTGAGTGCTGAGATTACAGACCTGTGCCATTGTAAGTGATAATTTAAAACATTTTTCTACATTTATTGTGTGTGTGTGCGTGTGTGCTTCTCTCTCTCTCTCTCTCTCTCTCTCTCTCTGTGCGTGTGTGTGCTGTACCATATAAAAGTGGAAATCAGAAGACAACTTGTGGGAGTCGATTCTCTCCCATGGGGCACACGCTTATTTGAACTCTGTGTGCACTCTGCATTGTGGGAAAAAGACAATTTACACCCATTTTGAAGACAAAGATAATCGAGGTCCAGAGCCCCTGAATGCCTCACAGATAGTGAGGCTGGGATTCAAAGCCCAGGCTATTTGGCTCCAAATCCCATTAGTTTCCCAAGAGTTTCCATTCCAGGATTCCTTTAGATAGGCAGGTCTCAGCCCTCTCCATACCTTAGAAAGCTCTCTCTTTGTGATTCCACCATGTAGATGCTCCATCAGGTCCCCCGCAGCCCCAGCAGAAGGCCCCACAACATCATGGTCCAGGGGATTTGAATGCGCCTCAGGTGACTCATTGGTAACCACGTAGAGGACCGCCAGCCTTGGAGTAAAAGGATTGGGAAGGTCATACCTCCCACCGTGACCCACTCCTGTCTGGTTTTTGCCTGTTCCCCAGCTTCAGTTACTTCACCTGCAGTAGACATTCCTCTCTTTCCTGGTTACAGTGCCAAGTTCCCTTGGGGATCGCTCTCTCGGGGTTCCCCATCTGGCAACCACTTCTTAGGGTTCACCCTCTTTGAGACCACTCCCTGGAGACCACCTTCCTGGTGTCCAATTCCAGGGACCACCTCTGGGCTTCCTTCCTCCTGGGATCCGCCTGCTGTAGACTACTTCCTAGGACTACATCTTGAAGCTCACTCTTCTGAAGACCACATCCTGAGGACCATCCTCCTGGAAACACCTCTTGGGGACCACCTCTTAAAAGGACAGAACCTCTTAAAAGGAGAGATGGCTCAATGGTGAAGAGCACTGGCTGTGTTTGTAGAAGACCCAGATTCGAATTCCAGCACCCACATGATGGCTAACAACCATCCGTAACTCCAGTTCTAGGGGATCCAACTCCCTCTTCTGTCCTAGGCCGGCATTGTACAACATGGGGGCACTTACACATGTGCAGACAATACACTCATACACATAAAATGAAAATAATAGTAAAAAAGCTTCGTCAACACACCAGTTTTGTAATCTGGAGGCTGGGGAAGGTGACCATTCTCCTGTCGACCTCTTGTGATCTGAAGGATGTCTGGCTCATCTACTGCAAGAAATGGCATGTGACCCAGAAAAGGACATTTGGCTCAGGCTGGCCAGAAGGAGTAGATCCTGGTCTCTAGGCAGGGTGAGCTGCTGGGTTTCCTTATCTGATTCAGTAGCAAGGTAAGCTGCTGGGACCACCATCAGTGCCACGCTGGCGACCTGCTAGAGGAGGAAAGGACTGGAAGACAGCTGATAAGTGGTGTGGCAGGTTGGATCTGGAGCAAGCCATTGAGTATCTGGATCTGTCTGCATATAAGGCCACCATGCCTGGACTCCCATGATGTAGACTGATAAGTTTTGTTTGTGTAGGAGCTGGTGTGTTTTGGATTTTTCTCACTTGCTAACTAAGACACATTTGGGCAGCTCAAACAAGATAGAACCAGCAATCTCAAGATCCATCGACTTAGGTCCTTCATCAGTTTTGTAGGCTGATTACAGCCTCATTTCCCCCAGGCCCCAAATTACGTGAATTGCCATGCCATATAACAGTTAACACCTGAATAAAACAGCCTGAGTCTTTAGTTTTTAAGAGTAGGGCTGAACCTGAAGGACACCTGTTCCTCTAGATGCTGCTTTTTAAAAAAATATTTTATTATTTTGAATTTTTGTGTATTTTTTAATTTTAATTAAAAAAATTTAGTTTTAATTTTGCCTGGTGTAGGTAAGTGTACCCTTGTCATGCAGGCCCTTGGAAGACCAAAGAGCTGTGTCAGATCCCCTGGAACTAGAGTTACAGACAGTTGATAGCTGCCACATGGGTGCTGAGAACATTGAAACCTAGGCCCTCGGCAAGAGCAGTCAGTGCTCTTAACTGCTTAGCCAGCACCCTACGAACCCTGCCAGGTATCTCTTGGAACTGTGCCCTCCAACTGTGCTCTGGAATTGTGTTCTCGACTCAGGTTTCACCTGTAATTTTATTTCAAAATGGTTTCTAGCTGGGAGCGGTGGTGCACACCTTTAATGCCGGCATTGGGAGGCAGAGGCAGGCGGATCTCTATGAGTTCCAGGCCAGCCGGTCTACATAGTGAATTCCAGGCCAGTTGGGGCTACAGGGAGACCCTATCTCCAAAAAAAACAAAACAAAAAAAAGAGTCATTAGTCCAGATTTTGTCATTCCTCTAACTAACGTGTGACTGAGTTTTCATTTTCGCTTTCCCATCATTGTGCTCACTCCTCTTGCTGCTGTTCATTTCCCAGGCCCTCTCCCTCTTGCCTAGGCTAGTGTGATGGCTAATCTTGGTTGTCAATTTGACTGGATCTAGAATAAAGTGAAAAGCAAGCCACTGATCAATCTTCTTGATCAGATTATTTGAAGTGGGAAGACCCATTCTAACTGTGGGCAGCACCTTCTGCTGCAGCCCAGATACAAGGACATTCAGGGAGCTTTGCTTTTGACTGCTGGCCTTCACCCTGCTGCAAATTCGTATACTCTATTGCTACTGGTTATGATTCCTTCACTAGTATTAGAACCGGCTTCTTCAGGCTTCCAGTGGCTCTCTAGAAATACTCCAGGCCTTCAGCACCAGATTGAGACTGTTGAGGCAGACAGCCATGTAAACTTGACAACTACTGGGTTCTCTGCCTCTCCAGTATGAGACAGTCATTGTTAGACTACTCTGGCCATGTCACGTAAGCCAATCTAATAAATCCCCTTTTAACGTATGTTCATCCTATTGCTTCTGTTCCTCTAGAGAACCCTGACTAATACAGCTAGATAGCATCATTTCTAGAGCTCAGGTAGCCCAGTGCTAATGTGCTCAAGAACCTTTCATGGCTGCCTCTAGCAGCTGCAGATGCTCCAGGCCTGGCTCCTGAAATCCTCCTAGAGGTCTTTCTCCATGAACTGGGTCTAGGTGTCCCTGACCCGCAGAGTCCTCTCAGTCCTGACCACCCTTGGTGCACTTGCCCACCTCACAGAATTGCATCTTTGTCCTTCTCATACCAGGATCATTTCCTGCTTCTTGTCCCTCCTGTCCTGCTGGAGGGCAGGGCTGTTCATGCCCTTCCCCTTTCCTCCCAAGTCCAGCTCAGGGCCTGCACATAAGGGAGCTTGGCAAACATTTGCTGGGTAATGAAGGAATGAACAGGCTTGACCACCAGGCCCTGGCTCTCCAGCTCAGCTCTTGCCGCCCCCACACCTCTTTCCTGGTGGTTCCAGTGTGCGACAAGTGACAAGGAGGGCCTGGAGCCTTTTGCTTCTTATGTGCTGCCAGGCTCATCTCTGGAGATCATTTTAAAGCTCTCCTCTAAGAAGACACTCTGAAAACATCGTCTTCCAAATCTTTTTCCTTTTAAAACATTAATGTTCCTTTTAAAACATTAACATTTTAAAATTGCATTTATGGGGCTGGCGAGATGGCTCAGCACTTAAGAACATTGGTTGCTTTTGCAGAAGACCAGGGTTTTAATCCAGCACCCACATGGCAGCTAACAACAGTATGTAACTCCAGTTCCAGAGGATCCAACGCCCTCTTCTGTCCTCCACGGGCATTGCATGACACGGATACACTTACCTACGTGCAGGCAATACATGTATACACATAAAAATAATAAATAAATGAAATATTTAAAATTACATTTATTTATCCTGTGTGTGTGTGTGCGTGTGTGTGTGTGTACATGCCACAGCATGCTCATGGACGTCAGAGCACAACTTGTGGGAGTCATTTCTTTCTTATCACCATGTTGGTCTTGGAGATCAAACTCAAGTCATCAGCCTTGTTAGCAAGTACCTTAACCGTTTGAGCCATCTCAGCAACACCTCCCCCCGTCAAATTTATTTTTGAGACAGGGTCTCCCTGTAGCCAAAGCTGGCCTGGAACTTACTTATAGACCAGACTAACCTCACTCTCACAGAAATCCACTTGCCTCTGCCTCCTGAGTGCTGGAATTAAAGGACACCACGCTCAGCTGCCAAAAATTAGTTTTAAAAGCGTGCACATGACTGACTGCGTGTAGTGGGACACACTTTTAATTACAGCACCCAGGAGACCAAGGAAGGTAGATCTGTGTTAGAGGCCAGCCTAGTATACATAGTATGTTCCAGGTCAGCCAGGGTTACACAGTGAGAGACTCTGTCTTTGAAAAAGCAGATGTATAGCCGGGCGTGGTAGCATACATATTTAGTTCCAGCACATGGGAAACAGAGGCAGGCAGGTCTCTATGAGTTCAAGGCCAGACTGGTCTACATAGTAAGTTCCAGGACAGCTGGGGCTACAGGGAGATCCTATCTCAAAAAGACTGAAGGAAAAAAAGAAAAAGAAAAAGAAAAAAAGGTGTGTGTGTGTGTGTGTGTGTGTGTGTGTGTGTGTGTAAGGCTAGAGAGATGACTCCGAAGTTAAAAGCCCTGGCTACTCTTGTAGAGAGAGGACCCTGATTTGGTTTTCTATAATTCCAGTTCCAGGGGATCCAGTGCCTTTTTCTGGCCTCTGTGGGTACTGCATGTACATGGTGCACTTACATCCATGTAGGCAAAACACTCAAACACATAAAATTTAAAAAAATAAAATTTAAAAACCATTGTACATAACAAGAAAATTTGGTATGGAATACTTAGTTTCAGTCAAAAACTACTAGGTTGGAGGCTGGGGGTATGGCTCAGTGGTGCATAGTGTTTGCTGTGCGAGTATGAGGACCTGCATTCAGATCCCTTGCACCACAAAAGAAATTGGGTGTGGGATCCTGAACCTGTAATCCCAGTCCTGGGCTCACTGGCCAGCCAGTCTAGACAGTCAGCCAGCCAGCTTCAGGTGCAGTGAGAGACGCTGTCTCAAAAAAGGTAAGGTAGAGAGGGATGGAGGGAGATGCCGACATCGACCTCTGACCACCACACTTTCATTGTGGGCACACATACCCTCACACTCACATTACACACATGCATTCACATCCCCACACACACTACCAGGTGTCTTCCCCCTTTGACATCACTTCCCACATCTCCATTTTTATGCTTATTCTTCCTGTGATGTCACAGAAGCTGCCTAACTCCACCTGCCTCTCCCTGAGCACCCAGTCAGCTTCACATTTCACTCCATCAAGATCCCAAACCCAGAGAATCAGAAACTTTTTTTTTTGAGACAAGATCTCACAGAACTCAATATGTAGACCAAGCTGGCCTTGAACTCACAGAGATTCACCTGCTTCCTGAGTGCTGCAAATAGTCAGGACTTGAAGGAAATGAGTGGGGGTGGGGAGTTAGGAGAGCAAGGTAAACAGGAATGATCTGGAACATTCCACTGGGCAAGGGCAAGGCGGGGGTGGGGAAGTTGTTTATTGGCTGGGCCCCTTGGGCACCAAGTGCTCAGGGCAGGGTGTGGCCCAGGCTGTATGTGGTGAAATTCCAAGAAGTCAGACCCAGCTGTGAGTGCCAGCCTGACAGAGCCTCACCATTCTGTTTATGAAACCAGAGAGCTTTTCCAACAGAGCTGCAAATGCGACCATGGCTAGACCCAGAGACAGCAAATAAACAGCGGGTGGGAGGACAAGGAGCTCCCAAGGACATTAACAGCCAGGCCTGCGACACAGGCAGGGCCATATCCATCAGTATACAAACAGAGCTTTCCAGGTCTGGATGGGTGAGGGCCTCAGAGATGGGGAATGAACCAGACAAGGGTGAGGATCTCTGGAAGGAGTGCTCTGGGTCGCTTCATGCAATGTGACCCTTGCAGCTGCCCCAGGAGCCGGAGGCTGGGGAGGGGCCTGTGCTTGGGGCTCAGTGCTCTGAGGTGCCATCCTGAAAGTCCTTGAGAGGTTTTCTCTGAACTGTATTTAGTAAGTGGAGTCTGACAGGATGGTGGGATGTGCACAGCTTGTGGCCTCAGCTCCCATATGGTCCCAGCTCTGAGCAGGTTCTGGGCTGCCTACAACCCCATCCTTGCATGGTAATCACAGCCCACCGCAACCCCAAGTGGTGGTATGGGTGTGGATGTGGGTATGGAGGGTTGTGTTCCCTGTGGAATCTAGGGGTGACCCAGTTCCTCCAGGCACTTGCTCAAAGCCTAGCTACTGCTGTGACCTTAGCAACTGAAGAAAACCAGGACTCACCAGATGTGGTGGTGTACTCAGGAGGCAGAGACAGGTGGGTTTCTTTGAATTTGAAGCTAGTCTGGTCTACTTAGCAAGTGCCAGGGCAGTCGGTGCTACCTGGTGAGACCGTCTCAAACAACAATAACAAAACACACACACACACACACACACACACACACACACACACAAAAAAAAAAAAAAAAAAAAAAAAAAAAAAAAAGGGAAAGAAAAGAAAAAGAAAGCTAAGACTCTGTTTTGGTTTTAGGTTGTTTTTTGTTTGTTTTTTAAGACAGACTTTCCCTGTATCCCCGGCTGGTCTGGAACTTGATATGTAGACCAGACTGACCTCAATTTCACAGAAATGCAACACCTGCCTCTGCCTCCTTAGTGCTGGGATTAAAGGTGTGGGCTATCATGCCTGGCTATTTTTTTATTTTTTTGAGACAAGGTCTCCCTGTAGCCCCAGCTGGCCTGGAACTCACTATGTAGACCAGGCTGGCCTTGAACTCACAGAGATCCACCTGCCTCTGACTCCTGAGTGCTGGTATTAAAGGCGTGTGCCACCACACCCAGCCTGAATATTGTTTTAAAAAAGATAGAGTCTTGCTATGTTGCTCAGAAGATCTCAAACTCCTGGGCTGCAGCATTCTCCTGCCCCATTTCCCCAGGTTGCCAAGGTTACAGGTATATATGTCTGGATGAAAATCAGGACTCTTGAGAAATACAGGCAAAAGGAAAAAGAATTCTTTTCCTGCCCGTTTGAACAGTCTCATATATTACCTAGCCAGGTCTGTGAGGAGATGTGGGTGTCAGAACACAGTGCGACCCAGGCAGGTTGGGGAACTGTGACTGGGTTGGAGAGGCACCTGCTCCCAGACTCAGTGCTAAGGTCCAACATACCACAGCTACTTGGAAGTTCTCTCAGGGGATGGGAAGGTGCTCCCAGGGTAAGATGAACCCCCTGTCCTGACATAGAGAGTATTGTACAGGCTGGGGAACAGACCAAGACACATCTGGGGCAATGGTGAAGCTCTAAGGTGAAGGTTTGCATAGAATTTGCCTTAGTATTGGCCTGCAGGGCAACTAGAGCTAGGCATCCTAAATCCTTGTGGTTCATATCTGCAGCTGTAACCAACTAGATTGGAAAAATAGCTTAAAAATAATGTCTATGTTGAATATGTGCCAACTTTTTTTTCTTGTCATTAGGCATCCTAAATCCTTGTGGTTCATATCTGCAGCTGTAACCAACTACAGATTGGAAAAATAGCTTAAAAATAATGTCTATGTTGAATATGTGCAAACTTTTTTTTCTTGTCATTACTCCCAGTGCTGGATAGCTTTAGTGTCAACTTGACACACCTGGGCTGAGGGAGCCTCAATTGGGGAATTGCCTCCAGGGGACTGGCCTGTGGTCATGTCTTTGGGGCACTTTTTTGATTGTTGAGTGATGTGGGAGGGTCCAGCCCACTGTGAGTGGCGCCACCCCTGGGCAGGTTGTCCTACATTGTGCAAGAAAGCAGGCTGAGCATGGGCCAGGGGAGCAAGCCAGTAAGCAGCGTTCCTCCATGCCTGTGCTTCAGCTTCTGCCTCCAGGTTCCTGCCCTGAGTTCCTGCCTTGGGTTCCCTCAGTGATGAACTGCGACCTGGAAGATATAACCAAATAAACCCTTTCCTCCTCAAGTTGGTGCTGGCCAGAGTGTTTTGTTACAGCAGTTGTAAAGAAACTAGAACACTCCCTAAACAATACAAAGTAACAACTATTTCCACAGCAGTTACATTGTATTGTTTTGTGGGTAATCTAGACATGACTTAGAAAATATAGCAGGGAGCCAGAAAGATAACTGAGTGGGTAAAGTCATAATATGCCTCCAAGCCTGACAATCTCCAGGATCCATATGAGGAAAAGAGAGAAGTGACTTCTGCACATTGTCCTGACACACACACACACACACACACACACACACACACACACACTAAATTTAAAACAACATACATCTGGGTTCTGATGGGAACAAACCAATGGGGAGGGAAAATATGATGGTTATTTTTGAGACAGAAATCTGGGTATGAGTTAGTAAACAAAAAGAAAACGTGGCAAAGTATACCAAAGTATACTTTTTTATAGAAGAGGCTTGATCATCCTCCAGTTTCGGAATCTACAGGGATCCTGGAGACAATCCTTACGTATAGAGAAACATCTGAGGGGCAGAGGTACTGGACACGCTTCGATTTCTGGAGTTGTGGCTGTCAGTTGTTTCCCAATTTCAGAACGTGCCCATGGCTAGGTTCCCCCCACCTGGGATCCTGCATCAGAAGATCTGAAGTGGGATTTTCAACAAGCAACCTGGGAATTGTCTTTTAGAAGCGGCTGGATGAGTGAGTGGGTTTTCCCCTCCAAGGCTCCCAACAGGAAGGAAAAGAGACATTTCTGGAGGTTCTGTCCCTATGAAGCAAGGGTGAGCCATCACTGCAGAGCCCACCAACTGCCACAGCTGTATGTCATTTGCCATGTAGCAAGAGAACTGGGAATTCATGAGCTTGGGATGCATGGATGGTGCCACTTGACATCTGTCTCCAGGCTTCACAGAAGCTCCTGGTTCTCACTTCCCTTTAGGTGGGCAACTCAGCCCATAACAGACACGTCGCACTCTGTGCATGCACTGGACCTATGTCTTAGGATTCTTCTGGTGGGGAAGTTTCATCCCAACGTGGCTGCTCATAGTGGTCTGACTTGGACTAGTCACTTCAACCCACATCCCTGCTCTGATAGGAGAGGATTTTACTCCTTCAGCTCACCGGACAGGAGTTGAAGGGAAGACACAAAGCCACAGTGTACAAAGTCCTGGGGAAACATCTGAGGAGAAAGGATCAAGTTGTGCCTCCGTGAAACAGCCGTCTGTGACGGATGCCAACTGGCTTGTAATTGAGAGTACTGCTTTCAGCTTTCACTTTTTTCCCCATTCCATTTTCCTGAAACTCCTACGTTGTCGGTGCAGAGTAGGTCTTCCTTTTACGTAGAGGTCTATGAAAGAGCTGTGTGGGGTCCTGATGGGAGGGCAGGGCTGGTAAGCAGCCACACACAACCCCTTGGTGAATCCTCATCTGTCAGCCTGGGCCATGGCTGTCAACGTGCTGTCACTCCTGCCTGAGAAGAGGCAAGGCTCAGGACAGCCTGCAGCTAAGGCGGGTGGGTCACTTCCACACTCGGCTTCAGCTTCCTTCCCCTGAAAGTCAAACGGGAAAGGAGTGACCACTTGTTCCTTATTTAGGACATGGGCTTTGGCAACTGAGACTTGGAGGGCACTGTTTTGTTGTTGTTAACAAGCAACCTTCAATTATAGGTTTAAAATAAACCCAGCCGCCCTCCCTGCTTCCCGGGCTCGTTTCGTTGAGAGTTGGTCGTGGGAAGGGAGAGGCCCCAGTTGCTTGGGGGCTGCGTATAGGCACCAAGTGAGGCCAGCACTCCTGGCTGCTCAGCGGCAGGTTGGAGGTTCAGTCAAAGGAACCTTAGGAATCCATGGCTATGGCAAAATGGCAGGAACCCTAAACAAGCTTTGGGGTGACTTGTGTGATAAAGCCATTGTTAGGTCTACCAGTAACTGAGGCAGGGACCCACACTGTGACTAAATCTAAGTCTTGATTTCGTACCCCTCTACCTCAAATGGTGCCATTATTTGGATCTGGTGTTTTCTCCAAAGGCCTATGAGCAAAAGATCTACAAAGGCCAGCTCCCCCTGTGGATGAGGCTCTGATGCCAGGACTGGTGAGCAGGAGGGATAAGGGGCCTCCCTCCTAACTCCCATGGTGGAGACTTAAGTATCAAGGCTACAGAAGAGTTCTGAGGTGGGATGAAACCAGTCAGCTTTGAGTGGGAAGGTGACTGGATTGTACAGCAAGAGGCAACCAGAAGAAAGGTAGCAGAACCAAGGAGGTAGGGCAGTGCCTGACTCTCTCCCAATCCCTTGCTTTGGCTGTCCCTCCAATATCCTGCCCACTTGCTTCACAGGGCACCAATCTATGAGAAAACTCCACAGAGATATTATGAGGGCTGCGGATATACACCTCACATACAGGAACTCACATAATCCACATGACAATCCCTCGAGGCAGGTACTACTGTTATTCCCGTCACAGGGAAGGAGAGATCAAGGCACAAAGCCATTCACCAGCCTACGAGGCAGTGCTGGGACCTGCATGCAGCCAGCCTGTCATCCCTGGAGACCCAGGTCTTGGCCATTTATCTACCTGAATTACTTTCTCTCCGCTCTGACAAAATACCTGATAAGAGCAATTTAAAGAAGGGTTTATTTCAGGTCACATCTTGAGGTACAGTCCATCAGGGTAGAGAAGTTATGGGGGCAAAAGCATGAGGCAGCTAGCCACATTGAGTCCACAGTGAGGAAGCAGAGACATGAACGCTGGTTCTCAGCTCGCTTTCTCCTTTTAATTCAGACTGAGGTCTCGGCCCACAGAACGGTACTGCCCACAGGTTGGGTGGATCTTCCCACTCAACCCAATCTAGAAACTCCCTCACAGACATGCCCCAGAAGCTATGTGATTCTAGATTCTGCCAAGTTGGAAATCAGTATTAACTATCATCCATCTCAACCTGTAAGGGCAGCCAACTGGCTGTGTCTTTGCCAGAAGGACCTGAAGTTTGACATCTTTGTACGTTGCACTGGTTATTCTGTACCTGCCACACAGACCAAATTCCCAGAAGCATATCCCTTACCTGAGCTCTACCAAATCAGGTCCCCAGTAAATGTTAAGTTCTTTGTTTTTGAAATATGATGTTCTTTCCACTTGTATGAGGTTCTTAAAGGACTCACACTCAAAGAGACAGAAAGCAGAGTGAAGGTGGCTGTGGTAGTGAGGGAATGGGGAGTTTGTGTTCATGGGTGCAGGGTTTTGGTCTAGGAGGATGGATGGTGGTGATGGTTGTGCAACAGTGTGATTTAACTTAGTATCATTGAATGGTACACTTAAAAATAGTTAGGGGGTGCTGGAGAGATGGCTCAGCGGTTAAGAGCACTGACTGCTCTTGCAGAGGACCTAGGTTAGATTCCCAGCACCCACATGGCGTCTACGAACTGTTTTTAACTCCAGTTCCAGGGGAATCCAACACCTCTTCTGACCTCTGAGGCATTGCATGACACAGGTGCACTCACATACATGGAGGCAATACACTCATACACATAAAATAAAAATACTAAATAAAATACATATTTGAAAAAATAGTTAGGGTGAGGCTGGGTATGGTGGCACACTCGCAGCTTTCATAATATCTCTGTGGAGTTTTCTCATAGATTGGTGCCCTGTGAAGCAAGTGGGCAGGATATTGGAGGAACAGCCGAAGCAAGGGATTGGGAGAGAGTCAGGCACTGCCCTACCTCCTTGGTTCTGCTACCTTTCTTAATTCCAGCACTTGGAAGGCAGAGGTGGGTGATCTCTGTGAGTTCTAGGCCAGCCTAGTCTACACAGTGAGTGAGTTCTAGGCCAGCTGGGGCTACAGGGAGACCCTATCTCAAAAAGACCAAAAAAAAAAAAAAAAAAAAAGAAAAAAAAAACCCCAAAACAAAAAAAAAAAAAAAAAAAAAAGAAAAAGAAAAAGAAAACCACAAAACAACAACAACAACAAAAACAAAACAAGGGGCTGGAGAGTAGGCAGAATGGTTAAGAACACTGGCTGCTCTTATAGAGGACCCAGGTTCAATTCCCAGCACTAGCACAGAGGCTAACAAGTCTAAAATGCCAGTTCCAAAGGATCCAATGCCTTCTTCTGACCTCCACAGACATTGCATGACATGGGCACACTTATATGCAGCCAATAAACTTATACACATAAAATAAAAAATAATAAAGTATTAAAAAAAAACAAACTGAATGTGGTGGCGCACACCTTTGATCCTAGAACTTGGGGGGCAGAGGCAGGCGGATCTCTGTGAGTTCAAGGCCAGCCTGGTCTATACAGTGAGTTCCAGGCCAGCTGGGGCTACAGGGAGACCCTGTCTCAAAAAGACCAAAACAAACAAACAAACAAACAAACAGGTTAGGATGGAAGAGTTTGTGCTATGTGCATTTTATCACACATAAAAACATGCTATTTTAACAGATAAATGTATTTTTTGGGTGATGGGGATGAAACCCAGGGCCTTATTCATGCTAAGTAAGTGCTCCACTATTGAGCTACAACCCCAGCCCCTAACTTGATTCATGACAAGAAGCTAAAGCTATTTCCGGGAAAGACAGGGGTTGTGACAAACAGATTCGTCTGAACAGCCCTGATTGGGTCCAAATCCTCAGAACACAGAGGGGCTGGTCATCACCTTGTGGGTTAAAAACACTGATGTGGTTTGGATAAATGTCACTCATAGGCCCATGATTTGAAAGTTTAGTTGTCAGCCTATGATGACGTGGTCTCCTGGTGGTGGAATCTTTAAGGGGTGGGGCCTGGTCAGATAAGCTGTGTCATTAGGGATATACCCTCAAAGGGGATTATGGGATCCTAGCTGCTTCCTGTTCCTTTCTTTGCTTCTGGGCTGCCAGAAGTGAGCCGTTTCTTTTATTACAAGCCTCCATCATGATTCTTTGCCTCCTCACAGATGCAAAAGCAACAGGGTCAAGCAACCATGGACTGAAACCATGAATAAACCTTTTCTCCTTATAAGTTGTTAACCTCAAAAAGCTCACTAACACAAGCACTGGCCTTGAAATCAAGCAAGCCAAGACTGGACACTAGCCTACTACTGCCTCCTGTAAACCCATTGCTTATCAATACGTTTGGGATTAACAGCTTTTTATTATTTTATTTTTTCAAATTCTTAAAAATTATTTTTATTTTATGTGTTTGTGCATATTGCCTGCATGTAGGTAGGTGTACCCATGCTGTGCAATGCCGGAGGAGGACAGAGGAGGCTGTCGGAGAGGCTGTTACAGAGAGTTGTCAGCTGCCATGTGGGTGCTGGGTTTTGAACCCAGGTCTTCTACAAGAACAACCAGCGTTCTTAACCACTGAGCCATCTCTTCCAGTCCCAAGGGATTAACAGCTTTTTAAAAGAGTATTTTATTGTTTTTATGTATATGAGTGTATTGCCCGCCTGAATGTAAGTGCTCCCATGTTGTGCAATGCACGTGGAGGTCAGAAGATGGCATTGGATCCCCAGGAACTGGAGTTATGGATGGTTGTTAGTCACCATGTAGGTGCTGGGATTTAAACCCAGGTCCTCTGCAAGTGCACAGTGCTCGTAAATGCTGAGCCATCTCTCCAGCCCCCAGGATTAACAGCTTTTACTTCAGGATTACTATCAGGGTCAAGTGGGGGTAATCAACACAGATGGTCACTATGTTGGGCTTGGAGTTCATACCTGGCTTCTTTTATGTACTCACTCCATGTCCTGGGCAGTGGCCATCAAAGCGAAGGTAAGGTCATTGGGTGGTTGTCCATGTCTACGAGCCCATCACTGTCAGTGCCCTCATTAGCTTCCACTGGCAACTTGACACAGCTTAGAGTCACCTGAGAAGGAATTTTCAATTGAGGGATTTCCTAGATCAGATTGGCCTATGGGTACGTCTGTGGGTATGTCTTGATTGATAACTGATGTAGGTGGGCCCAGCCCACTGTGGGCAGCATCATTCCCTGAGCAGGTGGTCCTGAGCTGTTTAAGAAAACTAGCTAAGCATAAGCCTGTAAGCCAATCAAACAGCACTCTTATGGTTTCTGCTTCAAGTTTCTGTTTGAGTTCCAGCTCTGACTTCCCTCAGTGATTGGCTTGATGGACTGGAGGTGTAAGCCAAGTAAATCCTTACCTCTCTTGTTGCTTTCTGTCAGTGTTTTTTTTTTTGTCACAGTAACAGATATGAAAGTAGAACAGTTCTCTTGCTGAGAGAACTGAGCAGCCAGGGCTGAACTCAGCTCCTAAAGCTTTTTCTCCCACTCTGAGCTGTCTGAGGGGCCTTCATGTGCTGCCTCTGGCTCCTCAGGGAACCACCCACTAGATGGCCACCATGCAGGGTTTCTGGAGTCTCTGTGGGTGTGGTCTTCAGGAATAGGTACCTGGCAGTAGTCTGGTTACAGAGGCGATACGGGCATCAAGGTGATGGGCTATGCTCAGGAGTTCCTGGGGGCAGGAGGTTGGGGTTTCTTTGGGACCCACCCAGCCTAGAGGTTCAACAAGTCTCCAATGCCCTCCATTACTTCCTGGAAATGGGCTCTTAGGTGGGCAGGCAGACAGTTCAATGATTCTTTCTATGTAACATATTTTCTACCAAGATTATTTGTCGGGAGAGAAATCTCCCTTCAAAGCTAACTCCCAGCCCTCAGAGGTAGTCATAGGGTAACATGGCTGGCTTGAAGGACTCCCAAATTCTTGACTGCTCTGTAGCTCCTACACTGGATCTAATTTGTCAGATTCCGGGGCTCCCTCTGAAATACTCAACCCTGGCTCTTCTCAGAACCCTCTGAGAAGGCATTATTGTGATATCCCTTTGGTGGTCTCCCTGAGCCATCCTTGTCTGTTACCCCACTGTTTTTTGTTTTTTCAAAAATTTTTATTCTTTTTAAACTTTTTTTAAATTAAATTAAAAATTTAAAATTTTATGTGTATGCGTATTGCATGTAGGTAAGTGCACCTGTGTCGTGCAATGCCCGCGGAGGACATACGAGGCTGTCGGATCCCCTGGGACTGGAGTTACAGTTGTTAGCTGCCATGAGGGTAAGTGCACCCAGGTACCCATGTCGTGCAATGCCTGTGGAGGTCAGAAGAGGGGCTGTCGGACCCTGGGACTGGAGTTACAGTTGTTAGCTGCCATGAGGGTGCTGGGATTCAAACCTGGGTCTTCTGCAAGAATAACCAGTGTTCTTAACCGCTGAGCCATCTCTCCAGCCCCCTGTTACCCAACTGTTAACATGAAGCCAGTATCCCCCTTGGTTCCTGAGTCTGTTACAACCCTACATCTTGATCATTCCACTTGTCTCCCTGGCTTCCTGTAGGGCTGGCATGTGGCTCCAGGGCCTTCCTTCTCAGCAGTCCTCCCCAGACATTAACATGGAGGACTTCCTCACTGCTGGCCATCCCTGCCCTCCTGTGCCCTGCCTCATCCCTGCTCATTCTTCCAATTGAACTTACACTGGCATCTTCCTCATCAACTTTCTTTACCATCAGTTTCCCTGTTAGAACTAAAATCACAAAGAAATCAGGTTTCTTCTGTGCCGTTCCCTCACTGCCTTGATCATTTCCTGCCCAGCAGTGAGTAGCTGCCACAGAAGGCTTCGGAGTAAACACACATGCAAGGTTAACTGGATCCTGGGGTAGGAATGAACAACTCCAAACACCCCCATGGCTCGGTGCAGTTCACAGGCTCTTCCTACACCTCAACAATTGCAGTAAGGAAATCCAGTTTTAGATAGAAGTACCCTTCATTTTGCCCATCTCCTAGCAGCGAATGCAACATGGGAAGCAGGAAGGGAGGGGGCAGAAAGACAGCCCTGGTGCAGGGCTGAGGCAGCTCTCAGTTGCTTGATGGTGCCCTGTGCTTGTGGAGTTTCTGTGAAGGTGTAACATTAGAGGACACCCTAGCCAAGCAGCCAATTGATGCATGATTCTTTAAAAAAATTAGTTATACTTATTTATTTTGGTCTTTTTGAGACAGGCTTTCCCTGTAGCTCCAACTGGGCTGAAACTTGCTGTGTAGACCAGGCTAGCCTCCATCTTATTGAGATCCTCCTGCCTCTCCTCCTGAGTGCTGGGATTAAAAGTTGTGCCCCCACACCTGGCATTATTTTCATTTTTATGTTGTATGAGTGTTTTGTCTGCGAGTGCATCTGTGCACGCAATGCCTCCAGAGGCCAAAAGAGGGCATCGGATTCCCTGAAACTGGAGTTATGGATGGTTGTTAGCTGCCATGTGGGTGCTGGGAAGTGATCCTGGGTCTTCTCCAAGAGCGGCCAGTGCTCTTAACTACTAAGCCATCTAATGAAGCTCATATAATCACTATCAAAGCCAAAAACAGCCTGCAAAAATGGCTTGCTCCTCTTATATTCAACTCCCTTCGTCTCCAGGACTGGAGCCTGGAGAATCAGAAGGGAGGCATAGACACCAGATGTGGCTTTCTTCAGGGCTCCACAGGGACTGGCCCATGCTGTGGCCAGCCTCTTGCCTGCCATCTGTACCTGTTACCAGTGGGGTACATAGCACCAGTGTTTGTGTTTGGCTTAGCCCTGGGTAGAGATGCCACCATCTCTGGACATGAGATGTGAGAGATTGTGGGGCATTTCTGGGGCCTCAGGAGGGAGCAGCTGGTCCCTAAACGTTCCCAAATAGCCTGAAACCCAGCATTGACTGCTCTGTGCTGGATATGGTGTGAATAACACTTGCGTTGGGTTTCTGTGATGGTTAGTGTTGTTAACTTGATAGAACTTAAGACTCTGAGAGATGGGCCTCTGGACATGCTGGCTAAGGAACTGACTTAATTACACTAATTGATGAAGGAAGGCCCATCTTAATTGTGGGCAAGACTATTCCCTGGGCAAGGGACCCCAGGCTCATTAAGCTGAGCACTATCATGCAGGAACCCATCCCTCTCTACGTCTCTGAAGAGACAATGTGACTAGCTACCTCAAGCTCCTGCTGCTGTGACTGCCCCACAATGGCTGTAACCCTGAACTCTGAGTGGAAATAAAGCCCCGTACATTAAGTTGCTTTGGTCAAAGGTATTTTATCACAGCAACAAGAAATGAAGACAGTATTGTTTTAGGTAATAGGCTTTTTTTTTTTTTTTCCGCCTCCTAAATACCTTTTCCCAAAGTCATCGTGACCAGAATCATACTGTACATTGAGGTGGCCATGGGGTTGGGTGGGGGAACTTGCTGCAGAGTCTAGTATGCCCCCTTGCTTGTCAGTGATCAGCCGTAGTCCAATGCCACTCGGACACCAAGGCCGTGCTCACAGGGGCTGTAAACATCACTCAACGGCGGCTGGCAATACCCCTCTACCCAGCTGGAGGCTGAGGCTGTCGGTGAATTGCTTGCTTGTGACCATCACTAGAGTTCTCTGGTTGCTTTATTTGGGACACGTTAGGGTCCTTGTTGGTATCTCATCAAATTCAGTTGCTGGGACTGGTGATGTTGAGGTATGCCTGGGGGCCAAGAGAGAAGCCCAAGAAGACTTAGGGACCCCACAAGTCCTGCTTTCTAAGTTGGCACTTAGAACAGGATGGCGAATGCCTTTGTATTGGTACCTTAGCTTCTCCACGAATGTTTCCTCTGGGGTAGCCTTTTGAGGCCCAATCCTCAGTGAGAGGGTACAGGGCTTTACCTGTTCGTTGGCTCTTTACAATGACAGATGTCCCCACATGTGGGTTGACCATCTGTCTGTAGCCCTGGGGAGGCTACTCCTTTGCCATGCTCACTAAAACTTGCAACACTCAGATGCCAAGCTGAGTTTCCTTCTGTTTCATGTCAACATGGGCCCTTACAACTGAGCCAGGGGGAGAAGAGGTCAGGCAGCCTTCTCAGTAGTTACTGCACAGAAAACAGACTTGCTGGCTTAGCTGTGGCTAAACAATGGCCAAGAGTGGCTGCATGGGGCATCCTAGCTCCAACTGCCTTGGCTGCTGCCCCCTCAGGTCCCTCCTACTGGCCTCTCACCAAACTGACCACAGCTGTTGATATCCCATGAAACTGCAACCAAATGTCTTTTAATTAGTGTAGTGGACTGTGTGCGTGCCCATGTCCCATGCCTTCCTCATTTGCTCTCCAAATCATTTGTTTGGTTTTGGTTTTTGAGACAGGGTCACCCTGTAGCCCCAACTGGCCTGGAACCTGCAGTGTAGTTCAGGCTGGCCTCAATCTCACAGAAATTTATTTGATTATGCCTCCTGAGTGCTAGGATTAAAGGCATGTGCCACCACACGGGCTCTTATTTTTTAGATACTTCTAATACATTTATTTATTTAGTGTGTGGAAGTTAGAGGACAATCATCAGGAGTCTGTTATTTCCTTCTACTTATGTGGGTCCAACTTATTTTTGAGACAGGATTTCTCATTGAACCTGGAGATCATTGATTTGGACAGACTGGCTGGCCAGTGAGCTCCATCAAGGGATCTGTTCGCCTCTGCCTTTCAATGCTGGGGTTGGACACCCACCACTCCTCTCAGCTTTTGTGTGGGTTCTGGGGATCTGAACTCAGGTCCTTGTGCTTATGCAGCAGGCACTTTACCAACTGGGCCATCTCCCCAACCACAACTGCCTTTTAAAGATGCTGCCTGGGTGCTCAGGCTTCCTAGGGCACCACTGGTTGGGAATCAGCCCCTGACTACCCTACCCATTGTGCCTGACCCTTGAGACCTGCCCTGAGTGGGCTGCAGGCTTGGGGACAGGATTAGAGCAAATCACCGGGTGGCCATGTTGCCGTTTAAAATATAACATTTATTGCTTAGATGGTTTGATACAGAACAGTTTTCTTTTCATTCTGAATTTGGAAGTTCTATACAACTGAGTACAAAGAGAAACAAAAAGTACCAAAACCAAACTTGTGATTCTCTGTTCATGTGGCATAAACCAGTTTTGTACATAACATGTAGCAGCAGTTTTTAAGTTCCCTTTAGAAAAATATGAATTCTACACATTTATTATTGTTTCCTGTTTAATGCATGGGCTGAAATCACTAGGATCAACTTCCTTCTTGAAGAAAGAGAGGAGAGGAAAGAGACAAAGGTAGGATGAATCTGTCAAACTGGCATCCTACTCCCGGTGTTCCCCCGCGGGGGTTGTTTCGTTTTTGTTTCACAGCCAGGTGTTTCAATGTAGTGATTGAATCTCAGCATTGTGTCCGTTAATTAAAGAGAAAAAAATAAAAGAGAAAAAACTTGCACCTCAAAAATTTTTTTCAGAAGATCCATATATATATATGTATATATATATATGTATATATAATATATATATTTGTAAAAGCCCTGAGAGAAGGAGAAAGAGAATCAAACAAAATGTATAGAAACAAATTAGCTGGACATGCAAACTAAACTATGATTCACCCAGCGTTTAAACAAATCACAAATTTCACAGTTTAATATTGGGGGAGGCGGGCAGAACAACAAACAAATAATACATTTCTCAATCTCACTAATAAAATGTGGCAAGACCTTATTGACTACAAAGGTATAGATCAGGCTAAATAAAGCTTTAAATCAATAGTGATTATTGCGAGCTGCAGCCCCGGCTACAGACGCTGCTGGGAGCTGATCCTTGCTACATCTCACCGCAGCATAGAGTTCAGTCATGGCTTCTCCCCACAATATCATGAGTTTAGTGTGGAGAGTTGCAAAGAAAAACAAAACACGAGAAACCCCAAATAATAACAATGAAAATAACAATAACAATTGTAATAATAATAAAAAATAAGGGATGCAGGAACTGGTTTTAACTTAGAAGACCATGGGATCATTGGTTCTGATTTGTATCTCTATAGTAAATAAAATCTCATTTTTAAACTGGTTTATAATTCCCTAACACAGTTAAAAAAATCATATACCTCAATCTTCTTTCATATGCAAAGATATCACTTTTCATTATCTATAGACTATCTATCTTCCTTTGAAGTCAGGGTGGTTGGATTTTAGCCACTAGAAATTGGTGGAGAAAAGGGTATGCTTATCTCTGGGGACACAAGTCTAAGCAGAGGAGGATCGCATGAAGCCAGAAGCAAGGAGAAAGAATACGGCAAAGGAGCACCTCCCCCGGGGAAGGTGAGGCTGTGCAGGGGTGTGGCGGCAGGCACAGGTCTAGTAGCAGTGTGGCTTGGGCATCCTCAGGGTCTCAGCTAAAGGGAAGGGTGCTGAACACTGGTCAGCTACAGTAGGATCTGTTTCTTTTCACTGATGCCAGCTACAATGAGGGACATCTATTGCTTGTATAGAACGCTCAGGAATGAAAGGAATCCTGCTTTAGTGCACCAGGGGCTCAGGCCAGTTAAGGAACCAGCAACAGCACTTCTACCTTTAGGTACCCACCCCACATCGCAGGAAGGTAAATATAAACCTCTCATCGAAACCTCGCACATGTAGTTTTATTACCAGTAGTAGTATTTCCTTGCTTTTCAAATGACAGTAGCACAGCTGGGGGGTAAGGCTTGGATGGGCTCAGCAGGAAGACTGGATACCTTGCTCATGAGTAATGCATCCGTCATTGCCTTGCTTCCTCAAAAGCCATGTCTGTGGTGCCCCAGGCTCGGCCTGGTGTCTCGGATGCCTGCTCCCCGCCACATGTGCATCCTTGCTCTCCCCTCTGAGCCGCTCCTTGGCCATTTTTGGAGGACCATTATTGGCCCCTGCTGGATTCTACAGTCACAGAAGAAAGGCTTGTCTGAGTACAGTAGAAGAGCTGTCACCACAATGCGCCAACAAAGCTTCAGGCACATGTTATGTGGGGACCAGGGGCTAGTGCAGGTCTCCCAGGACAAATATTGCCCATTTGTTTCTGCAGAATGCAGAGGCCAGCAAATTGATGAACTAAAAATAACAATAAAATAATAATAATATTAATAACAACATATACCGAATGAGGAGAAGAGAAAATCAAATATACGACATCCAGGCATGTCATCCATAGGTTAAGTTGCTGGGGAGGTAACTCTTCTCTGTAAATTAAGAACTAATGTCTTGAAACTTGAATAGAAACTTTCCCATTTCTAACATGAAGAGTGGAAACAAGGTTGAAGCTAAAAATCTTTCCTGGTTTTTGGCTTGAACCATATTGGAAACCTTCATCAACCATATCCACTAATACCAAGGACCAGATCACAGCTCCTCCACGAGGCGAACAAGAGGGAAAAGAGGTCTATTTTAGAAATCAGCCTCCTATCCATCTTCCCTCTGGTCATGAAGTTCACATCGTTTTCTTCCAGTTATTGGCTACAGGTATCCAAGGGTATGTTTTTTCTTCTGTTTCCAGCTTACAGAACAAACAGTACTATCACAGATTCACAAAAAAAAGCTCAAACACACCAGTACAAAAGGTAATGTTAATGCTTAAATGACAAGGTCCTCCCCCAATTCATTAAAATATTTGTTTTGTTAAAATGTCATTTTGGGAAACACAACACCCACAATGACAAGGGAGGATCCATAAGTAGTTAAGGCACTGGAATTGGCCGTGCTGTGGCTGGATGCACGGGCACTGGGTAAGGCTATGGCACGATTTGGTTGGCTGCATGCCTAGTCATCTCTCTCACTCTCTGACAGCTAAAGGACACTGAGAAAACCTCATGAAGTCTAGATTCGTGATGCTCTGCTCAGCTGGTTTTGTGCTGGTGGGGAGAGGGCAGGCTGTCATTCCATCCCCAGGAGCTGTGAGGCGCTGTCGGTGGCAGCCAGGATGGGGTGGGCAGGCCTCTTGCCACATAGCTCCAGCAAGTCTTGCACAAGGGCTGCTGGGCTTTCAGGGTCGGTTTCACCTGGAGATACCTGGCCCTTGGGGGTGCTGTGGCTGGGCTCAGCTGCCCGCCCTGCTGCAGCCTTTTCCTTCCCAGCATTGGCCAAGCTCTCTTTCCGGCTTCGGGTGATGGCCACATGGTTGCTGGTGCTAGGAGCTGACTCAGCCTCATTCTCTGAGACAGGGTTGTTACCACTATGGGTGGACTCATCCTCACTGTCCTCCTCGGCCTGGTCCTCCTTGTCGCTGTCCTTCTCCTGGTGCTTGCTGTGCCTGGCTTTCTGGTGGATCCTCTGGTGTCGAACTAAGCTGTGTTTTAAGGTGAAGGTTCGCTCACAGGTCTGACACTTGTATGGCCTTTCCCCTGAGCAATGGGAGAAAATAATGATCAGTCCGTTAACAGGCAGGCCATCAGTTCCCACCTCCCCTGCTCAACAAAAAAGCAGCAGCCAGAAATGAGTGCATAAGAACAGGACCCCTGCTGTTCAGGAGAGCCCTCTCATCTGTCTGAACTGGCAAGTGCCAGGGGTCACATTTATCTTTCCTGTTTCTCTTGACCCAGGTCTTTTACAAACTGATTTTTTTTTTGTCTTTTTGAGACAGGGTCTCCCTATAGCCCCAGCTAGCCTTGAACTCACAGAGATTCACCTGCCTCTGCCTCCCAAGAGCTGGGATTACAGGCATGCGTCACCAGACCCGGTGTGAAAACTGATCTTAAAAAGCAGAATACTAGAAGCAGAGGCCTGTGGGAGGGACTCTATGTTCCTCTCTCAGGCTCTGCAAAGAGAGCAATAGCCTCCTAAATTGGGGCACAAGGAGCTACAGTAGGGCTTTTCCTAACTGCTTATGCTCCAAGGTACCAGCATCTCTGTCCAGAGCCTGGCACCGACACTCCATACCTGAGCACAGGGCCCGGCTGGCTGTGCCAAGGCTGCTGTATAGGGAGGCAGGGGTACAGCTGTGGGATCTAGACAAGGGGTTTGGAGTACTTTCTTTGCAGGGAAAGAGGAAGAAGAATGTTTCATCTTTTGGATTTGTGGTTACATGCAGGGCTCCCTTTTGCTGCCAAAATAGCGATCCTGCTTTGGAGTTTGCAGCTCCAGGTCCACAAGTGGCAAGCTGAGTGCTGGGTGGAATATGCATGTGCCCATGTGACGGCCAGGAGGATCATGTCACAGTCCCATCAGGTTGGCTGATTGAGGGCCAAGAAAGGAGCAGTCTCACCTGCCTGAGGCTAGTGAATGACATCAAGTCTTCCCAACACAGGCCAGGGTAGCACCTGCCTTCCCTGGCATTTTCCAGGGTCTGGCTCAGGACTAGACTAGACAGGACATGTCCATCACTGCTATTGTTCTAAAAATCTGTACAGATAAGGCAACCATCATCTCCATCTATAGTGGACAAGTTTGAGGCCCAGGGGCTGGGAACAAATTATAATGTTCTCCAACGCACCCCTGCAGAGGGGCCACCCTCTTGACTTGTAGAAGGCCAGGACCATTCCCAAGGCTAAGAAGACAACTCCTTAAAACCGCCCCCCACAACCAGTTTCCCAGGCTCAAAGGACACACCTGCAACCTAGCCAATTCTCAGTGGCCCCTGGCACTGACTTCCAGCGAGACTCCTGATGACCGTGGTGGGCCATCCTTGCCTCCTTTGGTGGACTGGGTCTGGTCTTCCCTACCTGTGTGTGACCTCATGTGCCGGGTGAGGTCCTGCAGGGACCAGAAGCGCTTGTTGCACACACTGCAGACCTTCTTCCTCTTATCTGCTTTGCTGGCAGTGCTTTTGGGGGAGTCTGTCTTTGGTTTCTTGTCATCGTCACTCCTCTCTGAGCACCTCTTCTCAGCTGTTCCTTCTCCATCAGAGGGACCCTCTGTCTCCTCATTCTGTTTCTCCTCTGAGGTCTCCGTGGTGCCTGGGGCTGGCTCTACTTCTGGGGATTCAGCAGGCTTCTCCCCAGGCTCGGGTGTAGGTGGGGTCCCCTCAGCTGTTCTGCCAGCACTCTTGCTCTCTAGCAAAGGTGCCTCTTTCTCATCCTTGGGCTCCTGGCAGCCATGTGCCTTCCTGTGGCGGCTCAGGGTACCCAGGAACTTGAAGCTTTTCCCACAAGTGTTGCAGGTGTGTTTCTGGTCCTGCTGGGCTGTGCCTTGGCTCACAGTGCCTGCCTCACCCTCTGCCAGCTTGAAGTCCATCAGCTTGCTGGCAAAGTTGAGATCCAGGCTCTGGTTGCTGGCTGTGTCTTCCTCCGGGCCGTCTGCATCCCCACTGCTTTCTTCCACACCGCACTCTTCCTCTGGCTCTGGGTTCTCTTCTGTGCTCCTTTCTTCCTCCTTCCCAGGGGAGGTTGCCTCTGTTTTGGCCTCGTTTACAGTGGGGTCCTGTGTAGTCGGGCTGAGCTCCACGGCTCCCTCTGATGGCAGCTGCTCTTTATCACGTGCTGTGAGATCCAATACCTCACCTGCAGTGGTAGATGTCTCCGTGTCTGACTGACTGTCTGAGGGAGCAAGCAGAGCAAGGAAGCAGTTCAGATGGGACAACACAAACATGCCCTTTCCAAGGGCTCTGCTGGGATTTAGCTGGACCCACCCTGGCAGCCTAGACTCTAAACTTAGTAAAGACTTCTCAAACTTGCAATTGTAAGGGCAAGACCAGCCTTCACATCCCCGCAGGTTGGTGGATGGGCTTCTGGGTCTGGCTGTGCCTTAGAACACCTGGCCCCCACTGTCATACCCATGTACACTCTGCTGCCCCCACCCCCAGAAGGTATGAGTGACTCAGGCAGTTGAGACAGAGAGGGGTGCATTCCAGAGACTCACAGCACTAGGGAGGTCGAGGAAGCCAAGTTGTAAAGGTTATTTTTCCAGTGCAAAGAGCTTATACAAACATGCAATGCACAAAGGACCCCTCTCCCCAAATCCTCTAAAATGTGGTTTCTAATTATTTTCACAGAAAATGATCCCAGGTGCGGATTCTATGTATATGGTACAAGCACATCTCCAGGTAGAGGCTAGAGGTCAAAGGAGACACACATGCACCTGGAAGCAATGTATAGGTGGTAGAAACCTTTCAAAGGGGAGAGCATTCATGCAAACCTGGTCAAGAGCTCATGGGGGAAAGCAGGTGGCCCTGAAGGGTTATGGGAGTGTGGGCAAGTGTTAGGACAGGGAAATCTAGAGTGCAAGTCTTTTGCAGACACTTAACTTCCTGTCTCCTGACTTGTTCCCGCCTGTGTACTCCCCACAGCAAAACTAGATATGGGGAATTCACTAGCTTTCGATGACCATAAGAGAGGGCACTCCGACCAACACTAATGATACCAAAGCCAAGCATGCTGGTGCACACTTGTGATCTCAGTCCTTCAGAGCCTAAAGCAGGCAGATGTAAGTCTGATGCCAGGCTGGGTTCAACAGAGAGTTCAAGGCCAGCCTGGGCTATGAGATAAGATCTCAAAAAACAAACACCGAGGCTTCAGAAATGAACAAATGATCATGGTATGAAGATAATTTTTGACAAGAAAAGGGAATCCTGAGAGATGTATACTAATGTCTATGTCATAGGAAAACATATGCTCATCTTATACAATTATATTAACAGAGAGCACTCTAAGGAATGGATTTTGGTTTAAACTCTACAAAAAGCACAGAATGCTAGACCGTTTGCATTATGGGTAATTTTTTTATGTGTTTATGTGTGTGCATGTGTATATGTATGTACACGACTTTGGAATGAAACCAGAGGCTGATGTCTTTTTTTTTTTTTTTTAGACAGGGTCTCCCTGTAGCCCCAGCTGGCCTGAAACTCGCTATGTGGATCAGGCTGGTCTTGAACTCAGAGATCCACCTACCTCTGCCTCCCAAGTGGGGAGCCCAATTTAAAAGATGAAGCTTTGGTTAATTTTTTTTTTTAGGATATTTTTGTTTTTTTTTTTTTTTTTTTGAGACAGGGTCTCCCTGTAGCCCCAGCTGGCCTGAAACTCGCTATGTGGATCAGGCTGGTCTTGAACTCAGAGATCCACCTACCTCTGCCTCCCAAGTGGGGAGCCCAATTTAAAAGATGAATCTCTGGTTAATTCTTTGTTTTAGGATATCTTAGGTTGTTTCTATTATTCTTTTTTATTTTTATTTTTTAGCAAAAAAGTGGAATTTTTTTTTTTTTTATAAACAGTCTTGTTATGTAGCCCAGGCTGGTCTCCCGCTTACGATCCTCCCATCTCAGTCTCTGAGTCTAGAACTTTCCCTTTCTTGTCCTCAGCTAATACCCTAGAACCTAGCACATGGTTTGAATTGTAGAGAATATATTCAAAATGATAAACCTATAAAAAATAGAATGAATTTTGAAACCAAACCCAAGGACATGCACTAAGATCCAACTGTCCAATTCTTGAACCCTGTCTTAAGAGTACATAAGGGAAGTTCTCCCCATGGAAAATGAGAAAGGCCCACTCCTTTGAACAAAGGGACTTGGTTGCACTCCACCAAACTTCCACTAGGGGGAGTCTTTTGTCCTTCAAGTTCCAAGCAAGTCTGATATTGGTGATTCTTGGGAACAATAGACTTAACCTTGTCACACAAGGTGAGTAGTCAGTGTGAAAGCCAAGTCCTACTCTGTCCTTCTTCTCAATACCCACATCCCCAAATGTAGGTAGCTAAGCTAATTGCTTTTTATAAGCAATACTACCTTAAAAGCATGTGCTGCTTCTCTGTCCCCATCAGTCCCTGTGAGTGTCATTAACACCTAGGAAAATTGCTGGAGGAAGCAGAGATCCCCCCCCCCGGCAGATAGTGAATGCACAGCTCCTCCTGCAGGGCAACAGAGTTTCTGCCAGTCAGCTCCATAGATCTCTTGTTCCCTAAAAATAAAATCACTCAGCTGATGTTCTGCATAACCAGATGGGTGGGGGTGTCTCTGCCTGCACTTCACCTGATCTGTTCAAGTGCAGGGAACACTTCTGGGGACCAGTCTACATGGACACACAGAACTTCTGACTTGGTAAAGGTGCCTTCCATTAAGGAAAAGTTGTAAAACATTCATCTTCATACAATTTAGAGTCCTGTCCAGGTGCCTACCAACACGATGGCTCCTCCACGCATCATCGGAGTAACAGTCAAGGGCTTCCCTTAAGGGCAGAGTGCAATGTTTCTATTTAAAATTGAATATTTAATGTAGCCTTTTAAGAGAAAACTGTCCCCCACCAGAGTATTTTTATCATTGTATTGGGGAGAAACTGAGGGTACATTTTTATGAAAGATCTTATGTGGTTGAAAAAAGCCACAATGACATGATAAAACATTTTATTTTAAAAGAATGCAATCTATGCATGTAAACTAGAAAATCTCAGGAATGTCCTTGTCATTTCCTGTCTTTAAAAAGTTGGTCTGTTCTGGGACTGAGGACGTAGGTCAATTGGTAGAGTGCTTGTCTATCATGCAGTCCTGGATTTGATACCAAGCACTGTATAAAATGAGCATAGTGGTGCACGCCTCTAAGCCCAGCACTCCAAAGGTAGACTCAGGATCAGAAGTTCAAGATCATTCTCCATTGTATAGGCATAGTGAGTTTGAGGACAGCCTGAGCTATATGAGATCCTATTTTTTGAAAAAAGAAAGTCTGTTCCTCCCTCAGAGGAACTTCCTGGGAGGGAGTCCCATGAAACCACCACTGTAGCCTGCTACCATGCCTATCTGGTTTGTAAAATTTTTTTTTGAAATTCTTAAACCTCCCTCTTCTGCTTTCTCTCTCCCTTCTAAATGAGTCCTCTATCTCACCATGGACTGTGTCCATAATTAAAACAAACACATCTCTTTGATGTTTTCACATTACAACTTTCAGTGATTTTTTCCTAGAGGCTCTGTCCCTTTAAGAAAATCTATACAGCTTCCAGGGCAGGGCCTTGGAAAAACAAAACCTCTAACTGTAAACTTAAAAAATAAATATACCCACAGGCTAACACTTGGTGCCAAAGCTAAGCTTGGACTATAAATTCTGCTTCAGCTCTGCCATCAGCAGAGTTCCAGTATATGATCATCCTGTATGAACAGGATGCAGAGGCAGAATGAGCAACTATTATTTTAAGACTTGTCTGAGGACATGGGTACCCACCCAACAACCTCTATTGTCAGCTGCCCTCCTTCCTTTAGAATTGGTATGGAAAGAATCACATGGCCATTTTGTAAACCAGGCTGTAAGAAAATGTTCCAGTCCAACAGGTATTGTGGCAGTGATAGTTAAACATTAACCGGACAGTCTGCAGCAAAGACAGCTGCCAGCAGTGCATTGGGTTTCCTGAGCCTGAGAAGCAGATCAACCTTGGCTCACAGGAACCCAAGCCATGGCAGGATTTCATGGGCATCTACACCTTTCTTTAGTCAAAGATCCTGGAGAATTATGCTGAAATGAAAGTCATCAGAAGGAGTCAGCAAACCAGCTGACCCTTTCTGACCCTTAGAGGTTTCACTAGCGCTAGGTGGGAAGTTTAGGGAAGGATAGAAGTGGCTTCCCTACTGGGGTCAAATTTCCCAGAAATCCTGCCCACTCTAATGTGCCATTACAGAGGTAAGGACAAGGAGATTAGGGGTCAGGATTAGTACCTGTCAAGTCCACACTAACTAGCAGGTTAGGGGGTGCCTCCCACACTATATAATACTTTATCCTACCTAAGTCTGAGGAAGAGAAGTCACAGGACACAACTACAACCCTAGATAAACATGGGGAATCTTGGTTTACTTCAAGCAATGGGCAAATGCCCAGCTTTCAAGACCCACAGGACTGAATCCAGTACTTGTAGAGCCCTTACTCTTACCTGGGGGCTCATTTAAGTGATGTGCAGAGGCTTATTTTTCATATGGTTTGTTTTGGGGAACAGGGGGTGACACACTCCAGCAGTTGGAGATGATGGAGTACATGAGTAAACACAAAGCTGAAGGGAGAAGGTGGCGTAAGAGGAATGGGGCAGTGTTAATTACTCTGTAGGGGTTGGAGGGAGGAAGCACACATCAGCACAAGAGAATAATACCCGGATTCAGGTCAAGCAGAGTTGTGATTAAAGAGAGGACATGCAGAGTGCTTTTTCAAACAGGGATATAGGTTTATACTGGGAAGAGAGTTATTGTAAAGAAAAACAGCCTGCCTTGCCCCACCTTGACTCTCCAACTAAAAGCTTAGTGGCCACAATTCCTGCAATACTGAGCCCTAATGGGCAAGCCCTGCTCAAGAAGCTGCAGATGCAGGGGGTGGGTGTTCCCCCAAACTTCAAGGTTTCATATTCCTTTCAGGTGCTCACATCAAGAGCTGACCTGTACACCTCCGGCACACCCCACCTCCCAGTACCAGGAACAACAGCATCTTCTGCTAGGAAGGTGACAGACTTTCCCCAGAAGCTCCACAAAGTCCCCTAGGCCCTGCCACTATTTCCCCAGCTCCACAGGCCTCGGTGTAAATCAATCCTGCTGTATGGTTACAGCAGGAGGCAGAGTCAGGCTTCCAATGCTCTGTAGGCCCCTGTTCTAAGCTACAGTATACACAGGGTGGAGTAGCTCTGGCTCTGGAGCTCATGTGGCTTTTAACTGAGCTCTGGGGGAGCGCCCTCTTCTCTCTCTGGTTCTCCATCACCTGGAGGCACTACCTGTGCTATCATGGGATCCAACATCACCCTCTTTTGGGGGGATAAGCCCGTTTCTTCTCAGGGAGCAGGTGGTAACTCCATGTTTGCGCAACTGGTGGCGTTCACAGTTAGATTTGGTAGAAAAGAAGGCATCGCATTTTTGACAAGGGAAGGGTTTCTGACCTGAAGCAGGAAAAAAAAATATGTATTTATCTGGCTTTCTACTGCAATGAAAAAGAAAAGTCGCTTTTGATTTATTCTCCTGGGATTGCTGGCAATTGTTCACCCCTCCACCCTTTTAAGAAAATAAAACATATTTTTCAAAAACCTGAGAAATGACAGTAACTAAAATAATTATTTTCCCTTAACTTTCATGGAATGGAAAGAGTTTTTATCTTCAAAATACTAAAAGACAGTTAACAATGAGACCAAGATATATATATTGAAAGCAAAACAACAGTATTACAATAAAAATGTTAACAACAACAAGATTTTGTAAGGCACAACAAACAACACCTGTATTCAACCACAGAGAAAAAACACTAACCTCCTATCTGGTGAGTAATGTATCTTTAGGGCTCATATAGAGAAGTCAGAGGGTCTCATCCAGTGGCAGACCCCTCCCCCACCCCCTCCAATAGGTAGCTGTGGCTCCTCACAAGGGGACATTCTGCAGTGACCTCTGTGCAGGTTACTGCAGTCCCTACTGGCAAGACAAGAGGGACTCAACACACTGGTTCTGGGATTTTCTTATCCTTGCTTTGTACTCAGCTAGGTAGTAAATAAATGACCAAAATGCAGCAAAGTCCGAATCAGGTTATATATGTTCTGCTCCACAGATGCACAGAGAATACTAGGCCAGCCTGCCTGGCCTGAATCCCATACCAGCTCTAAAATGGAGTGATGTGCTAGGAGAAGGGCCTTCCTTCCTTCCCCAGGGGAGGCTTCGGCCTCTTCATTTATTTTGATTCCTTTTGCACTGTAAACACCATGTTTCAAAATGCATTGGAAACCCTGCGGCTTATCCTGGGTTTGAGAGGGCTGATGGCAAGGGAAAGGGCAAGGACCAAGGGGGTAGAGTATGGATGAGAACGTAGGACAGGAGAGCAAAAGGAAGAGGAAGAGGAAGGGGGAGGAGAGAGCAGAGAGGAAAAGAGAAAAGAGGGAGGAGGAGAGAGGAAGAAAGGAGAGGGGAGGAACAGAAAAAGGGGAGAAGACGACAAAGAAAGAGGGAAAGAAAGAGGGACGGGAAGAGGGAGGAGCAAAGGGCAGGGGGGAGAAGAGGCAAGAGACAGGGAAAGAAAGAAGTGGGAAGGGGAAGAGGGAAAGGGCAGCCCCCAGTTTCAGGAGGGAGACAACAATGGCAGGTTGTTTGCTGAATCACTATTTTCTTCCTTTTTCCCTAGTTGTCAGATTCTAGGTTCCAGTTTCTGGCTTCACAAGGGAAAAGGTATCATAGACTAACAAACTTCAGAGCTGCTGCCATAGTAGTGCTGCCTTGAAACCTTGACCCTGTACACTACAGTCAAGAACTGGCGAGAAGAGTCACCTGACATTGTTCTCTGAAAATGTTAAGTTGGGGCTTTTGCTTCAGATCAATATTGGCTTGAGCCTGGGCTAGTGCAGTGCCCCAGGCCAGGCACTGCTGGAGGCCCCCACAGGGCTTACTGCTGGGGTGAGCTATAAGGGTCTCTGGCTTTCCAGGGGGAAGGCAGGCCCAGCACTGCTGATGCAACAATGTAGTCGGATTTGTGTATCAGGAATAATCAATGACAAGGAACATTTATTCCCTCTTGGGCTCAAAGAACCTTTAAGATGATGCTTTCAAATGACCTTTTGGAATTTTTTGACAATATAGATGGGCTGGGGATGCAGTCCATCAAGGGTATAGCTCTTGTACTAGCACTCAAGAGGCCCTGGTTTTGAACCAAAGTGTTAAAACAGGCAGCAGCAGGGCTGGAGAGATGGCTCAGCAGTTAAGAGCACTGACTACTCTTGCAGAAGACACGAGTTCAAGTCTCAGTAACCACATGGCAGTTGTGAATCGTCCTTAACTCCAGTTCCAGGGGAATAAGCCTTCTTCTGACCTCCACAGCATTGCACGACATGGGTACACTCACATACATGCAGGCAATACACTCATGCACATAAAATAAAAATAATAAATATTTTTTAAAAAAGGCAGCAGCAACAACCTCTTCCCATAAAACCAGTCAACCACCCCCCCTCACCTCCCCAGCAATTTATATTTCACATGGAGAGAAAGATAAATGGAGCTGGATGTGGTGGTACAGGCCTTCAATCCCAGCACTTGGGAGGTAGAGGCAGGCAGATCTCACAGTGGTCAACCTGGGCTACATATCGAATTCCAGGCCAGTTATGACTACAGGGAGATCCTGTCTCAAAAACAAACCCCATGCATTTGTGTGACTAGTTGTAAAGTATTTCAGTGTGTGCTGTGCATCTTACAGGTGACTTTTTTCGCTTTTCATTAATAACTGCACACAATATTTCTTATTTTTCTTTTATATTTTGTCACAAAGCAAGATGGCAGTTTCACAAAGTTTGGCCAGATGGAGAGAAAGAAAACCAGGTGACAGGAGAACAAGGACTTAGGCTGCTGCTAGTGGTAGAGCATGTGCTTCTTTGTGCAGCATGTTGAGGTACTGGGGTTCTATTCCCAGCACCCAAAAGAAAGGGGGTAAAAAGAACGGAGAAAAGACCAGAAGCTACTATGCTTAGATTCTTTAAATTTTTAAAAAACTGTGTGCATGTGAATGCAGGCTCAGGAGGCCAGAAGAGAGTGTCAGATCTCTTGGAGCTGGAGTTAAACACTTAAACACGTGGGATGTCTAGCTTGTTATGTGGTTGCTGGGATCTGAATTCTGCTCTTAACTACTGGGCCATCTCTCTAGCCCTATGCCGGGATTCTTGATTTCAAAGAAAATGGCAGGCTTCCCACTTTTTTTTTTTTTTTTTTTTTTTTTTTTAGACAGACCCGCCCCATGCCGGGAATCTTGATTTCAAAAAAAATGGCAGGCTTCCCCCTTTTTTTTTTTTTTTTTGTCTTTTTGAGACAGGGTCTCCCTGTAGCCCCAGCTGGCTATGTAGACCAGGCTGGCCTTGAACTCACAGAGATCTGCCTGCCTTTGCCTCTCTCTCGAGTGCTGGGACCAAAGACGTGCACCACCATGCCCGGCTGGCTTCCCACTTCTATTACATGATTTACTCTTTAATTTTCTCATGCTTTGCCTTTATAGGTGGTTTGGACAGCCAGGCTGAGTCTCCATGATGAAGAGTCATATTAATCCTGAATCAAGGTATCCAAGCATTTTATCATAGGAAAGTTCTCTAAGTGATCCAAGTCATTTAAGGCTCACATGTTCACAGCAAAACTTTTTTTTTATTCAAAGAGCTGTGTGCCTTTTGCCTTGTAGGGATATACAAACTTGAGACTTTGTAGCATTTTATAATATGTTTCAAATCACTTGTGGACTTTATCTACACTACATCATTTAATGACCATTGGTAACTTTCATATTATTTCTTTAGATAGGGACGGTGGGTGGGCTGGTTTGTAAGAATGCTTGTAACAAGGAATTACCTTTGTACCCAGGGCCTATATGTCCCTCCATCCCAGTGTGAACATTAACGCCACCAGCCAGGCAGTATTCACTCATGAAGAGCAGTCAGAAATGAACAGACATTTTAGGTAAAATGGTATTACCTGAAAGGCACTAGGATGAACGCAAGGGCAGAATGAACACTGAGAACAAGCTTGCTGAGTGTAACAGGACCTTCTTGTCAAAACCTAAGAATATGGAGTTAGAAATGTGCCTGTTCATTTTCTGAAGAAAATCAGGGTTAGAATTAGCCTGTACCTCAGATGGAAACCTTTGCAGTTGCTTTTCTTTGTATAACAACACAGCACTAACACTTCTCCACCCTCAGGGCTTGGCATGTTTCTTCTCGTTTTTTTTTTTCCCCCCTCTCTCTTGGTATTTGGCAGGGGTATATGCAGGGCTGGGTTAAAAGTGGCCCAAACTGCCACTTAAGAAAGTAAAAAGGGGGGCTGCAGAGATGGCTCAGTGGATTAGAGCACTTGCTGCTCTTGCAGAAAACTCAGTTTGGTTCCCAGCACCCACATCAGGTGGCTCACAACCACCTATAAGTTCAGCTCCAGAGATTTTGACACCCTGATCTGGTCTCTACAGGCGGCCACACACACATAGGCAGACATACAAACATACATACAAATAAAAATAAATCTTAACAAAAAAGAAAGAAGCAGTCAAATATAACCAGTGTCCAAATCACTTTCTATTCAGGTGAGGACATTTTCCTAATTTAAGCTCCAATGCTAGTTGCCCCACAGATGTGGGTAGGAGGTGAGAGGGAAGAGTCTAGAGCTGGCAAAGGCACTCAAAGCACCCATGAGAAAGTGAACGAGCTAGGAAATCCCAGAATGTTGGAGCTGGAGGGGATTCTCAGATATTGCACCATCCTGACCAGTCACTGTAGAACAAGGAACCGGAGCAAAGGGAAGGAGGAAGAGAGGAGGACAGACGCTGAAAGGGACTGGTTGTGTTTTCTGGCACTCTGTCCACCTATGGCCTAAAGACACAGGATGAAATGCTCAAGAGGGAAACGCACAAGAACAGTGCATCGTTGTCTCCTGAGGTACGACGTGTTCATGGAGAGAAAGGTGAGCTGTAGGCTTGGAGAAAATGAGAGGGACAGAAGCAAGTGTGTAGAAATCACATAAGAGGACATGAAAGATGACAGCTTCCTCTTCTGATACAGTTCCTGGAACCTAATCAGGGGAAAGGGCTTAAGTCACGTTTGTGCTGGCAGCCAGCAGGTGGACCCCTAGCTGGACATTTAGTATATGACTTCCTCCTTCTTGTTCCTCTGTGGGGAGTGGGTAAACTAAAGAAAGTGTTTAAGGAAAAGAAGAGATGCTAGGGTAACACAAGAGGATGGAAAGAGGCCATCTCTTGTGACATAGGAAATTTGACTGAAGTAGAGTTCACATTGTAGTCTCTTAATGCGGATCGTTGGAACTCAGCTAGATTTTATTGATTTAAATAAAATTTATTTTAAAATGTACATTTATTTATTTACTTATTTATTGTGTATGTATGTATATGTGTACCTGTGCCATGGTATACTATAAAGGCCAGAAGACAACTTGTCAGAGGCAGTTCTTTCCTTCCACCATGTGTGTCCTAGGGACTGAAACTCAGGTAGTCAGGCTTGCTGAGAAATGCCTTTACCTGTTAAGCTATTTAGATATTAATATTACACTTAAAAAAAAATCTCTACAAATATCTTCCCCGTATGCCACCTCCCTTTCCAGGGTTGTTGTAGAAGTGAAGTTTAACTTCCACATTCTTAATTGTATGCCTTAAGTTAATTCAAGTTTTTGAGGGAGCATCTCACAGAAGCCACATGACTCTGATGGACAGCCAGTTCTCTACTTAGAAAGTTCCAGGTCTGTGGGAAGGCAATTTCCTAGGCTCCTTATAGCTCTAGCCTTTAATTGGAAAATGTTCTCACACAGCAGCAGACATAGCTGACTGCACAAAACAACATGATTTAATCAAGGTGTTTTCAGACTATCCCTGGGAGCTGAACAGTGGAACATAGCAAAGAAAATGTAAAGGGAGCTCAGTGGGCACCAACCTTTATACAGTGTTCAACAGAATTATGTAGTCATTAAGACTAATTAATAGCATACCGACCCATAGCTGAGTTCCCCTCTTGTTCCTAATCTTATGTACCTGGACATGTGAGAACATGAAGAGCCCTAGAAAGGCTTCCATGACAGGATCTGTTGGCCACTCGCACCCTGACCAGGGAACACATGCAGTGAACTTGGCCCAGGAACAGAGTTCTGGCTGTACTTTTCACTACTAACATGACAACTGGTGAGCTACTTAGCTTCCCTGTGCCTCAGTTTCCTCAGAGCAACAATGATCTCATAGGACTGTCATGAAGGGTAGCCCTGAAAGGGTTTTATTTTTTTTTTAATTAAAAAACAAAACAAAACAACTAAGAACAATATGATTGGTATCAGAGACTGGGCCCAAGCAGACATATTTATTAAGGTTATCAGTAACTATGAGGAAGAAGTGGTAGATACATTTCACCTCTGCCCTTCTCCATCTTTAAGAAGTTTTACATATTCCCTGCTCAGATCCAGATGCTCCCCAACTAGGAAAGATGGCATTCTGGAGATCAAATACCCGGGAATCATGAGGACTGGACTCTCAAGTGGGAATGTGTCTCAGCGATCTGCAGACTCTAGTACAACTCGAAAAGAAATTCCGCCTGCTTCAACTTCTAGGGAGTCTGTCAGTTTGCTGGGAATAGACACATCTGGGGATACATGACCTATCCAAGGAAAATGTGCACAGTGTTTACCAGGAACAGAACTTTCATCTGGAGGAGGATGTGGGGAGCGTGGAAACAGCAACAGGGCAGGGGGAAATCACAAGATCCAGACCATCTGCCAAAGACACTGCTGTAAGGGGCACCCTTCTCTGAACGGCTGTCTTCTAAGAACTGTTAACTTGATTTTGTCAGGCTTAATTACTTCAAAGGAAAAAAAAAAGGCAGCCCCAAAAGGCAGCATGTACTGTATGAATCTAGAAATTCCAGTTCTATTGAGTCTTCCCTTCAACTGGCATTTTTAATTTCCTGGATTGGCGGCCCCATCACATTAGGACCAGAGACTGCAGTGTATGTGGCAATCTCTGGTGACTGGGGCAACCTCAGAGAACCCCCAAATCTCCAGCCATGACTCCGCAGCTTCCTTTTTCTTTCCCAGTTTCCTCTGCAGACTCTCTTGGTTTTCAGAGACATTTTAAGGGCTCTGTGCTGCTGCCCCACCTCATACAGCAGACACAGCCTTCCATGAGGTCTTAAAGCTTCCTGGTTATCAGCCCCATCTACAGTGTTTCTACCTGAGACAGTGTAGCTCACACCCAGATCCTACTAGCTTCTCCTCACAATACTGCTGCAGACCTAACTACCTTGGGTTAATATATTTTGCAAGGAAAACCACAACATACCCAGATAAACTTCAGATCAACAACAAATAATGTTTAAAAAATAACAGTGCTTTAGTCCATCCTGAGTACTATATGGGAAAAACACTAAAAATTACTTGTTGTTGGTCTGAAAATTCAAATTTCACTAGTAATCTGTATTTTATCCAGGAATCCTGTACTATACATATAGTAAAGTACCATTTGTGTTTTGGTCTTATCTATTAATATTTGGATTGTAAACGCCAAAAGGTCAAGGATTCACTCAATGCACTTAGCTCAATGATACAAACACTATGATAATATTCAGAAGGTTATAACTGAGAGTTGTGTGGTCATTTGAATATTAAAAGTACCTGGTATAAAGTAATAAAAAAATATATATTCTCTATTTTTAACTTCTAAAATTCAACTTCTACAAACTGACATTTGAAAAATGCTTTTGGAAAATCATCTAGTAATTTAAATGTTATTTAGAATATTAAAATTATAGCTGAAGTATTTTCCTGGACAGCAGACAATTTTAAGATAAATAGAACTTAAAAAAAAAATCTAAGCACAATTATCATCCATCACAGATATTCCAAATAGGAGAAAAGAAATTAAAACAAAGAAAACTGAACTAAGCAAGGGAAGATGCAGCTCCCTTAGTGAAAGGAAATGGACAAATCACATTTTGTACTATTTCCCTTTACAGACGTAAGGCAGGCAAAAGAACTCCACAGAAGATGCCAGGATGAAATTTCTCATGTCAAAGCACCAAGCTCATTAGGCCCCAATACCTCAATACAAAGTCCCACTTTTTTGGAATTATCCATACTTAACCTAGTAGAAAAGGTTGAAACCTCAGGCAAGGAATGTGGGGAGAGAAGCGAGGAAGCCTATGACCATGTCCATCTGAAAACACCCTGCATTTGGCACTTTTTTTTAACAAGCCACCCTGGGTGGCTCAGACCATGGGCACAGGTCATATGGTTACTAAGAACCTGTGGCTTCTGAGACTTAGAAGAATGAATGGAACATGGGAATAGCACCCAAAACTTTAGGCCTACCCTTACTCCCTTATCCCCCTCTTTCCTGGCAGCCACCCTGTCAGGAAGTAAGACTCACCGCCTGGTGAGCCCTGAGGGCCTTCTTACCAGTGTGTGTAAGCATATGCCTCTGGAGGGAGCTGGCCCAAGGGAAGACCCGGGGACAGTGGGGACAGTTGATCTTCTGCAGGCAGTTGGCATAGGAGTTCCGCTTTGCTCTCAGTAGCCTGTCTTCACTGGGGCTACCCTGCTCCTCATCACTGGGCCCATGGTGGTCTGCAGGGGCTCCGGCCACCTCATCCTGAGTGTCATCCTCTGCAGTCTGCAGGAATGGACTGAACTTGTTGGTATCTGTGGTGGCTAGCATCTTCTCAATGCTGGCAAACTCCCCACTGGAATCTAGGTCCACCCCACTGCTGTTGGCGAGGGGCCGGTTCCTCACCCCCCTTTTCCTACCCCTCTTCTTGGATGAGCAAGCTGGCCCCTGCTCAGCAGGCAAGGCTTCCTCTGGACTGCTGGCTGTGGGGGCTGGGTCACTGGATTCTTTAGGGCTTGTTTTATCAGTAGGGGAGGTGGCAGCTTTGGGGATGGAGCCTCCTAAGTTGTCTGCAGCCACAGTGTTACCGCTGGTGCTTGATGACCCTGGGTCAGCCACCTTGGTCTTCAACAGAGTAGGGGCTGAGGACACAGATGAGATGATCTGGGCAATGGAGGCCAGTGGAGGCAGCTCTTCTGTCATGGGGGGCTTTGGCAAGAGCAGGGGGGGCTTGGGCCGTAAGGGTCGAAGCAAGGCTGGGCTGCTCAAGAGGGCTGAGTTGCTTATGACTGCAGAGTTGCCCAAGAGGGGAGGGTTGCTGATGAGAGCTGAGGAATAGATGGGGACAGCCAGCTGAACAGAGCCCTGGAGGGGCTGAGTGTGGGGTTCCAGGTTGGCAGCTGTGGTGACAGCCACCACAGTGCTTGTGGGGTTTTCTAGGATCCCTCTGGACTCCAAAGTCACTGGCAAGGTAGGGCAGGGTGGTGGAGAGGGAGAGAGCTGCTCAGCATTCTCAGCTTCCTGTTCTGGCTTCTTGGCTTCACTCGGAGCAACTGTGTCCTTGTCTCCTTTCCTTACGTTCTTGGGGATAGACAGGTCGATAGGCTCCATGGAGCAGTCATACGGGGCCAAGGAAGGACTAAGGAAGGAAGGCACATTTTCCTGCTTCACTTGGACCAGTGCCAGGCCCTTCTGTGAAAAGTCAAGAGGCTCATTGAAGTCCACTGCAAAGCTACTGGCTGGCTCCAGCTTGACAGAGATATGGGAAGGCAGGGTCTGGGTAGGGCTTGTGTGGAGAAAGCCGTTTTGGGGCTCCAGAAAAGTGGCCAGGGGCTTGCACTCACCAAAAGCAACGCAGCTGCCCTCTCCCCCTCTCCCAGAGGCCTCAGTGGACATCTCTGTGGGGCCAAGGCCACCGTCTGCAGCAAGCACATAGCTCTCAATGTCATGCTCTGGCACATGCAGGTGCTGCTTGAGGATGTGATGGATGCAGTTGCGCTTGGCTGCAAAGGTGGCATTGCATTCCTTGCACTCGAAGGGTTTACGGCCTTTGTGGCAGCTGCCCAGGCCGCGGCTGCAGTGTGTGCGCATATGGATGCGCAGCGCACGGTAGTGCTTCAGATCCTCACCGCACAGCCGACACACTGTTTCTGGTGAGCAGAAGGCGTCCACCAGCTCTGCTGCGCTGCTGCTCACATACTCTATGTTCTTCTCAATGTCCTTGCGGGTGGCCTTGAGGTGCTTTTTGCGGAGGTGCCGCTCACAGTTGGCTTTGACAGTGAATGGGTAGTGGCAGATCTTGCAAATGTAGGGCCGCTCCCCACTATGTGTGCGCAGGTGACGGATAAGAGCGGCCTTGTCTGCAGCAATGTAGTCGCAGATGTTGCACTGGTAGGGCGAGATCCCCAGGTGGGAGCGAACATGAGCACGCAGAACTCCAGAGAAGGCGAACACCTGGTTACAAAAGCGGCAGGGGTAGAGCACCTTGCGCATGGCAGGGGTCTTCTTGCCACTGGGGCCTGTCATGATGGCCTTGAGGTCCCCCTCTGTGATCTCCTGCTTGATCTTGGCCTCCATGCTCAGGGGCAGTAGGGCCTCAATGATGCTGTCTTGCTCCAGTTGTGTCTTCATCTCAGGCTGGCCTGGCAGCTCCACTCCAGGCTGTTGCAGAAAGAGCTGTGTGACTGTGTTTGGCTGGGCCCCAGACTTGGACTGCAGCAGATGGGCAGTGGAAGCTGCCTCGACTGACCCCTTGAGGAGCTTCAGGGGCTGTGGAGGAAGGCTAGGGCTGATACAGCCCGGGGATGCCTGCTGTGCATTGATGAGAGGCGGGGGTGTAGAGGTGGCTACCACTGTCCGGGGTGTGACCAAGGGCTTTGGCTTCAAAGGGGGCATATGCTTGAAAATTGCCTGAAGAGGGGTGGCGGGAGCCTTAGAGAGTGGCGGAAGACTGATCTGTGGGGGAGCTGATGCTGCCATCTTTAGAATCTGCTGGATGTCTGCCAGTTCAATGGCTGACTCGCCTGAGATAGGCTTAACCACAATACTGCTGTCCGGCTGGATGATGAAGCCCTTTTGGAAGGGCTGCAGGGACAGATGCTTCATGCTCTCCTTGGTAGCTGGGAGGACTGTAAGAGAACCACCTAAAGAAGCAGCTTCGAAAGGAGACAGACTCAGCACATTGGTGCAGCCAGGGTCCTGAGGTAGCTGACACTTGAGTGTCTGGAGCTGTATTGCTTGGTTGTCGTCTGGCAGGGATTCCTCAGCAGGTGCAGGCCTGATGTCTTTGGTGTGCTGCAGACCTAGTAAGGCCAGGAAGACCTTCTGGTCCAGGGTATCATCAGCTAGGGTCTTGGCCTGCAGCTTTTCCTGTCCCTGATCAGCAGTGATGTGGGTCTGCTTGTGCAGGACAAGTGAAGATGGCATGGGGAATGCCTTGTCACAGGTGTCGCAGATGAAACGGTGCTGCTCGCTGATGCACCTTCGTAGGTTTGTTTCACACCAGGCCTAAGTGAAACCCAGCAGCAAAAGCAAGGGAACAACTGTGAGGATTTAACAACAACACTAAAGGGAGATGCCACCGGTACTTGTTGTATAATAGCAGCTTTTCTTATTAATATATAAGGAGCCAACCTTCCCCTGATTGTGAATCTGGGACTGAATTAAGAAAATGGTCAAACATCTAGCTGATGTGTCTAGCCTGTGGGTCACATGTAGCCAAGAATAATTATGCATGAAGTTCAATGCAAAATGGTAAACTTACTTAAAACATCATGAATTTTTTTTTTTCTTTTGTAACTCAAATGTGCAGTTCTCAAGTGAACTCTGTAGATGACAATGCCTTGTGGCACTGTCAAAAGGTTGGACACACCTAAAAGAATCATGTTTGATCAAGGGCATCCTCACCAGGGAGATACTAAGATAACATCACAATGAAGATAGAATTACGCCTTAAAAAGGGGGGTGGTGCTTATGCTGGGTGTGATGGCACATACCCATAATCATAGCATTCGGCAGGACTGAGGCAGGAAGATTGCCACGTTGGGTTTTATATATATAAAATGGTGCCAGGCTAGCCAAGGCTACAAAGCAGAGTGCCTTCTTCACAAACCTAATGGTGAAAATGGGCCACTTCTGTGACTGTGGGAGAGGGGACTCTGCCCAGGAAGGACAGGCGGGAACATCAATCACCTGGGGAGGATCAAGGGTATACAGATGCCTAACAGTCCACTGAACTTGAGACTTGTGGTGTACTTGAAGAACTTTACTGCTATTACTTCCTATCTCAATTTTATACATGGAAAAAAATAATTTCTAAGTAGTTTTGGGAGTTTCTGAATAGGCAGAAAACAAATATTTTATCTCTTGTTCAAGTGCATAATAATCCAAAGTGTTTTAATAGAAACAACAATGCTGAAGACACCTAGCTGTGATGCAGATACCAAATAAAGATGAAAATATATAAATTCAAATTACAACAGGGCTTTGATGGGGTGATAGCCAATATAATTTAAATAGCAAAGTCCAAAAAACAGGCAAAGGCCCTATTGGGCTAGACTCATAGGAAACTCACCTTCAAATAAAAGATCACCTATACCTCTCAGTCCAAGAAACCCAACAGAGACAGAATGGGCTAGGCTGAATTTTAATGAGAGTAAAGGCATTACAGACAATGATGAATTCCATCATCAATCTAGCTATGTAGACTGGGGGAGGCGGCTGCAGGCTCAATGGGTTCATTAGCATACCTGAGAAATTCGAGGGAACTTCCGACAGGAGAAGTCAGTAAATCCTAAATCATGGAAGCCAGCAGGAATTGAAGGATTGTTCTGGATGAAAGGTCTTCCCATTGCATCCCTGGGAAGCTGTTTGTGGACAAGTGCATTGTGGCGCAGCAGTCCTCGATGTGTTCGAAAGGTGACACAGCAAATGTCACATCTAGAAGGGAGGGACAGCCATATAAGGAGACAGTTCAGACAGAGTTTCCACTCCTCTATGTGCTTTACTATAGATCTTGCTTCATTTTAGTTGAGTAAAACAAAATGAAGCATAAGGAAGCTGGTATGATAGTAACTAGCACCAAAAATACTCTTTCTCTTTTTTTTTTTGGTCTTTTTGAGACAGGGTCTCCCTGTAGCCCCAGCTGTCCTGAAACTCACTATGTAGACTAGGCTGGCCTTGAATTCACAGAGATCCACCTGCCTCTGCCTCCCAAATGCTGGGATTAGAGGTGTGTGCCATCACGCCCGGCTAAATGTAAAAATTTTAATATAAGGTCACATAGCCAGGAAGAAACAAACAGAAAATGTGAGGTCCAACTCCTATCCTTCTCTGCACAAGGCTGTCTCATTTAAAAAGATAATCATGACTCTTCACTTCAGACATCCTCAAATGTTCTGGATCTTATATAGACATGAGACAAACACCACTTTATAACATGACACGTTTTTTTGTGGTTGTTTTTATTTTTTAGGGTCTCTCCGTATCCCTAGCTGGCCTGGAACTTGCTCTGTAGACCAGGCTGGCCTTGATCTCATAGACATTCGCCTGTCTTTGCCTCCCAAGTGCTGGGATTAAAGGCGTGCACCACCATGCCTGGCAATATGTCAGCATTTTTCATAGCACTGTTGTCATCATCTATATCTTCATTGAGAACAAAATTTCAAATGCTATAATAATAATAGTAGTAGTAATAACAAATAATATTTTAGGCTCCAGATTGCACTCAATACAGTCACAGGAGCCACATGTGGCTATTTAAATGGAAATTCATTACAATTCCTCATTCACATAAACCTCACTTCCAGAGCTTATTTGTGTGGGGAAGGGCAGATGTTGCACATTTACACGATGGCAGAAAGTTTTGTATGCCGAGGATCATTCCACACGCTTTACTTGTACAGCCACATTCAACTCTTGCAAGCCCTCTAAGGTAGGTCTTATTACCACTGTTTTTACAGAGCGGTAAAGCAACTTGTTCCCATTTACAATATATATTAATGGAAACCATTTTTGCCGTTTATTCTTCTCTGGAAGGAAAACGAAAGACAATGAAGTAGCTCAGCTCACTCGGAGGTAATGCGAGGGAAAGCCCCGTTTATCACTCCTTGGTGGGCTGTGGTAGAATGCAGACTTGTCACAGGCCACTTCCCTTCTTTGCAGTTATTTTGGAGATCACTGCCCTCCCCCTCCTCCTCCACCTGGCAAAATTTCTGCCATCATTCAACTACATTTAGAATAACAGGTTCCCATTAAGCCACTAGTGGCTCCTGTGGGCATTTCTACTTGCAGTTTTCAATAACTCTCTCTTCCTATGGTAATTTACTACATGTACTTTGTGAAGAGTATCTGCGGCATTTTAATCTTTACCAGTGCCAGGCACTGTCCAGGATGCTAAGATGCTACACTACACATCTACGCTCATTTCTCCCTAGTAACACTGAGATAAACATTAGTAAGAATCAGTGCTCATTCAGTCACATCTGAGAGTAGAACATTTAGTCTCAGCACATCTTTAGCTGTGAAGTCAACAGGGCTTATGCTCTACAAAGACGGGCTTGTTAATCAAAGCCAAGAAAAGAGAGGTCTCACAAAATAAGTTACACAGCTGTGGCATAGTGGCATAAGCCTTTAATCCTAGCACGTGGAGGTAAAGGCAGGTGTATCTCTATGAAATCTACATAGTGCATTGTAGGCTATAAGGAGACCCTGTCTTGAAAACAAACAAGTTATATACACTTTAAATGTTTAATTTAATGTATATGTTTGAGATATAAATGTAAATGTCAAACATGATCTTCATTGCTTGAGAGTTCTGCACTTGCAAATTTGTGTACTAAATTGAAATCTACTTGTAAATCTCAAACTGATAGCTGAGCTGCTTTCGTGTTCATTCACAGATACATAAAAACAGGATAAATCTGAGCTGCCTAATACATGTTCTCAGCTAAGACTGAGGAACTTACACTTAGCCTTTTTTCTCAGCTTGTAAACTGTAAGTGATTATCCTTTATGTTATTTCATGCCATGTTCATAACATTTTTGTGCTCTTTGCTGATCATTTCGGTATATAAGGGCCCCTAGATATCGTTCTCAAGTGCTGTCTAGTGTCTTAAGCATAAGAGACGGTGATGTGATTTAAAGAAGGTACTTTTGTTAGAGAAGCTTTATTCAGGCATGTGTTACAGTAGTGCAAGTTGTGAGTGCAGGTTGTGTTAATGAGTCAATCATACATATTAAATACAGCAGCTTTAAACAGAAATATACAGTAAAGAGGTTATTCACTGGTTAGCTAATGGAAATGTGACTAGGGGCAGCAAGGAACCTTCAGCATTTGCTGCATCTGTTTGCAGTGACTGCAGAACCCAATCATCAATAAATGAGAACCTGGGCCTTTCGTAGCCACAAATTCTACACTCATAGATTCAAACATAACTGGTTAAATATTTAAACTAGGGCTCAGAGACGACTCAGTGGCTAACAGCACATGTTGCTCTTTCAGGACCAGAGTTCAGTTCTTAGTAACCCAAATCAGGTGGCTCACAACTGCCTCTAACTTCAGTTCCAGGGGATTGGATGCCTCTTCTGGCATTTGGAGGCACCCATGTGCATGTGTACACACGCACACACACACACACACACACACAAAATCTTTAAGAAAAAAATCATATAAATATTGAAAATATTTAGAAAAAAATGCACCTGAAAATGCATACTTTGTTTCTTGTCATTATTCCCTAAACTATACAGTACAATAATTCATACAATATTTCCATTGTGTCAGGTATATAAATAATCTAGAGTCCCATGGGAGGACGTGCATAGGATCTATGCAAATATTGCACTTTCTTGAAGGAACTTGAACATCTACAAGTTCTTGTACTTGCAGAGGACCTGGATCTAATCTGTGGCTACCTAGGAACCTGTCTTTCTACAGAGCACCAAAGCCTCACGTGAGAGGCGACTGCTGACTGCTGTGGCATGCCATCATTCCTGCACCAATCATACACATGAATTCTGATCACTAACTGTAGCAAAGACTGAATTTTTCCCAAACCAAACCAAAGTACAGCCGCAGTGGAGGTGTGCACCTGTGACTAGGTCCAGGTCAACCTTGGCTACATAGTGAGACCCTGCCAAAAGCAAAAACAACAGCAATGACAACAAAACACCAAAAGGAAACAAAACAAAAAGCAAAAACAAAAGCAACCCCCCCACACACCTAAAGCAGAACCCTATACTTTCTCAATTGTCTAGCACTTTGTCCACCCTAAATTTGGCAGCAATTTAAAAAACTGCCCTGTTAATAGGCATTGTAAACAAACCTTTAAGTTTCCACAGAGACGATTCTTTTTTAAAATGGTTCATTTATTTTTACTGTAGTATATGAGTGTATTGCCTACATGTATATAGATGCACCTGTGTGTGCAATGCCTGTGGATTCCAGAAGAGAGTGTCAGATCCCTTGGAATAGGAGTTAGGGACTGTTGCTAACCACCATGTGGGTGCTGGGAACCAAACCCAGATCCTCTGCAAGAGCTGCGGGTGCTCTTAATCATTGAGCTAATCTCTCCAGCTCCTTATATCAAATTCAAATCATACCAAATAAATAGCATTACTGATATAATTAAATGGGGAAAAATAATGCTGACTCTTGGTGGCATGTAAACTGCCTATAAAAAAGTTGCCAGGTAGACCCAAGAAGTGGGCTGCAAACTCTGTGAACCTTTTATCTTACAGAGTCTAAAAAATTAAACTTATACTTGCATGCATGCAAATGGGTTAAACTATAAAATATTAAAATTCTATTCACCTTGTTTCAGATATTTCTGAATATACTTCCCTTCAGACTGCTATACTAGTACATATTCTATCAATTATGAATACTACTCAGCATGAGGGGCAAAGGGTAGGTTTTATAAAGGAAATGGGGAATGATCCTTAATATGTCAATAGAAATTACTGTTCCCTATGGAATAGCTTCACATGTAGAAGGCACTCAATAAACACATGGCAAAATCTCTGAGCACCAACTACAAGCCCTATACCCTCATGCAAGGCAGCTGTGGAGCAGTAAGAGGAGGGAAGGGACTCAGGGACCCAAGAGGCAGGGGTATGAGGAACTCAAGGCAGGTGACCCTGGATAGCTTATTTACTTGCTGGTGATGTAAAATTTCCAAACATGACTGAGATAAGAGTGATGGTATAACACTGTTAATAACTACCTGGTCTAGGAATCTGTATGAACAAGCATACCACTATACTCCAATTGTTAAGGAAATTACTCTAAGAATTAAATGCAAGGAGCTAGAGAGAGAGCTCAGTGGTTAAGAGCACTGGTTGCTCTTACAGAGGATCCAGGTTCAGTTCCCAGTACCCACAACTGCCTGTAACTCCAACTCCATTTAGAATCTAGAAACATCTTAAGCTGAGCCTATAGCTCCTGATGAAAAACGGCCCACACTTTACTCATCTTTGTAACTTCTGCTTTCCTTCTTTAAGCCTCAGTTTTCTGTCTTACCTGTGCTAATGGGATCTCTGGGGTCACTCTGAATAACAGAGGTGAAATGCTTTGAAAATTGCAAGGGACTACTTCATTATTTTATTGTAATAGAAGAAAAACAGAAATCTGGAAAAGCTGATTCCTTAGCATATGTTAGCAAGAAAGGCCAAGTGTAGGGCGCATCCCTGTAAGTTCAGCACTCAGGAAGCTAAGGCAGGAGGATCTCCAGCCTGGGCTACGCAGCAAGACCCTGTGAAAAAGAAAAAAGAAAAGGATGAAAGAAGGGGAAGAGGGAGAGGGAGAGGTAGGAAGTGCAGGAGAGAGGGAGGAAAAGAAAAATAAAGATGTGCAGGCATGGTGGAGCACCCCTTTAATGCCAGCACTTGGGAAGCAGAGGTGGGTGGATCTCTGTGAGATCAAGGCTAGACCGTCTCAAAAAAAAAAAAAAAAAAATAGAGGCCAGGTGTTGTGGTGCATGCCTTTAATCCCAGTCCTTGGGAGGCAAAGGCAGGCTAATCTCTGTGAGTTCAAGGCCAGCCTGGTCTACATAATGAGTTCCAGGCTAGCTGGGGCTATAGGGAGACCCTGTCTCAAAAAGACCACCACCACCAACAAAAAAATTCAAATAGATATGTGGGTTCTTTCCACTTACACACACAAATAGTCATCCCCATACTTTTGTTTAGACTTGAGAAAGATTCATGGGGAAAACAAGTATTCTTTCTGGTCAATCCCCACAATCCCTAAACTACCTGCTTCCGTATCCCCTGCTGCCCTCCTGGAGGCACAGCCGAGAAGATCATCTCCCAGACTGCATGCTTGAAAACTTCAAATCAAGTCTAAATTAAGGTTTAGAGCTCTAACTCTTATTTCACATTTTAGTTCTCTCCCCCGCCCGCCACCCCCCTGACAAATGCTACCTATTGTCCACACCCAGGCTTTTCCTTCACAGTCTGGCTTCAAGTAGCTGAGACACAGGCAAGCATCACCACATCCAACTTATGTTTCCCTTCTGAAAAAGGTTTAGAGTGTCTCACAAGCCAGCTGTTTGTTTTTTCCTTCTGCCGTTTTCAAATGAACAAACAAAACCAGAAGCCCAGTGTGAGGTTGGTTAAAGAAACATTAAAAAATAAAACTTTTCTGCCGCACATTCTGCACCTGTTGATAGACCTTAAATAAAAGCATCACCTAGAAAGGAAGGAACTTCATCTGACAGACAAGGGTTTAATAGCCCTTCCCAAGTTGGAGAAGATCACTGTGCAACCTTGTTTCCAAGTGCTTCAAGGACAAGGGAGGTCATTATAAATCTGTGGACCACGTGGCAGGAGGCAGAGCCTGCAGTCAGTACTGCTCTTGGGGTGTCTGCAAACTGGGCTTGGGCTTGTCAGCCTTCATTAAGGTCACAGCCATTGGCTGGGTGGTCCCTAGGACTCTGTCCTCAACCTGGATTTGTGGCATTATCTTGGCTCTGCCAGGAACTCATAAAGAGAATGATTGCAAAATATTTAGAAGGGGCAGAAATGCTCTCAGGAGTCAGAGCAGAGAGAACAGCTGTAGGAGAATTTCATTTTGCAAGAGATTCTGACCGTGTGCCAGAGAGAACTCTTACACATCAGAGAGGCTGCCTTTTGATATTCTGGCAATAGGACAGGCCCTCTGTTGGAAACTGAGGGTAGCATTTCTAAATGCAAACCAACTTACTGGCTGTCAGTGGGGGACAGTGGATCTTTTTGTGAGACTCAAAGAAACTAAAAGAACTCATACCTTCTAAAAACAAAACTTTCTTTTTTCAAAATCATATTGAAATAGATTACTCCCAGGGGAAAAAAATTACCAGTATGGCTGGGCATGATGATTTAAGCTTTTAATCCTGGCACTCAGCAGGCAATCTCAGCGTTTGAGGCCAGCCTGGTCTACATAGCAAGTGCCAGGCAGTCAGGGAGAGTGAAACCCTATCTAAAAACACACACACACCCCCCTCTCATCTGTTGGGATGGATTTGACCATCTGTGTGTATGTGTCGGGGGGGGGGCATGCCTCACTGTGGTGGTCCCCTTGTTGAGTGTGGAGCTTCTGCAGTAGTTCTTAGGGTGGGGGCAAGGGAAGGATGTGGTGTTGGGATATGCAGAGTCAGGGGCTCCCTGGAACAACAGAGGGGAAGCAGCTGCTTGCAGATTATCTCTTCTCTCTCAACCTCCCTTAGTACTTGTAATGTCACTGAAGGGTACTGGGTAGGTGTGAAGTTCAGATAGGAGGAGGGTCTGTAGGTGTGTGTGTGTAGACACACACGGACTGGAAACTCCTCCGAACAGAAGGTTGTTTGAGTGTAGCTGTTAGTATAAAGTCACAGAGGCAGGATGCTGGGCTTGGGAACCAAGATCACAGAGAATTCTTAGTATGTGCTTAGAGAAGAGCTGTCAAGGACAGACTGGGAGACACTGTCACATTAAGAACTGGTTCTATAGGATGGGGGTATAGCTGTATGTAGAGTACTTGTTTAGCATATAAAGTCTGAGATTCCACCCCCAGCAATAGAAGAAAAAGTTCTATTAAACAAGCAGACCCCCTAGCTTTGTCTAGCTGTGACATTTTAATTGTGCTATACTATGTCTAGTTAGGAAAGGCACTGAGACAGTTATTCTTTTGTTGGCAAATATCATTGTAAAAAGACATTCTTCTTTCACTTTTTTTTTTTTTTTTTCCTTTTTAAAGAAAACAGCTAGGCTAAGGTAGAAATGTGGTGGGGGAAAATGTCCAAAATAATTTTCAAAAAGCTTAAAAAATGGGCTGGGCATGATGATGCATGCCCTTAATCCCAGCACTTCGGAGGCAGAGGCAGGTGAATCTCTGAGGCCAACCAGGGCTGCACAGTGAAACTGAAGCCCCCCCAAAGGAACTGGGGCATGGTAATATAAACCTGAAATCTTAGCACTTAGGGAAACTGAGGAAGAAGGATTTTAAGCTTAAGGCCAGCCTGGGCTAAATGGCAAGAATTGTGAGATACACACACACACACACACACACACACACACACACACAAAAGACTATCACCATTAAATAAAATATTAGTCCTGAATACCAGCCTGGCCTCTGTAACCATTAACTGGAAATGTTTTCTATATAACCTTCAGCAAATACCTAAAAAGAAGGGGGGCAGGTATGCATAGAGGTAAGAGCCAGGTCTCGAGCTGGGAATGTAGTTCATATGTGAGGTTTGATACCAGGCATCATTAAAAAGGGGGGGAAAAAAAAAAAGTAGGGCCGGGGAAGACAGCCCACCATGTAAAGACTTGCTGCACAAGAACCTGAATTTGGAGCTGTGGAGCACCCATGTAAAAGCAGGGTGTAGTACACACCTGTAACCCCAGCCCTGGAGAAGGTGTGTGCGTGTAGATAGCCAGATCCCTGGGGTTCACCAGCCAGTAAGTGTAGTCAAAACAGTGAGCTCCAGGTTCAGAGAAAACCTGAAAACTAAGGCGGAAAGCAATAGAGGAAGACAAATTAACTTCTGGCTTCCATTTGAGTGCACATAAACAGGATACAACCTCCCCCCACTCCCCCAGCAGAGAACTAAGCCAAATGGCAAATTTATCGACAATGTGATTTACAGAGGAGGAAAACAAGGCCACCTACAACTTTGTCTTTGTCAACTTTGTAGCTAAATAATTTTGAGATGTACATCCCCTAGTACATGCTACAGTGCTGTTTTATGTATCTGGAGACCTTAACTTTCTAGAAGATGAAAATCCTGAAGGCAATAGGAAAGGCTTCATAAAGCAACCTAGAGATAATCACTCAGATGATCCCTTTTGACCTCCTCATTCTTACACAGTTCTACCAAGTATACTTTTATGGCAGTGGGAGCCAGTGCATGCCTGTGAACACTAGCACTCGGAGGCTGCAGCCGGACAACTAAGGAAAATGTGAGGCTAGTCTGAGTTGTGTAGCAAGAGCTGGTCTCAACAAAACAAACAAAAACCATTTCCCCAAAACAAGAAATATGCCAGCCCTCAAAGGAGGGCTGGAGAGATAGCAGTCAGGATCAGATGGTTCACTCTTCTTGTGAAGGACACAAGTTTCGGGGTGGGAGTGGGGATGCAGGTACCCACAACTCCAGCTCCTGAGCCTCTGACTTCTGCAAGTACCTGCATTCATGTGCGTGCACACACACACACACACACACACACACACACACACACACACACAACTTAAAAAAAAAACTTAAACTGGGGTAGTGGAGGGATAGACAGCCACCCTCCACACCCTAAGCAATAAGAAAGGGTTAACTTTTTTTGTTATTGCTGTTCTTTTTGAGACAGGGTCTCCCTGTAGACCCAGTTGGCCTGGATCTCACTATATAGATTAGGCTGGCCTTGAACTCACGGAGATTCGCCTGCCTCTGCCTCTGGAGCGAAGAAAGGGTTAACTGTTTCACGAAACATATTTTCAAAAGACTACAATGGAAAATTTAAAAGATTAGAAAACTGGGGGCTGGAGAGATGGCTCAGCAGTTAAGAACACTGGTTGTTCTTGCAGAAGACCCGGGTTCAAATTCCCAGCATCCACATGGCAGCTAACAACTGTGCATAACTCCAGTCCCAGGGGATCCAACAGCCTCTTCTGACCTTCATGGGCACTACACAAGACGGGTGCACTTACCTGCATGCAGGCAATGCACGCATACACATAAAATAAAAATAATAAATTAAAAAAAATTAAGATTAGAAAACTAATTTCTTTAGAATTTCAGTTTTCCCCAACAAGCTACAAAATGATGTGTGGTTCTATTATTTGTAAGCATCAAGGGTCTTCGAGCTTCTAAATTTGCCTTGACACAATTTATAAGGAGAACACTTGGGAAGCAGGACTCAACCCATTTAAATAGCTACTCAGTTTCCCAATCTTTATAAACAAAACTAGATAAAAGTGGCTCTTTATGACAATAAAGAGCAAAGGACAAATTGCTTTCTTGTTCTCTGTCAAGTCTACAGTACTTGGGAGAAGTCCTGGAATTTGACTCCTCGGTGTCACTGGAATGGGATAAGCAAGAAAGACCACAGTGAACCCTAACTGTAATGGCGGAGGGCTTGAAATACTAAAAAAGATACATATGGGCTGGGGAAATGGCTCGGTTGGCAAAGCGCTTGCCACTCAAACATGAGGACCTGAGCTCAACCCCCAGCCCCCATACAAAAGCTGGGTGTGATGTCAACTTCACACACACACACACACACACACACACACACACACCACGAACACATATGCATACAAAATAAGTAAAATGCTTTTAAAAAAAACATGTTCTAAATAAGCACCCCCCCACGAACACATATGCATACAAAATAAGTAAAATGCTTTTAAAAAAAACATGTTCTAAATAATAGCACCAGAACAAAAGTATTTGTTACAGCTCCAGGCCTAGACTACCCTCCTTCATCCTCACAAAGCTTCAGATCTATTTACCAGATGCGGAAACTAAGCCTTTACTTGCCTGAGGTCATAGAGGTGCCAGGCAGCAGGCTGGGACAGAGTGTCTGTGAGGCTGTTTGCTCAGAGGACAGTTATCTGCAGATACCCCAGCTCCTTCTTGACCCTTGTCACATCCTTATTGCCTGAGCCTATTTCCTAGTACCGACACTCCCTGCTCCCTGCAAATGTGGTTGTTAAGAAATACCTGTGGGAGGGTGCCACTCAGGCAGGCCGATTCCCTGAGACACTGAATTCCTTGCTCATTATAGAATTTTGATGGAGACTGGCATTCCTTTTAAAAAGGGATTTCATGCTTCATTTTTCCTGCTCTGTCTCCAGAGGCCAGAAGGAGTAAGTGCAAACAATCTCTCCTCTGGACCCACCCCACTCAGGCATTTTTCTCTCCTCAGACCACCCTCCCTGGCCCATCCTGGGCTGAGAACTGACATCCACAGCTGCACTAATCTCTCCCAGTTGTTGTGCTCAGTAGTGATGGCCTGTGACAGAACCCTGGCTGGGGTAGTCCTCCCTCTGCATATCCTAGGCCGCCTACTACAGCTCAGCACCTTGCTAGGCCTGTCTAACCAAGCAAGCAAGGCATGAAGCACTGGGTAATCTGAGGGGCTTCACAAAGGACAGGTGTAGTGTGGGTCTAGAAGCCAGGTGAACCCCTTTGGGTGAGGTGAAGTGTGCGAAAGGTGAGACTAAGGTGCCTTCAACTGGAAGGCCTGGGAGATACCCTCCCCTCACAGGCCTCTGCGTTCCACCTCCTGCTCTCAGCATCGTCTTAAAAGTGTTTCCATTTGTTTGGTCCTTGGACCCCTGGAGTCTTAAACACAAGACTCTGAGATACTCTGTTCACCTTTGCTGTGTTTAGGATGTTTAGAATATGGGGTCAATGCCACATCCAGAGTCTGAGGGAGGTGGCGGGTGTGTCATGAAAGGAGAATATTTTTTGGAACAGTCAAGAATGCAGAGAGATGGTCCAGGTATGTCCCACACCAAGTGGCCCCATAGCCAGGATGCATGGCAAAGGGGTGGCTGGCCCTCACTGTGTTCTGGTTGGGGCAGTGCTCAACTTTCCCTCAGAGCCATGGAGGCTTACCTGAGACCCCTCTAGTTTCCCATACATTAGTTTCTGACACTGATCTGAGGACAGGCAGTTTTAAACTTAGGATCACCTCAAGATCAATAATGTGACTAGAATGATGGTCATAATCCAGCAAGAATGCAATGAAGTGCCACACATCAGTGTCAGATCGAAAGCCCTTAGCCACTGTCTGTCTTTCTTGGCCCTGCACTTGCCTCCTTGTTTTCTGACTGGCCCATGGCTCCCCCTCAAACATCCCTGTTTTTCCCAAGCCTGGTCAAAGGCCTGGCACTATCACAATGAGGACTCAATCATTCGCTGGGTACATTTTAACTGAATAAATGTTAAATTACTTATTACCCGATCTTCAATCAAGAAGCCACGTAAGATTATACAATAACTTGGGCCAAGTTTTGCTTTTAGCAGCTGTTTCATCAACATGGTGATGATCCAGCTACACAGCCCACCCTAGGGGAAGAATCATTCATTCATGACACCAGTCTTCACTGTCTCCTGGCTTGTCTTAAACCTGTTCTGTTGGCTGCTAGGCACTTGGCATGTGGCTGGTTTTCATCAAGAAGGGCTATGACTGCACAATGAGAACAGGTATCAAATATTTAAGCATAACAAAGCAAGAAAGTGAAATGTGCGACTAGTAAGTTTTATACTGACCATATGTATAGAATATATGAGATACTCTATTTTGACTTGTGGGTATTATCAGCTATAGCATTATTAACTGTAATTCTTTTTCTTCCTATTTTAAGGCAGGTACAGATTGAATCTAAGGCTTTACACATGCTAAGCATGCTGTACTACTTTTCAGTTTTAAAATGTGGCTACTAGAAAGTTTCAAAGGATACAAGTGGGTCATAGTCCACTGCTGGATGGCACTAGCCTACATTTCTCCAGCTCACTACATTCTCAGCAGTGCAGTCTATTGCTCTGTTCTAACAACAGAGCAAGACATTCAGTGCTCAGCAACATTCCCCCTTCACATCAACCTGCTTTCTGCACACTGTACCTCACCTTCAGTTCCAAATGCCATTGCCCAGTACACTCTACATGGTTTTATTCCCTATCCTCTTACCCCTTGTCCAGGAGCTGTATAGAAGGGGTCACAGGCAATATCTGACCCTAAGAGTTAGAGTCTTTACCGGTGGCTTTGTGTCTTCCTTTTGTTCAATGCCAGCATTTCATTAATTTGAAACACAGGGAAAGAGACAGTGTTTATACAAGTTCAGATTGCTAACACTTTATTAAGGAACAATGGGCACCTTGCCAACTTTGGTGGAAGGGATGAGGGGCAAGGGCAGAAGAAAGAAACCAACAGCTGTTTTAAGTTACAGACTTTCATTCTAGACTGGTAGCATCCCGCTGTGGCTCTGCTGTTGTTGGGGTTTGAAAATGGGGTTGGTGTCTATTTTAGTTCTGGTTTAACAAGCAGTCTCTCCCATCAGCTACTGTCACAATGTACAAGCTGACTAGGGTCCCACTGGCTCATGCCTGCCCCCAAGGCCTCCTCCAATAGCAGGCTATTATGTGGAAACAGAGCAGAGAGGAGAAAAAGGGAATTAGCTATGTTCTATAATCAACTCCATTTGGTTTCCAAAAGCCAGCCCCACCCTGCCTAGCAATAGTTACTAGATAGAGCCACTAGGCAGGGGCTGATCTGTTCAGACCACACAAAAGATACCAAACCACCCCTTCTTAGAGCCACCCCTAAAGCTAGCTGCTATGGGATTAGTGGGATGAAAGGCTGTCTGAAAGAGCTGAGTCCACCTAAGGCTAAGAAACTACTTCAGTAAACCCCTCACCAAACATTAAGTAGGTGAGGAACTCTGCTTGGTTAACAGGACAGGACTCTGGAGGTTCAATCTTACAGTCTAAATGTGTACCATGGCCAAGCTTGTCCCACCCATGGGCTGATGACCACTGTCCAGTATAATTTCTACCTCCACTTGTTTTGAGGAGGAAGGGTCCTGATCCAGATGGCTATTCCAGGAAACCTATACCCTCACCCAGACCATCATTTCAGAAAGGGATACTTGATCTTCCGCATCACTACTACACGCCATGTTGAATAGACTAGGCAGTCCAGAAACTGCTTGTGAGAGCCACGTTACTTTCTTATACAATGGAATTACCTAAAGGTGAAAGTGGGTAGTTTGGAAGATAGTATATGGCCACAAAATAAAATATGAAGTAAGGGGGCTGGAGAGATAGCTTGGTGGCTAAGAGCACTGGCTGCTCTTGCAGAGGACCTAGGTTCAATTCCCAGAACCTACATGGTGGCTATCAACCAACTATAACGCCAGTTATAGGGGATCCAATGCCCTCTTCAGACCTCAGTGGGCACTGCATGACACAGGTGCACTTACATGCATGAAAGCAATATACTCATACACATAAAAATAAAAAACAATGGCCAGGCATGGTGGCGCATGCCTTTAATCCCAGCACGTGGGAGGCAGAGACAGGCAAATTTCTGTGAGTTCAAGGTCACCCTGGTCTATATAGCAAGTTCAAGGCCAGTTGGAGCTACAGAGAGACCCTGTCACAAATTAAAAAAAAAAAACAAACAATGAAGTGAGATAAAATATACAAAGGAACAGCGAACTCATGATTGCCTGACAGAAATGCCCAACAGGAGAAGCTAGGGTCCTATGTGCTATTCCTAGCTCAGCACAGCTTCCTTGTGAAGCTTGTGTAATATCCTCATCTTCACGATCAGATTCTAGAAAACTACTTCAACACTCACTACCCACTATAACCCCATATTCTGGAGATGCTGTGGGTAATGAAACCATGAGGTCAAGTTCCTGAATTTCTCAGAACCAGAGGTCATCGACAAGCACAGCCTTAGTAGACAGAGCAGTTAAGAGACAGATTTTAGAATTACGGAAGACTGGAAGAGAACACAGGGATTACTGATCTAGCCCCTACTTTGATTTTAAGGAGGAGGAAACAGGAGATGTGGCTGACAGGAGTCATATGTGAGTAGAGGCAGGCCTGGGGATCTGACAGTTAGCCCATTCCTGGATCTTCCTGGCTCAGGACCTTTTCTCCTCAGAAAGAATGAAGGTGAGAATTGCCCTGGACACCTGCCAGTCAATTGGCCAATTTCTTGAGACTGGGAAGGTTCCATACACACATCTCATAGTACCTCATTTCTTGGCAGTTTAACTCTCTAAAAGTTCTTTCTTCCCCTCCAACATGAAACTGTCAAGCTAATGTAAAGATAACAGACATATGACCTAGTCTCCAGTTACAGCACAATTAGACCTCCCCCTACAACACTCTTTAGCTTGCTCAAGTCTTTTCATTCCTCTAAGTACTAACCATATGTCCCCATGAAGGAAATCTGGTCTTTATATAAGGGATTCAGGCCAACAGATGCCCAAATTCCTGTACTCCCAAGCTGCCTTCTAAAACTCAAAGCTGTGACAACACAGTGCTCTTTGCCCATAGATGAATCTTCAGCTGTATGTACGAGCAGAGGCTCCTATGTAGCTCTTGGCACTTTTCAATGCTTAAAATAGATGGCAGTAACATTTATTTTTAAATGTGAAAAATTTCTAAGCCCATTTGTTCACCCAAAACAGGATTATTTTTTTGCCTGATGAAAGTTACCAGAGAAGGTAGAAAAAAACACAGGAGTATCCCTTCCCCAATACTGCTGGACAATCAAATCTCCATCCATATTTTTGGCCTGTTGAAGCTGAGGATCAGAAACACAAGAGCCAAAGACCCAACACAGACACCTGACCAGCAGAACAAACATTTACCCCCTTTATGTAACAGGCTTTGCTTCTTGCACTCAGAACTCTACCTACAGTGCTTTCTTAGGTTTCTGTGCTATGGGTCCAGTTCAATGTAAACATTTCTGAGGACCTAATATGTCAATGCCATATTGGTGGCATGAAACACATGGCCTGTCCAGACTACTTACCCACTTACAGTTAATAATCATTTGGGTTGCAACACCTTTTGCAAAGAAAATAGGTCTCTTACATAGAAGTGCCCTGTGACAGGAGGATCCCCAACACCATATTACTCAAGGGGTCTAAAAGCAAAGGAGCAAAATGAACACTGGTTACAGTCACCCTTTCTTACAATTATCAGCTCAGCCTGTTCTCCATACCTTATGTGTTTCTTAACTGCCTTACCATTGTCCATGTAAATAAGTTCAGTTGCTGGAGCCCAGTTTGGAGTAACAAGAAATAAGAAAGACATACGCCAGAAGAAATAGTAACAGTTTCCCAGATCACTAGTCTAGTTAACACTTCCCTACCTTAATGGGTTATCTGAATGGGTCTCCATGTGGGTCTCCAGTCCATACTTGCAAACAAACTCCTTGAAACATACAGGGCAGTGAAAAACTTCATCAGTCATCTTCTCCAAATCACCTGACTGCCCATCTTCTACCATCTTAGGGAAAAGGCAAAAAGTGGCATCATAAAGGTTGTCTTCCAGCACAAAAGTTTGCTTTGGAAGAGAAACTCACATTAATCTAGAAAGTTTGACTAAAACAGATCTGTTCTTCACCTTGTACTAAGGAGTGGCTGATGACCCACCCACCCATCCATCCACTTACAATATTCATTGAACACTATCACTTTGCATTCATCCAATCATTCCCTCCACCCATTCCTTGGTCCTCTTATCTACCCAACAAGTATTTAAAGATCATCTAGTATCTGTCAGACATTATGTATAAAAGCAAGGACAAAAGAGTCCCTAAGGCTGACGAAGCTTCCACTTTAGCTAGACAGACAGTGTAAAAAGCATGGAACTTTGGAAACTCTTCATTTCATCCATGGACTATATGATGGTCACTAAAGAGAAAGTGCACACAGGTGCTCTTTTCTCAGATACTTTACAAAAACAGTGTGGGAAAACACAGGTTAAAGAGCTCAGCATGGATGTCTGCCAAGTCCCCATACTGTGATAATAAAGATTAGAGGTATTTCTGCCAAAAGCCACATGGTGAAGCATGTTTATGCCAGAAACCCAGAGGACCTTTTTAGCTGGTGCTGGGTCTTCTCTCTCTGACTCGGCATCATGACTCAGTTTCCTTTTTGAGGATAATCGCCTACGCTTCAGTGGGGATGGAGGGGCTGCAGCTGTAGCACTGTTGGGGTCCTTCTCATGAATCTTCATATGCCTGGAAGGAATACACACAGAAAATGTGATTTGACAACCACAACAAAAACTACAGTTAACATTTGTATCTTAGATTTTATATATATAGGCATTGATTGGTACTTATATTTTATATCATCAATTACCATCATCATCATTTTCAAGTGCTGGGGTTGGAACCCAGTGCTTCATACATACTAGGCAAGTGCTCTGTCACTGAATGCCATCACATCCCTGAACTTTTATTAGTGAAGAGACATGGAGCATAATTTATATAGTGTCTTCGGTCTTTTTAAAGCTTTGTAATCTCCTTGAATCTCTTCGTCAGGCTCTTGCAAGAGATATCCAGAAGTGTTGCTCAACATCTTGCTTTTTGTTGGAAGACATTCATAAACTTGACTGACACTAATAAGAAGGAAACGAACTACTAGGTGACCTATTCTACTTGGATAAAAAGTACTATTTTAGGACACGTGATTCTACAGAATAAAGAATTGCCAGGTTCTTAAATCATTTCACTAGATCATATTCCAAGTCCTAATTCTGTACTGGTCCCCATTCTTGTCTACCTGTCAAATCTGAGGTGTAATGACAGAGAAGGTATTTAGATGCTTAAGACCTGAAACCTTTTCCACACTGTTCATGGTACTAGATGGATTTATAGATCACGGAAGCATCTGGACAGTGCAATGAATGATATACATGTTGCGATGTGGATATCCACAGGACAAGCATACACATACAAGAAAGCAATTCAAATATGCAAGTTCTGGTTTCAAAAAGGGAGACTAAGGAATGATTTTATCAACTTTAAAAGCAACAACCCTAGAAAAGGCCTTAATACATAAAGGAAATAATAGTATTATCGATAGTCTCAATTTTCTTATTTTACAAAATAGAAAGATTCCATTTTGCTAATGATCATCATGATCATGACCATCATTGCCAACCCCCCACTGTGCCAGATGTAGGAATACAGTGCAGCTTTTCACAAATAACTATTTTTGCTGTTGTTGTTTTGAAACAGGGTCTCACCACCCTCCCATGGGTGGGGAATGAAACCTGTGGTTTTGTGGATACTAGGTGAATACTCAACCTCTGAGCTATATTCCCAAATCCCAAGAAGTTGTTTTTGTAGTTTATTTCTAAGTACTGGGGTTAAACCTAGGGTGTTGTGCATGCTAGGCAAATGCTCTACAATGGACAGGGACTCACTGTCTCTGGCTGGCCTTGAACTCATTCTGTAGTCTAAGCAGTCCTTGAATTTGTGATCCTTCTGCTTCTGTCTCAATAGCTGGGAGGACATGCCTCTACCAGCTCCAAGTTCTTAGGAGTGGGAAAAGACAGCAAATTCTCATGCACTGTATTCTCATACTCTGGAAAGCAGCTTAGCTCATGTTTTAAAGAAGACAGACTGAGGATAAAAGGGCCACGACGTTTGTGAACCAGGAGCAAGCAACACGTTGAGGTTGATCAAGTCAAAGATCTGAGGTGGTCAGGATGCTGTGCTTCCTACTAATTCCTGTCCCATACCAAGGGGAGTCTTAAGTACGAGGATATGTGATACTACAGATTGTCACAGGAGCTCATTCTTCCCCATAGTTATACTCTAGAATTAGAACCTGTCTAGACTCTATTTCTGACAAAATAGTGCCACCCCACAGCCATCTGCCAGCTGCAACTGCTAAAGATGTGGCCTGACCTTTGAGAACAGAGAACAGAGACTTCAGGAAAGGAGGCTCAAGCCAAACCTCTGTTCTCTTAGTGGGAATCAGAAAGATCTAGTGTAAGAAAATGGACAAGAATCACAGACAACAAGCCTACAACCACACAGTCCCTTAGATTATTAGGGAAGAATGCTTTATTATTTAATTCTTGGCAACCTAAAGCCATGAGAAAGTTATTAGGCACAAATAGTTTTATTAAAAGTGCAAAGTAACTATGATTCAAGGAGATAATCTTTTTCTTTGTTTTTTATTTTTATGCGTATGAGTCTTTGCCTGTATGTACATAGGTGCATCCAGGCATACCAGAAGAGGGCACTGGATCCCCTCAAATTGAAGAACTGGAGTTACAGATCATGGTTAGCTATATGGGTGCTGGGAACAAAACCCAGGTCCATCTGCAAGAGCAACCAACACTTTTAACCCCTGAATCATCTCTCCAGCTCCAAGAACATTTAAGGTAAAAAAGGCAAGTTGGGCAGGGCATGGTGGCACGGGCCTTTAATCCTAGCACTTGGGAGGCAGAGGCAGGTATATCTCTGTAAATTTGAGGCTAGTCTAGTCTATATAGCGAGTTCCAGGCCAATTGGGGCTACAGGGAGACCCTGTCTCAAAAAGACACCCCCCCCCCCAAAAAAGGGCAAGTTGGCAAATTTCTTTTTGACATTTCTGGCATGGTTCACCCCAATTTTAGAAATGTTAATTTCTAAAAAAGCACCTAGGATTTGAAAAAGTATAATTGTAAGGGCTATAAGTGAGCATCAACCTAGTCTTGCAGTAACTTAAAATTAATTTTAAGAATAATGTGATGATAGCTGTAAACACGGATGCATTTCAGACTACATATCATCAATCATGTGATAATAACACACAGAGAAATACAAAACAATTGTGTATTACTGTCCTTGGGATTTATGAGGGAAACTTTTCACAAATATGGAAGAAGAATGTCTGAACTGGCACTTAGTGAGGGTCTCATGAGAAATTCATACAGATGACTATGTCTACATTATGCCCACCATTTTATAAATGCAGCAGTTCAGGTGCAGGCAGTCCACAGCCTTCCAGGCAGAATGCACTACAATATGCCTACACCAGTCATTTGACTCTGCTCTGGATCACTGAGTGGAATCTTAGGACCAAAGCCTACCCATGAGCAGCTCCTTGGTGGTTTCTTGTGGCCCAATGTAGAATAGCAACTATTAGACTCAGGTCAAATTCCAACAGGAGACAAAAGAGGGCAAGGGGCAGAGGTCAGACACAGAATATGACCCACCTGTAATCTCAATTAAGGACTTTGGAGCCTTCCTTCATTCTAATCCTAAGACCTGGGTTTGTCCTTGAACTACAGGACTGCTAAAGGCAGACAAGGAGGAAGGTAGGTCAAAGCAGGGGTTCTGTGGCACCCTAGGGGCTGATGGAGCCTACTCAAGTTGGTTAGCCCTTTATACTGCTTTCAGATTTAGTTAAATATCTGACCAGGATGTGGACAGTTTTCAGATACAAATATCAAACCTTACTCAGATCCATCTTCCAATATACCAGGCATAAATTCCTAACAAAGAAAGTTGGGAAATTTAACATTCTTAAAATTTCATTATTAAAATTCTTTTGAGGGCAAAAATCCTCTAGGAAACTCTGAATAGTTTTAAATGGGACCCAAACTAAGGACTATCCAGTTAAGTGGCATTCTTTAAGCCCTCTCATATTTAATTTATATTTGAAGAGTTGTGCTTAGGAGTTATCTAGAAATTTCCAGTATTTGTTAACTTTTCAGTCTTAATTTCCTCATAGGTGTATTAATGGAGGAGCTGAATTATTTGATACTCTGGGAAAACTGCACTATAAGAAAGGTCATCCATTAGTACACAGGACTGTACACCGTGAACTCTATACTGTCAAACTGAAGGCAACTGGTTCAAACAGGTTCTAGCAACCTGGTTATACGTCCTCATCTACCTGATGCTAGGTTTTCTTGCCCAACAATGCCTTATGATGATACCCTCACAGCTCTGACCAAAGAAAAGCATGCCTTTGGAAAGACATGTCTGTTTTAGAAACAAACACCTAGGAAAGGAGTTTATGGTGGAAAGCTGTGAGTGATGCTTGTTTTGTTATGTTCTGAGCAACCAAAAGGGGGCTGGAGCATGAAGACAGAGTAGAAGAGGGGTGAGGGGTAAAGGGATGGCAAGGCAGTCTCAGTGTGCCCCACCTGTCAGGGCAAAGGCACCTTCTAGCAATTGAGGTGTTGTTCACATTCAGTCATGCTTGTCCAAAAGGCAGGTCACACCAGTGGTGCCAGGGTGTGGAAGAAAGTTTGCTGATGTGTAAGCAGCTGTGCTGATCCAACAGCCAGTACTCTCAGAAAAGTCTAGAAATCAGCCAGGCATGAGGGAAAAACCTTCTGTCTGTAGGCTTTCTGTGGGAATGTCTTGGTTGGCAGGTCCCAGGGCACTCATGATGCTCAGGTAAAATGTCCTACACAATACACCCACCCTACCACTGTCCAGTTAGATTCCATGTCCTCTTGTGGGGACAATGTGGCCCAATAGAGGCTATGACAAAGTAAAACTCCGTCTCTTAGTTCTAATACTGAAGTTTATTTCTACTATCCCTGTAGAGACCATATCCTCTATGACCATACATTGCTTACAAGAGGCCCACTTTTCCCACAATATTTAATTTACATGCCCTAAAAACGGAGGATACTCTTGATAGTGCCAGTATGAAATGAAAAGCTCAATTTTATATGTTAGGGAATCCTACTTCAAAGTAGGCATGGATCATTTTCAAATTCATTAATGAATACTTCTGGGCCCTGCTTGTCAGCCCAGGGCCTCTCTCTAACCCTAAATGACAGTCTCAGCCCTGTCAGCTGGACCACTTCTGCTCTCCAGTTCAGGTTCTTTGCAGTAAGTGGAGAAGAGCAATTCCCATTCATCTTCCCACCCACCCATCCATCTTTTGATATGGAACTGAGTTAAGCCCCTCTCTTGGTCTAAAACACTTCTTCATTGATGAGATGAGCTGGAATTTTGATACTCAAATTTTTTTTCTCAATGTGCCAGTCATCCTTCAGGGGACAGAAGGGTACCTTTGGCTCCTATATCCCTCTCCTTTCCCTTCTCTAGTGGCTTTACAAAGGTGGGTATCATCTTGTCAGCTAACTCCTTTAGGAATGAAGAGCTTCTGTCATGGTGGCTATAGGCTCTTTCTTTCTCTTCTGACTTCTACATCCAGTAGGATGAAGACTGGTCCATCATATCCATCTTTAAATAACCTTTATTCTAGGTGCTCTTCCTAATGGTCTTTGAATCTGTTTACCATAAACCCTCCCCATCCTTTTACCTGTATTGTTTAGCTAAATTAATTTCTCAGTTATTACATTTGTAGACATTATTTGTGCACATCTGTTTATAAAATCACATGCTCAGCTGAGCCAATGGCATGTGCCTATTGTCCCAGCAACTAGGGAGGCAGAGGCAAAAGGATCATTTAAGCCCAGGAGTTTAAGGCCAAACTGAACAATATAGCTAGTCCTTGCCACAAAAAAAGTAAAACAATAAAATCACAGATTCTTGAAGAACAAAGACCTCAGAGATTGTATGAGTTGACCTCCTAACAGCCAAACAGAACTTTCATTCATGCAGTGCTTCAATTGCCTGGCTTAGATCTTCCCTATGTGACTCCAGAAAGACAGAGAACTACCTCTTCCATCTGCCAGTCCCTAAATATTTCAGGGCAGATGCTGTGATGCAATGAGCTTTATCTCATCCTAAGCTAAACCCCTCAATTTCTTCAACTTTCCATTATAGCCCAGTCTTAAAGTCCACACCCAAGATAGTCTTGTCCTGAAAATGACAGTCTCAACTGATGGGGCCCACATGAAGTCACCACTCCCAAAGTGGCATCACTGGCCCAGAGTCATTACCTCTATGGGAAGTCACTGCCATCTCTACCACAGAGAATGCCTTCTGCGGCAATGGCTAAAATAGCAATGTCAAACCAACCCCAAACTATGCTTCACAGTAGACTGGAAATGCTCAAGTCATTGAGACCATTTCAGCCTGGCAGAAAGTTTATATTAGATTTCAAAAAGATGGCAGAACCTCATCATTCATTCATAGTCCTTTTATGGAAGAGGAAAAGATAACCATCTTCAGAGTAAGCCAATGCTACAGCAATGCTTGCCATCCTGAGTCTTTTCCAGAAAAGGAACAATGAATGCTTAGACCGGGCCATTCAGGGTGGTCATCTCATGCCCAACATAAAAATGAAGGGCATCACAGTGAGGGGAGGGGAAGAACATGGGGACAAAGAAAAGTCACTACTACTTGGAGACACCTTGTATAGTTTAGACTGTGAGATCAAACTGAGAAGGGGAACCTAGATCAGGAGGAAAATGACTACAAATGAACCCAGATAATCATTACCTGCCCAAACCTCTGCAGTTTCTTTTAAAGCACTGCAGCAGTTTACAGCCACCTTTTATCTTAAATGGGACAAATGTGTGACACATGTGGGCTCTGGTTTCCAGAGATGACAGAGATGTGCTTTGAGGGAAGAACTGCATGCTGTCTATCAACAGCAACCCAAGGAGGGAAAAGAGTCTAGGAAGCTTAGGATCTTGGCTCTCCTGAGTGAGCTGGGTTATAAAAGCAAAAAAAAAAATAAGAATGAAATGCTGACACTATCTACCAACTACCAACAGGCCAAAAATGAAATGGAATCTCTGATTTAAGGAAATATGCCATGCAGGATCCTGGAGCCCTGAAAGAAGTAAAGAACAGCTCATGGATGCATGCATGTACACACACACACACACACACACACACACACACACACACA
>NW_008336933.1:7189998-7196620 GCF_000622305.1 Nannospalax galili
CACACAAAGGATGGGGATTCCATGACACAAGCACATAAACACATAGGGTAACATTTCTGTAGTTCTTGTTTGCTTCCTCAGGGAAGGGGGTGAGGGAAGTAGATGTTGTTTGGTAATCGCCTTCCTTAACAAATCAGAAAAACGTTGATGAGTGGGCACGGTTCGGTGTTTGCTAGCACCAGCTTGCACGGCCTAAACAGGTTGGACAGGTTGGATATTTAAACAAAGGTAGAAAAATGCAAGGTATAAAGCCCAAGGAAGTACTGCCCTGGAAATGCAGCCAGCACCCTGCAGGTTTCAATTTGTGGTCTAGTGCTGGAAATCAGGACCCCCTATGTTGTTAGTTTCCTGTTATAAAAATTAAGCTGGACACATGCCCATTATCATCTCTAAATTCTCAAAACATCAGGTCAATGGCGAACAGACTATGTTATAAACTCTCTACTACTCATCCTGTTCCCAGCAAACCTATCCCTTGTCTGCTGTGACCTAATTCTCAGCTCTCATAACTACCAGGCTGTTCAAGTGTGGGCAGGCATGATGCTCCAGGTTTTGATGTCATCCACTGGTTTTACCTAGTACGAATGAGCCTTGGAAATACTTCAAAAAATTTGTCAAAAACAGTGCACTGCCTGCATTCACGAGGAAACTTCTTTTGTATTTGCTTCGTCTTCAAAACAAAATGAATAGTCAAACATTGTTCCTGCCAGAATAGAAGAAAGGATGTTAAAACATTAGCATCCAGTTAGTCCCATGATAAAAGACTAAGAACCAGATCATAAATTTGAGAAGTGGGGATAGGATGAAAAAGGCCTGACTGCTATTTAACACATCCCTGTGTGGGGACAGTTTTATGAGTTCTTTCTCTCCCTTTGGCTTAACTGAGCTCCAACTGTTCTTTCAGAAATGAGTAAAAAATAATCACTAGTTAGAAATACATTTTCTAATTATTCTTTCACAAGGGGGGGGGGGACCACAAACCTAAAACAGGCTACCCAAGAGACTGTCAATTAACATCAGTCAACTTTCAGCTTTGATGTTTTCTCATGCATTTTATCTTAGTTGAATAATAAAATTAAATGATAAGTCACTCTCGCCTACTCTTTCTCAGAGAATAATGGCAGCTTTCTACTATTTGCAGATTTGTAGAATGCAAAGTAAAAGCACTGAAAAGAACCATAGAATTATCGTCTAATAGTTTAAATGCAAATCCACACCCCACTCTAAATATAAAAACATTACAGAATGAGCAAAAAAACCTCATGTATTCAGATAATAATAAGGATTTGCACAATTCAAAAATGGAAATTTAGGCATATGTCACATAGCTACTCTATAAAGCACTATTATCAGACTTGAGTTCTTAGAAGGCAGGTTATTACCCCTATTGCTAAAGGGCACAGTCTTTTTTTTTTTTGGTCTTTTTGAGACAGGGTCTCCCTGTAGCCCCAGCTGGCCTGGAACTCACTATGAAGACCAGGCTGTCCTTGAACTCAGAGACCTGCCTGCCTCTGCATCACCATGCCTGGTACAGTCTATTTTCTTGCTTTTGTAAATCTGTATGCTGATCTGGCTGGGTTAAATATCTTAAGGGTAAAGAAAGAGTAGGGAATACATTGTTAAGTACCTAGAGTGAGCCACAGGCTTAGCACTGAGTCCCTATAACATACTTTTGTGGTACTCGCAACCATTCTATGGAGTATCATAGAATACCTTTATCAGGTAGCCAGAAAAGAAGGAAGACTGATCAGAGGCCTCAGAAACATTCTAGAAAATGTCACCTTTATCATAGCGCCCAAGCCCCAAACCTGGTCAATGAGATGCCAACAAAGGCTAAAAAAAATGTTTAAATATTATCAAATAAGAATGCTATTTTGGCGAAAGCTTAATGATGTCATTAAGGGTGAACTGGTAACTTAAGACAGTCTCCTGTGATAAACAGATTTGTAAATATTATTGTCCAGGGTCAATGAATGATGTAGAATCAAGAGAATGAAAAGTATATCAAGGAGAATAGTCTGGGATTGGCATAGTGGTATACTTAAAATGTTCTCCACTCCCTTTGGTTAAGTTTCAAGCCTTAAAAAGACTTTTGAACTATAAAGAATTATGTCTATCTACTTCAGTATACAGAGTACTGTCTATACTGATGATACTTGATGCTATTGACAAAAATCTACCAAACATTCACTATATCAGTGCTGTTCATAGTATGCTGTGTACATATCATTAAAATCTCATTAACATGAATCCCTCAGTAATCTCAGTAGAGAATTTCATACAATTCAACAGAACATTTTTTAATATGTTTTAAAATATCTTTTAAAAAAATTTTATGTGTATGAGTGTACTGTCTGCATGTATGTCATTGCACCCATGTTGTGCAATGCCTGCAGGTCAGAAGAGGTGTCAGATCCCCTGGAACTGGAGTTATGGACAATTGTTAGCCACCACGTGGGTTCTGGAATTCAAACCTGGGTCCTCTATAAGAGTATCCAGTGCTTTTAACCACTGGGTTATCTCTCCAGTCTGTAACAGCATTATGTATGATCTTTTTTTCGTCTGTTGTGCTTTGAGGCAGGGCCTCACTCTATGGCCCAAGCTGGACTGCAACTTGCAGAGATCCTCCCAACTTAGCTTCTTTAGTGCTGGTGTTAGAATTATAGGTGTATGCCACTGGGCCCAACTACTTCTGTATGATCCTCTAAGTGGAGTTAAAGCTATTAAGATTTATAGGGGGTGTAGAGATGGCTCAGAGGTTAAGAGAACTGGCTGCTCTTGCAGAGGACCCAGTTCCATTCCCAGTACCTACATGGCGGCTAACAACCACTAGGGGAATTTGATGCCCTCTTCTGACATCTGTGGGCACTGCATGACATGGGTGTACTTACATACATGCAGACAATATACTCATACACATAAAATAAAAAATAATAAATAAGCTGGGTGTAGTGGCACACGCCTTTAATCCAAGCACTTGGGAGGCAGAGGCAGGCAAACTCTACGAGTTCGAGGCCAGCCTGGTCTACATAGTGAGTTTCAGGTCAGCTGGGGCTACAGAGAGACTCTGTCTCAAAAAGATCAAAATAAATAAATAAATATTTTTTAAAAGCTACTAAGATTTCCAAGTGTTTTTGAAAGAATATTCTTTTCACTGGTCTTCTCCCCCTCCCCTCCATAAGGTATTTTCATTGTAGAAAATATTTTCATTGGGAGGCTGATGTAGGATGACTTGAGTCCAGGAGCTTTATCCTGCAAACAATTTCTTGCCTAATACCTTCCTTTTCACAGAGACACATGGCAAGTGAACAGCCAGTAGGTAATTAAGAGAATTGTTTTGGATGGGACTGGCTGAACCTTGGATTAGTTACCTCTACTAGAGAAGCAGCAAGTCCCAGAACCAGTTACAGGGTGTCCGCAGAAACTCACTATCAGAGTTCACAGGGCTCTTCCTTCTGCTAGGAACTGAGGGTAAAGAAATGACTGTCTTTTTGGAGACTGTCTTACCTCTGCTCCTTTTCTTGTTTAGCACTGACCACCTGTTCCAAATACCCAAGTTCAGTTGGGCATGCCAAGGGCAGGCTTAGCTTAAGCATCTGAGAGTAGCATGCTAAATTCAGAGCCTCTGTAGCCTCATTTATCATGGACTAGGTCACATTTCTGTGCAGCTAAGATTTTCTTCAAGCATAATAGGAACACATAAGCCTCTGTTCCTGAAGACTATCTGCTATCCAGCGGCACCCTCAAGGCTGATGGTCTCCTATACTTAGCAATGATAAAATCCTGCCTGTTGCAGTAGGAAATAAAGCCCACGCTTAAGCAAGTAACGACATAGCAGGAGTTCATTCCTTTCCATTCACATTCCTAATGACGGCCAAAATGAGAAGAGACCCCTGCTCTCCAGAGTGAACTGACAAGGTCATCATGAAAGCTCTCTCCCGCCAGGGTCATCAGTGTGATTTTAAGCCTAAAGTCTACAACTCTTTATAACCTAAAGTCTGGAAAATAAGGAGCAAATGGAATTTAATTTCCCCTATTTTCCCAAGGCAACTATGGTCTGCAGATTAAAAATAAAATACTCATTTTAGAGACATGACATCTCAAATGGAGTCTGTTCCTATCTCTCTCAAGTTATCTCTTCTTCACAGCTCTGCAACTTAGACTTTCTGGAACAAGTTTTGAAAATTGCAAAGCTTGATGCCCTTTTTCCTACATAACCTCACCTGGAGGGCGTGATCTGGCTTGGTTTCCCAAGTTTGTTTTGGAAGACAAGCACTGTGTAATCCAAATTTTCAACATGTGAGCAGCTGATAAAGAGTTTCAGAAAGTTAGAAGCTGGGGCCACATTATTTCTGTGAAATATTTTTTGTACTTGATGGAAGCTATTATTCTGCTCAGGAACTAAGCTGTAGATTTGGGATATTCTTAGGGGGTTGAGGAGAAGGGCCAATGGGTAAAGTGCTTAATGGGTAAGCATGAGGAACTGGGTTTGGATCCCAGAACCTAGGTAAAAAGCTGGGCCCTGCAGCACATACCTGTAATCCCAGTGCTGAAGAGGCAGAGACAGGTGGATCCCTGGAGCTCACTAACTGGTCAGCTAGCCTAGCTGCATTAGTGAACTCCAGGTTCAGTGAGACATTGTTTCAAAAAATAAGATGGACATCTGACAACCTCTGGCTTCTACCTGCATGTCTAAACATACATAATCAACAGGTACTCCCCAACCCCACAACACACAAATAAATTTTCAAGCCTCAAAATCATGAGAATCTTAGAACAAGGAAGTGGCAACCTAAGAAACTACATTAATACATTATTTTCTAAGTCTCTTAGGCCAGTGAGATGGCTCAGGGGATAAAGGTGCTTACCTTTACCTGAGATTTGATCAACCTGAGTTTGACCTCTGAGACCGACTTAGTAGATGATGGGAACCTACTCCAGTCAAGTTGTCCTCTGACCTCTACATATGCATACGGCTACACAAAATAAGGTTTTAAAAAATATTTTTTATTATTTTTAATTTTATGTGCATGCGTGTATTGCCTGCAGGTAGATAAGTGCACCCGTGTTGTGAAATGCCCGTGGAGGACAGAAGAGGCTGTCCGATCCCCTGAAACTGGGGTTATGGACAGTTGTTAACTGCCATGTGGGTGCCGGGATTTGAACTTGGGTCTTCTACAAGAACAGCCAGTGTTCTTAGCCGCTGAGCCATCTCTCCAGCCCACAAAATAAATTTTTAAAGGAAAAAGTTACCTAAACTTTCTCAGAAAGTCATCACCCTATATACCAAATATCATTAATTTTAAAATAGCACCTTATGCTGGGTGTGTTGGCATGCACATGTAGTACCAGTACTTGGGAGGCTGAGCCAGGAAGATTGCATGTGCCCTAGAGTTTTGGGGTCAGTCTGGGTAACCTATTTCAATAAACAAATGAATGGATAGATAAATAAATATATTTATACATACATAAACCAAAACAATAAATAAAAAACACCATGTAAATTTACTTATTGTAAAGTACATATATAAAGTAAGTAAATATAAGAAGTATGAGCTTTAAGCCAGGCGTGGTGGTGCATGCTTTTAGTCCCAGCACTCGGGACACAGAGGCATGCAGATCTCTTTGAGTTCAAGGCCACCCTGGTCTACATAATGAGTTCAGGTCAGCTGGGACTACAGAGAGACCCTGTCTCAAAAATACCAAAAAAAAAAAGTATGAGCTTTATCAGTATGACTACCATAAGAACTTAATATGCTACCTCACTGTGTTAATTTTACTAATAGAACAATTAGAATAATCATACAAAGAAAACTGTACAAAAAGATTATTAAAAACTGGAAGAGCTGGGGGAAGGGAACCAAATTCAATCAAAAGATATTGTATGAAATTTGAAAAAATTCAGTTAAAAAAACAAAGGAGGATAATCAGCACACTCATAAAATGTCTCGTGGCCAAAGGAAGAAGAGTAAGGTGCTCTACTAACAGCACCTCAACATCAGCTAAGAATACCCTGAACCTAAACCATCGGGGGTTTATGTTGTGAGATCTCTCGTGGGGTTCACAACAGAATATTCTGGAATGGAGCGTAGACCTGCCTCACAAGGATAGCCACTGGAAGGCTGGGGCTCATCTGCAAGAACTGTGCACACACAGATCACAGATATCCGCCTGCCTCTGCCTCCCCAGTGCTGGGATTAAAGGTGTGCGCCACCATACCCGGCCTATGTTTTCTTTTTGTAAGTACATGCAATTAGCTACAACTGGGCCTGTGAAAGAAATATAGAAACTCACTTTATTAGGAATCAAGCCACAGTAGAGATTAAATGCCATCTGTGTCCCTCAAGAGACTGAAATCAGATCACAGAGTCATGTAAGAGAAACTGCCTAGGGCTAGTCATAAACAACATAGGCACCAGTGTGGTGGCACTCATTCATAATGCCTGTAACTTGGGCACTCCAATAGAGAAACAAGAGTTTAGGGGGGAGTGGTAGTGCTTGCCTTTAATCCCAGTTGAGGCAGGCGGATCTCTGTGAGTTCCAGGCCAGCCTGGTCTACACAGTGGGTTCCAGGCCAGCTGAGGATACAGCAAGACCCTATCTCCAAAAGACCAAAACAGAG
>NW_008336933.1:7196745-7212362 GCF_000622305.1 Nannospalax galili
AGAAAGAAAGAAAGAAAGAAAGAAAGAAAGAAAGAAAGAAAGAAAGGCTAGTCTGGACTATAGGCTCTGTCTTAAAGCAAAAAACAAAAAACCAAGATGGAATACAGATACCCAGATGGAGGCTTCCTGGATGACCACAGAAAGCCAAAGTGGAGGTTCTCTGGCAGCTTGGCTCAGTGTCAACTCTAGAAATTCCACAAAGGAGCTCCTAGGTGCTACTCAACTTTAGTAGGTGCCAAAGGACCTTGGGAAGCAGCAGCAGCAAAGGGAAAATGGGAAAAAGGACTCTGTTCTCAAATACCAAATACCCAGTTGACTGGCTTCCTTCCATGTTTATCAGAACCTTGGGTTTCAATTCTTTTTTTAATTCCTACACACATCCCAGGGCAGTTTTGGCTCCTGATTAATGTAACACAGGTATGTGGTTGGGAGAGATCACAGCTCACTATTGAAGTCTCAGATTCTGGAATGGATCCACCCAGGCAAATAAATAAAATCTAACTCTACTTTGACACATTTTTGTACGTGTTTTTACATTTTAATAATTTTTTTTTCCAAAAGTACAGTTTCGCCAACAAACGAAGGTGATAATGACTTTATTGTGACTGATTAGCAAAACTCAATTGTTCTTTTAACCCATCATCTGCAAGTTTTTGCAGAAAAGACAAAAACTTTGTAGTGTGATGACCTCAAATAGTGCAAATGAAATTTTTGTCTCAGTAAATCACTTGCTATACGAGCTTGAGGACCTGTGCTTGGACCTCCAGTACCCCAAAGCTGAGTGTAGTAGCCTGAGTCTCTAACCCCAGTCCTGGAGGCAGAAGTGGGACAGACAGGAAGATCCTATCAACTCAGACAGCTCCACATTTAGTGAGAGATCCTGTCTCAACGAGTAAGGTGGTATGATTGAGGAAAACATCTGACATTGACTTCTAGATTCCACACTGAGCATAGACCATGTATGTTCACCGCATACATATATGCACATACCGACATGAACAATTACATATACAACACACACACACAAAATTACAGATTTAGCAGAGCAAATAGCAATTTCTTTAAATCTCTAATTTATTTTCTGGCATTATATGTTTACTCAATATATAGTCCCTTCCTGACACACAGATCAATAATAATACTGGGAATTATTTATTTAATATTTCCTAGTTAATGAGCATTAGTCTCATTTAATGAAGTTGAGTATAGCTAATATTACCTCTTATAAAGTAGCTGAGACACGCAGAGGACAGGTAACTTATCTAGGGTCCACAAAGTGAAGAGTGGAACAGTTTTCCTAAATATTGTGCTTTAAGCTCTAACAACAAAGACTCAGAAAACCTTCCCACCCAAGACATGTCTATCCTATATGTTAAGCCTCTGGAACCCTTTCACAAACATTTTTCACTTGAGCACAAGTTGTAAATGAGGCATAACTGAACCATTTGGTTAAAGTGCTGAAAAATTAAGGGATTTCCATAAAATTCTACACAATATTACACTTGATTTTAGCCAAACGACCAGAAGTGGTAAGTTCTGCAGAATTAGAACTAGGACTCAACTTCCAATGATTTATTCTCTCAATCAAGATGCTTCACAACAAATAAAATCAGTACACACACAAAATTTATTAAATGTTCCTAAGGACTACTTATCTAAAAAAAAATTTATTGAATTTTTTTGTATTTCATACAGAACATCTTAATCATCTTTATACCCCCTTTGCCACTGGATCCCTCCTTCAGCACCCCCCCACTGGAATTCAAACATTCTGTCGTTTGTGTTAACGCCTATCATGTCAAGCCTACTTTTTAAAAAGGTACTTATAAACAACTCCAACATACAGAATCCATACATGAGAAATGTATGTTAGGATATTACAAAGGCCTATACTATTAAAAAAAAAAAAAGAAAGAAAGAAAAGAAAACATGTATGCTGGGTGCGGTGCTACATCCCCTGTAGTCCCAGCTACTCAGACAGCTGAGGCAGGAGGATTGTTTGAGTCCAGGAATTCTGGGCTATAGTGTGCTATGATGATCAGGTGTCTGCACTAAGTTCAGCATCAATATGATGACATCCTGGGAGCAGGGAACCACCAGGTTGCCTAAGGAGGGGTGAACCAGTCCAAGTCAAGGGATAAAAAAAATAAACCCTCAAGATAACAAAACCCCTCAACAACAAATAATTAGTAAAATTTGGTTAAGATGGTTACCCCTTCTCACCAGGCGTGATGGCACACACCTTTAATTCCAGCACTCAGAGGTACAGACAGGCAGATCTCTGTGAGTTCCAGGCCAATTAGGAGGCTACAGGGAGATGGTTAACCCCCATCCCCCAGCTATTTTATGCTTACCACAGTAGTAGATCATGTTATCAGGAAGACAGAAAAAGTTTATAGGCACTGAAAATAATACTCTGTGTCAATATGGGATTGTGCTGAGAATGAGAAAAGAGTGAATGAGTATGTTTTTCTTTTATATTCAAAGCAACAGGAAAGCACCAATTGTTTTTCCCACACTAGTTAAAAGTGCAGCAGCCTCATCATCAGATGTGGCAGCACACATCTATAATCCCAATTGGGATTAAGAGTTCAAGCCCAGCCTTGGTTATATACCAAATTCAAGGCAAGTACAAGGGATGAGGTCTTGTACTTTCTTAAACAAAAGAAAAAGAAAAAAGAAATAGCCTTTGAAGGCAGGCAGCCTAAATATCTCTCAGTATTGCATGTTAACATCAATAGTTTCTTCTGCAAAATGGGATAATTGTACAAAGTTTCAAAGTAGGGCATGTAAAAATAAGTGGCTATCAAGGAAATGGTAGATCAAGAGTACTATAAATTAACTTGATCTAACAATACACATCTACATGCTCCACCCAGCAACAGGGAAACACTTACACTTCTCAAACAGATGTGGAACATTCTCCAGGACAGACCATATGCTAGGTGATAAAACAAGCCAGGAGAGACCACATGCTAAGACTGCAATTATGCAAAGTCACATGCTAAGACTGCAATTATGCAAAGTATGTTCCCTAACTGTAATGGAATGAAACTAGAAATCAATAATAGGGAGAAATCTGGGAAGACACATATCTGTAGGGTTGAACAACATACTTTTTTTTTTGATCCGCCTGCCTTTGCCTCCAGAGTGCTGGGATTAAAGGTGTGTGCCACCATACCCAGCGAACAACATACTTCTAATAATCAATGGATCAGAGAAGAAATAATTAGGTAAACAAAATATATTGAGATGAATGAAAAAGAAAATAAAACTTATAACAAAACTTACAGAAATGCACAGTTATAAATCCAAGTATTAAAAAAGACATTCTTAAATCAACAATCCAAACTTATACTTACAGCACTTGACTAAGAAGAACAAATTGAACCTACAGCAAGCAGAAGGGTGAAATAATACTTAGGGCTGAAAATTAATGAAATAGAGGACAGAAAACAGAGAGGAAAAATGAACAAAAACAGAAGCTGGTTCTTTGAAAACAGCAAAACTGGAAAATGTTTACTAGCTAGATTGACTATGGGAAAAAAAAGAGGAGTTAAATTTAAAAAACCAGGAATGGAAGACAGAACAAGATCAATGATCTTATAGAATAGAAAGATTACGAGGGATCCCTGTGAATACCTTGTATGACAGACAATCTGACCACTTAGATGAAATAGTCAAAATTCCTAAAAGACATGAACTAATGAAATAGACTCAAAAAGAAACAGAAAATCTTAACAGATCTGTAACAAGAGATTAGTTATAAAAATAAAACAAAATACTGCACAAAAAGAACAGCCCAGATGACTTCATAATAAATTCTCTTAAAAAGAGAATTAATACCAACTCGTCAGAAACTCCTTCCCCCAAAATAACAGAAGAGAAAGGAATACTTCTCAGTTCACTTTATGAGGACAGTATGATTCTGACATCAAAAACCAGACACCACAAGAAAACTAAAAACTGGTATCTAAGTATAGCCATAAAACCCTTTAACAAAATACTAGTAAATCAAACCCATCAACACTTAAAATGATCATATACTATGACCTGGTGTCATTTTTCCTGGGAATAAGGTTAGTTTACCCTATAAGATAGACCAGAATGGAAAAGAGAAAAAGATTCAAGTCATGCGTAAAGGTGCATACCTTTAATCCCAGTACTTGGGAGGCAGAGGCAGGTGGATCTCTGTGAGTTCAAGCCCAGGCTGGTCTACAGGTCAGCTGGGGCTACAGGGACAACCTGTCTCAAAAAGACCCCCCCCCCAAAGAATAAAAACATTCATTTAACAAAATGCAACATTCTTTCATGATTAAAAAACATTCTACAAACTAGGAACAGAAATAAACTTCTTTCCATCAACAACTTTCATTTAAAATAAACCCACAAATAACATTGTATTTAGGGCTGGAGAGATGGCTCAGAGGTTAAGAGCACTGGCTGCTCTTGCAGAGGACCCAGGTTTGATTCCCAGCGCTCAGTTGTTGGCTAACAACAGTCTGTAACTCCAGTTTTAGGGGAACCTGATTCCTTCTTCTGACCTCTACAGGCATTGCACAACATGGATGCACTTACATACATGCAGGCAATTCATTCATATACATAAAATAAAAAAAAATTTTTTTACAAGCATTGTATTTAGTGGAAAAAGACTACATGCTTTCTTTCAGAAATCAGTAAGAAGAAAAACCTGCCCACACTCCTCACTGTTATTTAGCTTTGTACTAAAGGTCTGCTGGACTCCAAAAGACAAGAAAAATAAATGACAGACTAGAAAGAATAAAAGTATCTCTGTTACAAATGCCATGATCTTGAACTTAGAAAGTCATAAGCAATCTACTAAATAATTGAGAATAAAGAAACAAGGTCAGTAAGATTGGAAGAAACAAAATCAATACATGCTTTTTGTACCTGTATACCAGCAGTGAACAAATGAAAAATAAAATTAGAAAACAATTCCACTCAATACCACCATAAAAAAAAATAAATCAGGAGGGTTGCTCCTGCAGAGGACCTGAGTTCGATTCCCAGTACCCACATGGTGGCTAACAACCATTCAGTTCCAGGGACACCCTCTTCTGACCTCCACAGGCATTGCACTCATACACATAAAAATAAAAAATAGGGGTCGGGCATGGTGGCGCACGCCTTTAATACCAGTGCTCGGGAGGCAGAGGCCAGCTTGGTCTACATAGCGAGTTCAAGGACAGAGTGGCTACAGAGAGACCCTGTCTCAAAGGTAAGACCCCCCCCCCAAAAAAATTTTTTTTAATGAGGAATAAATTTAATAAAATAAAGATAAAACTTAAATGCTTTAAATGTTTAAACATTTAAATCTTAGAGGGCTGAGAGATGGCTCAGCAGTTAAGAACACTGGCTGTTCTTATTGGAATCCCAGCACCCACATGACAGCTAACTGTCCATAACTCCAGTCCCAGGGGATCCGACAGCCTCTTCTGACCTCCACTGGCACTGCACAACACAGGTGCACTGACCTACATGCAGGCAATACATGCATACACATAAAATAAAAATAATAGATTTAAATCTTATTCTATTCATTTCTATTCTTTTTTTTTTTTTTTGGTCTTTTTGAGACAGGGTCTCTCTGTAGCTCCAGCTGGCCTGGAACTCCCTAGGGAGGCCCGGCTGGCTTTGAAACTTACCTACATGCAGATTAGATGCTACACTCATACACAAAAAATAAAAAATAATAAATGAAATTTTTAATGAGGAATAAATTTAATAAAATAAATATAAAATTTAAATATGAGAACTCTAAGACATCTTTAAAGCAATTCAGGAAGACCTAAACAAACGGAAAATAACCTATACAACTGGATAAAAAGCCTTAATAGTGTTAAGATGGCAATATGCCAACGAGACATGGCTCAGTGCTTCCCAAGGCCCTGGGTTTGATACAGTCCTGGAGAAAAATAAAAAGATGGCAACATACCCAGACTGATTTACAGACTGACTATAATCACTATGATGATTCTAGCTGCTCTTTCTGGAGAAATTGGCAATCTGGTTCTAATTTTCATACAGGGCTGGGGTAAAGCACTTGCCTAGCACGTTCCAGGTCCTAAGTTTTCCCCTAGCATAGCAAACAAACCACCTCAGAATGACAAGCAAACAAATAAAAGCTAATTATTCAGACAGAAATGCAAACAAGTCAGACTAATAAAAAAATTATTCTTGAAAAGGATCTAAGTTGAAACATTTACACTTTCTTCCTGCAAGACTTATCTCAAAGTCATAGAAACCAATACAGTGAGGTAATGGGTCTTAGGAGAGACACATGGATCAGCGGAGCAGAACTAAGAACAGACCCTTACATTATGGCTGACTGAATTTTGACAAGGGTCACAAGATAATTCAATGAGGTTAAAAAGTATGCCACACACATTTTTATAACTCAAAACAGGTCATAAACTTAAGTCGAACAAAACTATGAAACTAATAAGACAGTACTTGACATCTGTTAGGGTGGCTGTAGCATTTTGATAGTCAAGTACAAAGTGGAACCCTCTTGCATTGCTGGTAGGAGTAAAAATCATACAGCTACTTTGGAAAATAGTTTTGGCACTTCCTCAAAATGCAAAAGTTGGAGTTACCACATGGTTCAATGTTCTATTCCTAAATATCTCCCAAGAGAAATAAAAATGTATGTCCATACAAAGAGTTGTGTAGGAATGTTCACAGCAGTATTTGTCACAATAGCCAGAACAGGGCAACAACTCAGTATCAACTGATGAAGAGATAACAAAACAGTACATTCATACAGATAGCTAGTGTTTGACAGTGAGAGACAAACTGAACACATTGAATTATATGTCTATTTTAATGGGTGAAATGTATGGCAAGAACACTGGCTGTTGTTGCAGAAGACCCGGGTTCGAATCCCAGCACCCACATGGCAGCTAACAACTGTCCATAGCTCCAGTTCCAGGGTGCACTTACCTACATGCAGGCAATACGTGCATACACATAAAATAAAAATAATATTAAAAAAATAAATAAATGCAAAGTGATCAACACAGTACCTGACACTTGGGGGAGAGCATAGATTTACTAATGTTTACAAATGTAAAATGCTCTGCCAGAGACACACCTTGTCAAAGACAGCGACTATGTCTTTTATAGATGTGTTTGCCATGTCTATGTATTTAATCATAGATATTATCTCAAAATGAAAAAAATTCCAAATCAGAAGTAATTGGGCTAAGGACCAGAGACACCCGATGGAGAATCACAAGCCATCAGTGGTCAGAGCCAAGAGAGCAAGAAGGAGGGTCTTTCTCAGCAGTGTGTCCATTGACACCTGTCAATCTGGAGATGTCCACATGGAACTCTGTTCAGCAAGAGAAAATGGGGCAACCACCCAAGAAGGAGCACATGGTACTTCTAAGACCAGGTTGGGGAGGGCAAGTATGGGATGAACAAATTACTTCTCTTGGGGGAGGGAGGGAAGAGGGGTTACAAAAGAAACCAGCTGTAACAGAAGCCACAGTGATACTAATTGGCCAACATGGTGGTAAAATAGCAAAAAGTTACAATGTATAACAGTGTATTAGAAAAAAATATTCGCTTTCTTCTTTGATACCCAATCAGAATTTGAATAAAGAAATAGGGGAAACACTTGATAAAAATTCTTTAAACTGCTGGGGGGGTGCTGGCCCACGCCTTTAATCCCAGCACTCAGGAGGCAGAGGCAGGTGGATCTCTGTGAGGTCCAGGCCAGCTGGGGCTACAGGGAGACCCTGTTCCAAAAAACCCAAAAAAAAAAAAAAATTTTTAAAATACTGGGGCCTTTTGCTGGGGGGGGGGGGGCAACCCTTTAATCCCAGCACTCAGCAGGCAGAGGCAGGTGGATCTCTGTGAGATCGAGGCCAGCCTGGTCTACATAGAGACTTCCAGGCCAGCTGAGGCAATAAGGAGACCCCTCTCAAAAAATGGAAAATGAATAAAAAAAAAATATTGAGGCCTTTCAGGAAATTATAGGATGTCTCACTTCTATAGACTGAGAAATCTACCAGCTTCATTACTGCAGCATTACTTAGACATCATATAACAATAGGTAAGATTTATTAAGCGCTTGTCATGTGCCAATCAACTGTGTGCTAAACTCATAATGTCCCAATCCTCATCCTAACTCAATTAATTAGATCAGATTCAATTCCCAGCAACAAACAGCAACAAAAAACTAAAACTTAAAGATTAATGTCCAAAGAGACTAAGAAAAGAACTATAAGCACCATAGTGATTTGGATTCTGGCGGGTAACAGACCCTGTGAGAATGTGAGATTTTTGAGTCTATTCTCCTTTTTTAAAATTTAATTTTTTTTTTTTTTTAAAAAACAGCATAGGGTAGTGGTTCATTTACAGAAGAGTGGGCGCCCCACACTTAACGGCTGTGGCGTAAAGTCCACACTGAAATACAGATCCTGAGACCTCCTGATAGCCACACAAAATTGTGAGAGAGGTGCCTCTTGGTGTTCTCAGCTTATTTTGTCCTTTCCCCCACATGCAGCTAAAGTCGACTAATAAAAATGTTCTTAATATGTTTGTGTGTGTGCGTGCATGAGCATTTAAAACGTCTTTCTGCTGGGCATGGTGGTGCATGCCTTCAATTCCAGCAGAGGCAGAGACAGGTACATCTCTGAGTTTGAGGCCAGTGTGGTCTACATAGGGAGTTTGAAGAGTTCTGGCTAGCTGGAGCTACATAGTGAGACCCTGTCTCAAAAAAATAAAATCCTTTCTGTTCTAACTGTTCAAAATATATGCTACCACTCTATAACATATACCCATACTGCTTCATCTCACAGTGTTCTCATATGTCCACCACCGTGCTCTGGGTGAGCATCATTCCCTCTCAGGAAGTCATATCCTGCCATTTATCAGATGTTCCTACCCCTATTTCATCCTGTCTTTCCTGAAGCTTCAGAACTAGATCACTTAAGTATTCAAAGGCTTCAAAAACGTTTTTTTCAAGGGAAATGTTTTTGGTAGATCTGGTAGGCATACGTAAGTATTGTTTCAAGCTAAAGATTACATACATGATGCTTCTTCATGGGAGTGATGTTACCAACCTCTGGCACTCAATTAAAGAAAAATTCTATGTGGCACAAGGGGACTAACTCTGTACCAACCCAAAGAAGCTTCAAGGGTCAAAGACCTAACCTAGGTATATGTGTTTCTGATACTTCTGATACCCTGAAAGAGTTTAAACAGGCAAACAAAGTTATATCATGTTTTTCTCTAAGTGGAACAGAACAAGAACTTCCTGAGGCTTCAGGTAAGTCAACTAGCAACTCAGTGATACAGTTATTCACCCCAAAGAGGATATGTCACCCACCTGTGCATGTTCCCATTGGTGGTAAAAGACTGGCCACACACAGTACACTTGTAAGGCCTCTCGCCAGAGTGCACCAGCATGTGACGATCCAGGGAGCTGGCTGAGCTCAGTGACTTCCCACAGATGCTGCATGAGTGGTCGGCTCCTCCAGTGTCTGTGTTGTGCTGCAGAAAGCAATCAGTGCAGTGGTCACTTGAGAAGATGGTACTGGGAAATACAGATCTGGAGCTTCATAAAAAGCAATGAGAGGCCAGGTGTAGTGCACGCTTTTAATCCCAGCACTGAGGAGGCAGAGGCAGGTGGATCTCTGTGAGATCAAGGCCAGACTGGTTTGCAGAGTTCCAGGCCAGTTGGGGCTACAGGGAAACCCTGTCTCTCAAAAACACGAAAAAATACCCCCAAACAAACAACACAACAGGGATGCCCATTTGTATCCCAGCACTCAGGGGGCTGAAGCAGGGGGACTGGGAATTTCCAGGCAGCAAGACACTGTTTTAAGAAATATAGGAAAGGGGATTGGGGGAGAAGCCAGGTGTGATAAATGCCTGTAATCCCAGCACTAGGAAAGTTGAAGTAGAGGACTGCTGTGACTTCCAGGCTAGCCAGACCTACACAGTAAGTTCAAAGCCAGCATGGACTACATGTAAAGAACCTCTCTAAGATGGCCCCCACCCACACCGAAACCAGAACCAGAACAAAATAGGGATTAGCACCTACAGTCTCATTGTATCATAAGAGATTCAGTTCATACTGACAAGTTACATACGATAAAGTCCTCTATAAATGATTAGTAAACTAGATGTTTACTATATTCTAAAAACGTATTGTGTTGATCTAGGCTGTCATAAAAACACGAAAATACAAAAATTATTTCATAACTACCCCCCAAATTACTAAATCACTAAACATTAAACAAAGCTCACAATTTACTAGGTAAATCAATTAAGATCAAATCATTCTGCTAGTGAAGGAAAAATCAAAACAAAAATACAAAAGGAGCGGCCAACCTGACGAATGTGCATAGTCAACTGGTGCTGGGTAGTGCAAATCTTTTCACATAGGGGGCAGCTGTAGGAAGACTTCTCCTCTTTCGTTTCCTAAAAAGGAGATAAAAACAGGATAAATTCAAATTGCAGTGAACTATTTCCTTCTATTTCTGAAATAAGTCCCCGTGTCTTAAGAGCTGGCTCTAAGTGTCTGAGGATCACCGGACTGGAGCTTGCTTCAGTGTTTGTGCAGGTCACTTCCCCATTCGCCCTTAGTTTCCTTGCTTATGAATGGGAAAAATAATAGAATTGCCTCACTGTGCTGAAGATTAAACCAATGAACAAAAAGTAAAGCACTGTGATAGTGCCTGGTACAGAGTAAGTGCTCAGTAATTGTCAGCGTTACTATTAAACACACTGTTTCATCAACTATCAGTGATGTTGAGAAAGATCCTATCACCTTTCGCTCGGCTAAAAGGGAACGTATTTATCCCCAAATTAGACCCAAGAGCTCTCAGCACCCTTTTCTTTTGTTTGTTTTTTGGAGTCTTTGTAGCCCAAGCTGGCCTCAAACTAATTATATAGCCTAGGCTTGATTGAACTCTTGATCTTCCTGCCTCCAGTTCCCAAGTGCTGGGTTTACAGGCACTTGCCACCATGTCTAGCACCAAGCACTATTTTCTATCAAGTCTCAAGGCCCCTCAACAAGTTTAGGAGATGTAATGAAGTCCTTATCAGAAAAAAATGTGCCCTACCAATGAAAGGAGTCCTCAGTGCCCCAGCAATGATACCCAGTGGAACAGCACGGCTCTGCCCACAAAGCTAATATCTTCGTGTTCATAAAGAGTAAGTGAGAAGAATGCTGTCCCTGTCAAAAAATGGCAAGAATGGCAATCAAACTGAGGATTTCACAAAAGGTGACAAAACCCCAGCTCATTATTCATTTTATTTTCCTTCAAAACATACAAGATAAACTGGTATAGTGGCACAGAACAAATTCCAGGATAGCCAGGGTTACACAGTGAGCCTGTCTCAAAAACAAAACAAAAAACAGGACAAGCCTCCTTTAGCAATATATTCCTACCTCTTTAAAGAAAAGGCTGACTTCTTTCACTGGCCCTCTGTTAAAAGATCCTTCTTCCAATAATTCATGGAGAATCACAAGGATTTGCCTATTATTACTTCTTTAGTACCATAGAACCTAGGCCCCATGGGTCCCTGTTTCTTTTTCCAAAACTATATCCAAGCCTGGTCAGTTCTCTAGGAACTAGGATATTCGGAGATTGCCATCGGTGGATTTCCCAAACAACAGGACGATCTGGGAAGCTCTGTGAAATAGATACTTCTGGACTTTTCAATATGCTGGACCAGAATCTGGGAGAACCTCAGAAATCTGTTTGTCTTCTAACCTTCTCCAAAGCCACAGACCCTGGGGTTAGGGACAGCTAAATTACTAAATCAGGAGATTATGTACTTCCATCGAGAATTCATGTAGAGTTGGAGCAAGAGCTCACACTGTGACAAGTCCAAACCATAAGAAAGCAAGTGGGGGAAGGGTTAGTGCTAATGAACAGAGAGGCTGGGGACGCAGGGATGAGAACTCCATCTCTCTAGGGGTTGGATGCCAAACTACACATTATTTTCTGGTTTTGAGTATCTTTTAATAGATCTCTTTTTAAAAGATTTTATTTTTTAATTTTATGTGCGTGAATATTTGTCTACATGTATGTATGTGCACCATGGACATATATGCCTGGTACCCATGGAAGTCATAAGAGGATGTCACATCCCTGGAATTGGAGTTATAGGCAGTTGTGAGTCAACATGTGGGTGCTGGGAACTAAACCTGGGTCTTCTACAAGAGTAGCAAGTACTATTTACCTCTAAGTCATTTCTCCAGTCCCTTGATAATCTTTTTAATGTGCATTCATTTGAGTTTCTGCTCTTTTTGCCATTAACACTAATTATTGAGCACTTACTACATGCTATGCAATGAATTTACAGCAACATAAGGTTTTGGCGTTTCTCCCTCCATAATCGCTAAGAGATGGTCACTTATTACAGATCCCATTTTCTAGATGAGGAAACTTTGGAACAGAGGGACAAGTAACTTGCCCTAAACAGACAACAATTAAGAAGCAGACACAGACTTAACACTCAGGCCAGCTGCTCAATAGCCCATACCCTAAACCACGATGCTATATAAAGTATGACCAAAGAAAGGATTAACCCCAAGGCACAGAAAAGAAACACCCTTGTGGTTGTTCATGAGAGGTGATGAAAATAAAGTCATCTTAAAGACTATAAAAACAAATGGCGCCATAACCAGACGGGTGGAGTGGATATGAGATGGTGCCTTGCCTGTAGCTACTTTCTTTCTCTTCAAAGTGAGTCTTGTTCAAAGCACTACCACGACCCTTTTCTAACCAGAGAAGTAGGCCAGTCACACAGTTTTCTCACTCTGTAGGAAGTTAAATATCCCAGTGACATTAAGAAGAAAAAAGAAATCTGCTCTCAGCCCACTGTCCATACACTTTTAAGTTCTCTCGGGGGTATAACAAGAGATGTCTCATAGCTGGGTCAACACTTGGGGTCAAGTTCAATCTCTGATGCATTTTTGTTAAATCACTAGGTTAACAATACTATATATTTTTTTCATTTAAAAGATTCACCAGTATTATGTAAATGTAAATTTTAAAAAGCCAAGCATCAGGCAGATGCCGTGGCTTATTCCTGTAGTTCCAGCTACTCAGAAGACTGAGGCAGGAAGATTGCTTGAACCCAGAAGTTCATGCCAGACTGGGCAACAGAGTGAGACCTTGTCTCAAAAAAAGCTCTAGGCCTCCAAGTGGCCAGTTACTTCAGAAGACATATTTAAAAAAAATATCATCTTGTGATCACCTTGAAGCAGACATCAGACACATTGTATGAGGCTCTGGGGGCTGACTGATATTGACTTTAGGGTTGATCATTAACTGCTGCCAAGCCTGGCAATGCCGTCATGCAGGCCATATTTTAAGTCTACAAAATCCAGGGTGCTTGGGAGAAAGGTAGTCTGTAGACTCAGATTTCCTAAGTTTTAAAGGCAAATGAAACAGAGAGGATTGTGATGCTGGAAGAGGCCCACCAGAGACGTCTGTGTCCAGTTATTGTAGCCATGCTGATGGAATCAGCATACTTCCTGAGCTGAAAGATAAAATTAGCAGCTAATGTGATAACTAACCATTTCATAATGAAACAATCTGGCACCCTTTTCAGCATCCGGCCAGAGCTAATCTGTCCTGGAACCCTATGCTCACACGGATGAGACTTTTCCTCAGGCTCCCTTCTATTCTCCCTGTCCTGTTCTTGGGTAAGGAGGATACTTCCTTCTTCCCAGCACTCTCTACCCACTGCATTTGTTTTCTTAAATTAGGTGCTATATTTAGCAGGCTACCTCTGGCCCAGACCTCCCTTCCAAAAAACAAAGCCACCATTCCAGACCTCTGAAAGAGAAAGGATGTAGGTTAACAAGTAGCTCAGTTACACTGTGGATCTACTTCCTCACTCATCTCTACTTAGGGATGGAAGGGACTGTGGGGTGTCTTCAGTGGCCCTATCTACTGTCTAAACAACTGGGAAGGAGCCAGGGCCTGGATTTGGGCCTGCTCTGCCTGTGTTGAGCTATCTATTTAAGGAAGAGCTCTTGCCTATCCTCCATTCAATCTTGGTAAAATAGAGAAGGATGAAGAAGACAGTGACCTCATCTGTCTTATTCATCCCTGAATGCTGAAAGTAGCTGGCTGGAAGTAGAAGCTGGGTGTATTGTAAAATGAGCTGATAGATGGAGACAGATGGAGAGATGGATGGACAGGCATATGAGAGTGGAAGTAAACCTTTTCTTCCCAGAGCTAGTACTCCTTCTTGACTCAGGCCACAGTCGTACAGGCTGAGTATTCTCTCAGTCACCCATAGGAAGAGAGGCACATGGAGGAAAGGGAAAAAAGAGAGGTGTCAATGCTCCAACCCTGAAACATCACTGAGGTCTCTGAGTCCTCAGGCTTGAGGCAATACATAGCTGCACACACTGCGGTGGGATTTGGGGTTGCTGCCACTTCCCAGAAGGCAGAGTGTAGCAGAGCCTGAGAATTTATCAAAATCCATCCTAGATGTGTTCAGAGAGAAGTCTGTATAAGGATAGTCATTAATTCACAAAACCCCAACAGGTTTGTTTTGAAAAGAACACCTTTCCCTGACACTCTCTTCCCCACGGAGTTGACAGGGGCTTTGATAACTGCATTAGTCCTTCTAATTTCTGTTTATCAGTTACTCTTTTCCTGATCCTATGTCCACTGAAAATTCAAGAGGATTAAATACATGAAACCCAGGGTACCACACATAAGTGCTCTACCACTGAGCACAGCCCTGTTCTGTTCACTGGATCTTCAAGCAGATTTTCCAAAGCCGAAATCTGCACCTCTTCAAAACTAAAAAGCTAAGCAGCAGCCCTGAATAAACACGACTTAGTCTGCTATCTAATCTGAAGATATTTAAAAAAAAAAAAAAAAAAAAAATAAAACCAACTGGGCAAAAAAAAAAACAAAAACAAAATCAAGAGGAAGCAAAGTAGCTACATTACGATGATGACATTGTGTTGGAATTGGCATGGATGGGGAAAGTGGTTAACACAGGCCTATGGTAACTAACAGAATAGCTTATTACTTCCTGTCTTTGACCATCAGCGTAGTCATCTATAAAAGTAACTTCCTGGGCTGGGGAAATGGCTCAGTCTATAAAGGGCTTGTTACAAAGGTGTAAGGCCTGGAGGCCCAATCCTCAGCACTTAGGAAAATGCTAGGCAGGCATGACTGCTGCCTGTGATCTCAGTACCTTTGGAGATAGAGACAGTGGATCCCCAGGGCAAGCTGGCTAACTACACTAGTAGGAATCAGTGCACTCCAGTTTCAGTGAGAGACCCTGCCTCAAAGTAGAGTGGTGAGTGACTGATAATTGATGTCCACCCTAGGCCTCCAGACATACTTCCACATGCATGCACGTGCATTTGTACCCACACACATACATACATGCATGCATACCCAGACACAGACAGACAGACAGACAGACAGACAGACACACACACACACATGCAAACAATTAGTAGCATTCTTGTGTAGATTAACTAAAATAACTTTCAGATCTAGGTACATGGCAGGTATTTGACAAATCTGTCCCTACTTGCACACTTTTAAATGTTGAGAATTCCATCAGAAAGGTTACAGAAATTGCTAGGT
>NW_008336933.1:7212458-7214532 GCF_000622305.1 Nannospalax galili
CTAATCTGAAAAAATTTAAAAAAAAAAAAAAAAAAAAAATCAAACCAGCTGTGCAAATAAGAAAGCAATCATCACAGCAGAGGAAGTCAAGTTCGCTGCCTTGACCATAATGTGAAGAAAGCTTGTGTCTAGATCAAATCACAAGGCAAAGAAATAAGAATGCTTTCCCCTACAATGACACCATGGCAGATGCTCCTGAAAAAAGATTAAGGTCTGTGGGTATATCTTTTTTTTTTTTGGTCTTTTTGAGACAGGGTCTCCCTGTAGCCCCAGCTGGCCTGGAACTCACTATGTAGACCAGGCTAGCTTTGAACTCACAGAGATCTGCCTGCCTCTGCCTCCAAAGTGCTGGGATTAAAGGTGTGCACCACCATGCCCAGCCTTGTGGGTGTATCTTTAATTTAGCATGCATCCAAGGTTTCCTCTTAGCGAGCTAGGGAACAGCTCTCTACATTCTCCTCAGACCAAAGCTACTGGCTGCTTCTACGAGGCCCAAAGACACTTACCTGGTTCCTTCTACCAATCCGATTTGGTCCTGGAGGCTTCGAGGGGGATTTGATGCCCTGAGGGCTCCCACCATTCTCAGCCACATTCCCTACACTCATTACTGCTGACATCATGGTGTTGATGGAAGACAGGTCTGAGCCTTCTAAGCCAACGGGCGAATTTGACGTCATTGGGACAGGGTTTTATGCTTCTAAGAAGTCTCTGCCACAGAACTGAAAATCAGAAATTGCTAATGTGATCACTGGAAGCGTTAGTCTTAGATAGTCAAGCCAAGCTGACTATGGCTATCTTGGTAAATAAAATGCTCAAAACCATCTTTCTAGTTCAAGCCCACACTCAGGATGGAGCTACATTGTCCAGGCTAGCCTCAAACTCACTATGTAGCCAAGGATGACCTTGAACTTCTAGATCTTCCTGCATCAGACTAGGATTACAGGTATCAACTACCACACCTAGTTCCAGAATGGTTTAAGCTTTCATCTAATGATATAACTTGTTACCTTTTTGAGTGGGACCAACAAGACTCAAAAGTCACCTGAGGTAGCTTTCTTTGCTTTTCCTAACCTTTTGGGGTTTTTTGGTTTGTTTGGGGAGGGGGGTTGCATGTGCACTGTATGCAGTATATGTGCATGTTTGTGTATGGATGCCAGAGGCTGACATTAGGGTCTCCCTGTAGCCCCAGCTGGCCTAGAACTCCCTGTGTAAACAAGGCTGGCCTCCGTCTCACAGAGATCCGCCTGCCTCAGCCTCCTGAGTGCTGGGATTAAGGGTGTGTACCACCACACCAGGCCCTCAGATGCCTTTTCCTGATGGCTCTCCACTTACTGAGGCAGGGTATCTAGCCAGCTTGCCTAAGGATCCCAGCTCTGCCTCCTGAGCACTGAGATTACAAGAGGGTTACTACCCCGAGTGGGTTTTTAATGTGGGTGCTGGGGATCCACATTTTGTTCTTCAGGCTTGCATCGTAAATGCTTTATCCACCGAGCCAAGCCTTTCCTAACTTTTGTGAGCAGAGCTGGGAAAGGCTAAGACAATGATGAGGAAACAGAGCTGCCACTTGGCTAGACACTGGACATAACCTATAATCATTTTCTTCTACATAAATGTTTTAGACTTAAAAACTAGTTGATAGGAAACTAACTACACTACTATAATACAGTGATTTTAATGGGGAGTCAATTCTGATATTGGAGAAGCTAACCCTGATAGAATTAAAAATGTAAAATCAACATAGAACAGCCTGCTTCTTAAAAAAAATACAAGTAGTTGCTGGGCATGGTGGTACATGCCTTTAATCCCAGCACTTGGGAGGCAGAGGCAGCCTCTGTGAGTTCAAGGCCAGCCTGGTCTACATAGTGAGTTGCAGGACAGCTGGGGCTACAGGGAGACCCTGTCTCAAAAAGAACAAAAGAAAAAAAAAAATACAAGTAACTAACATACTTATTCCTCAGAAAATGGAGAAAAGAACCCCCTTCACTGCCAATTACCTCCATTTTCTCTTCCAGCTGATGGACTGTGAAACGTCCCCTCACTACAGTGATCATCCACATAGAATAGGAAATGAGTT
>NW_008336933.1:7215593-7226850 GCF_000622305.1 Nannospalax galili
GTTAAGGGGAACCCCAACCAAAAAAACAAAAAAAAAAAAAAAAAAAAAAAAAAAAAAACCCAACAACAAATCCTACTAAAGCACAAATAAACAAACAAAAACCCAAAACAAAAACAGAACCTAGCAATTTTGTGTGATTCCCTCCCTCAGCTTTAGTGGACTGTGAAATAGGGTACGTCAAAGGGCTTCACTTGGAATATCTACAAATGGGTAGCCTTCTAGTAGAGCCTGGGGGCAGAACTTTGTTAAGTGAGGTTTCTAAAGCTAAGTAGTACCAAGCTAAAAATCCTACCCCAAAGGCCAGAGAGAAACAGAATTTACCTTGTCAAAAGATAAAATGTGGAGAGTACAGCTCAATGGTAGGGCACTTGCCTGGCATATACACATGAGGCTTTGGATTCGACTCCAGCACCACCTCCTCAAAAGACAAAATGTACCTAGGCGTGGTAGTCCATGCAGGAGTGCGCTGCATGCATACAAGCATGTACATGCATACTTCTTAAGAGATTGCTAACAAAAGTATCATCAGTTCCTAGAATTCCTGTAACCAATCAGCATGTGTAATTATGTATTTGATTCATACATAGATGCCTTCAGTACTGAATTCACCTCTTTTATAATCTCCTATATAATTTTAATGCACAGAAACGCTTAAGATAGTGGAACAGAAATCTAGCTTTACTATAATATTATCTCAGTAAAAAGAAAATGAATCTACCAATTGATATTGATATTGAGTCTGAAAGATGATCTTTGGTCTTACCACTATTTCTTTCTTTTTTTTTTTTTTGAGACAGGGTCTATCTATACAGACCACGTTGGCTTTGAACTCTCAGTCCTCCTATTTAATCTCCTGAGCCCCAGGAATACAGGTGTGTGCACCACCATGCCTAGGGCAGTAGGCAAACTGACAAAGAGTCACTAAATAAACAGCCAGCAAGCCCTCCCCTAGAGCCACTATGAATGTATCAAGGATACATTCTTGGAAAGTATCTAAGTATTTAAAATATAGAATGCCTAGTCAAGACTACCTATAGCTAACCAGAACATGGGCTGAAAATTGCAAGAAGTATCTCATCTGGAAAGAAAAAAAAAAAAACAACTTGCAAATATGTTTCCCACTGTCTGGACAGGAAGACATAGACTAAATTTATTTCCTCCTCAAGACAAGGTGTAAAGTGCGACACAACCCAACAGAGCTACTAAGCTCCCTACATTTACTTCCTTTTCATATTTTAAATGTTAAGTAAATGGTGATATTTTTTAAAAATACACCTTCTCATTTCTGATCTGAAAACACAAATAACAAAGTGGAACTCTGGGCTGTGTTGAGGATCACCAAGCCTGGCCCTGAAGGATGTTTCAGAAGCTCCTACAAGCTGCCCTCAGAGGTTGGTCTTCCTGTAGAGTTGTCTTTTGGGACCATGGGATAGGGCAGAAGGGAAAGACTGGTGCAAAACACAATGCAGTTAATTTTTCTACCTCAGAAAGAAATAAAAATTCCATCTTGACATTAAGGCTAAACCAGAAACAAGCTGACCAGTATTAACTTATTCCATTTAACTACAGGCACATACAGGAATACTAACCATGCAAATGAATATTTAAACCTGCTAATGTTCACTCTCATGCAATAAAAGACAATTCTGCACCTCACCCAGTCTGGACCCCACGGTTTGTGGTACCACAGCATTCCCCATACACTTTCCCCCTCAAGTGCTTTGTGGAGGATGGCAATGCCCATGTCTTAAGAACACCAGGCTCCAGACCAGAGAGAAGTCTGTGCTTGTACCCAGGGCTTTACCCCTCAGTATGTAGGCTTAGGCTGTCAAGAAGGTATAATACGCCTACCTCCTGGTCTAAATGAGAAGAGTTTAAGGTTCATTCAAAAAGTGTTTTTTATTTTATGGATAGCTACAGCCCTAGAGGAGTTTCATTCTCTCTTCCACACAACTTCTCCTTGATACCATCCTATATGCTATGACTAAGCTTATTAAAATTTAAAACAAAAATAAAAATCACAGGCAGGCCAGATGACACTGTGAGTAAGTGCTTGATGCCAGTCTGATGGCCTGAGTTCAATCCCCAGAACCCACATGGTGTAGAGACAGAGAGTTGACTCTCACAAGCTGTCCTCTGACCTCCACACATGTGCAGAAATATGCATACACACAAACGTACAATAAATTTAAAATGTTTAAAATTTAAAAATGAAAAATAAATTCACTAGCCCCGTTCTAATACAATCCTTTTGAGCTGGAGTGAGTCTGGGACCCCAGATGAAGTTCCCAAGTCACGGGTGACTGACCAACATTACCAGGCTGATTGTTCCAGTTTTGTTCTTCTAGTTTTTGACTCCTTGTCTAGATCTGAGCGTGGGGAGGAAAAAAAAAGAGAGGAATGGAGCATCCGAGGTCCTCTGAGGCAAACCTTGGGCATCCTAAGATTTTTCATCTTACACCATAGACTCAACAGGTCAAGAAGAGCCAGCAAATTGCAGTTACAGTTTTAACTGGATTTTCCCCCACACCTTGCAGGGGGAGAGTACACATGGAGGCAAGACAGGTAGACTTGGGAAAGACGCAGAACAATTCAGAGACAGCAAGAAAGGGACAGCACAGTAAGACTCAACATTCAACCATTACTGTGACTCCAAGCAAGTCTATAAAGATTAACTGACCTGTTTTCCTCCTCTTATCAAACCACCCTTCTTACTGAGGAGCTGACACTGAGGAGGCCCAAACTTGGGCAGGGTCACACCTCAAAGCCACCACTTCTGCAGCACAGAGTTGGAACAACCTGAAAAAAACAAAAGGTGACAAAACAATTAAAGGGGTTTAAGACAAAAAAAAAAAAAAAAAAAAAAAAAAATTAAACTCCCGAAGAAAAAAGTGTAAAAACCAAAAAAAAAAAAAAAGGTGAAAAAAAAATAAAAGGGGTTAAAAAAAAAAAAAAAAAAAAAAAAAAAAAAAAAAGATTCTACTTCTGCTCCCACCAGGAATCAATCACCACACCCTATCTGTAACTGCAAGCAAGCTGTTGCTTGTTTCCACAGGAACGGACTGCAACTGTGTGTTCCTTGAACAGACAGGACCCCAATACCACTACCAAAGGATGTCCCAACAATGCTGTGGACAATGCCAAATGGGAAAGGCTAGATTGCTGGCTTTAGGCTGGGCCTGGAGCATCCTGGTGGCAAGTTCACAGTGCTAGACTGGAGCAGAGCTCAATGGCAGAGCATTTGCTAGCATGTGTAAGGCCTCAAATTCCATTCTCAGCACCAGAGAAATCAAAAACAAAAATGGCTGAACAAATGGGGGTCCTCCAGCTTAATGGAAGTTAACACTTGATTCTGTCAGAAACAGAGAGGAAAACAGTATGAAACAGCACCTAAAAGTAGAGGCTATTACATCTTTTCTCAAGTGAGGGGGGAAATGCATGTCAAGCAGAACCAAATGCATACCTTTATCTTTCTGCAGGAAGACACAGAAAACGTCTCTAATTACACATGTCCTTCAGGGATTTGTCTGCTCTGGGGTCTAAAAGGCCCTGAAAGCCCTAATCTGTGAGAATGTGTGGACTGGTCAGAGAAATACAGTCAGAGAAAGCTGGAATGTAGCTCATGTCCCAGAGCTACATTTGCCTCAGGCTCTAAACACAGCATCCCTCAGCTGAAGAAGGCAATACAGGGAGAAAATCTAAGCAGGTGAAGGGCTGGGTCATAGCTCAGGGGAAAGCACCTGTCTAGCATACACAGTGGGCCCTCATTTCCATCCCCAGCACCACAAAAGAGAGAAAAAAAGGAAACAATGGAATAAACTCCGTATGGACAACAGTTGCCAAGATGCAGTTGCTCAGCACATTTTCTCACTTTTTCGGACCATCTGGAGACAAGCATGTCGTATACCTATTGTCTTATGTCTTACTTGGAGCTGGCCACAAACAGACAGTCCCAGAGCACTTTGGGCAGGACTGGTCAGTGTGAGGTGGGGAAGCTCGGTTATTCTTTTCTATCATCAGCAGTTCACAGTGCTTTCTGACTCCACAGTTCACTCAGAAATTGTTTTCTGTTTATGCTTCAGTGGCTTAATTCTTCATCTTTTTGTGTTATTCTCATTGAAAAGTTCTTTGGATTTTAAAGTATCAAGAAACAGGGATAGCCTCTGAGTTAGTCTTGGAAAACCATCAAGCCTAGAGGCACTCCATACTATCCCAGGGCTTCTCCAAAGTTTCCTGGACACTCCTTGAGAATCTTATAAAAAATCTACCCAGGGACAGAGGGTTATGAATATTTTACTCATTATATGGCTCATCCTCTCCTTTAAAGTGTGAATCGAAGCAACTGTTAATATTCCTGTCCAGTTTTCAGAAATGTCCAATGAAAACATCCTTACCAATTTACAATTATGAATACCTAGAAATGAAACCTGGAAGAAAGGAAGGAGGGAGGGAGGGAAGAGTGAAGGAGAAGGAAAAGTCGGGGTGTAGCTCAGTGGTAAAGCATTTACCTAGCATACTTGAGGTCCTGAGTTCACCCCACTCCCCCTCCACTGCTAAAAAAAAAAAAAAAAAGAGGGCAAACTTTCCCTATTTTTAAAGCAATGAGAGGTTATTGGCATAAATCTCATTGTAGAATATTTGCCTAATAAGCTTGAAGTCTTGGGTTCAATTCCCAGCACTGCAAAAAAAAAAAAAAAAAAAAAAAAAAAAAAAAAAGGCAGTTTTAGAATTGAAATGATACATTGGATTATTAGTGAAAAAGTCTAGAAAGGAGTAGCTGGACCTTTTTTTCCCCTTGTAAACTGTCAAGATCCCCAAACAAGTAAATTGACCAATATGTGTTCTATGCATAACTTTAAAACAACAAGCATGCTTCAGAGTCAGAAACAAGTGTCTAGAATTAAAAATTCCAGAACCTAACTAAGAATCCCATTAAAATTTAGATCCACTTCCTTTTCTCCATTAAACACTTTTTAAAAAGCTCAGAAGCTTCCCTACAAACATGCAGAATCAAGGGGAAAGGATTCATTTAAAGCAAAGGCAAAAGAGTCAAGCTGAGTCTTGATCTTGAAAACTCTATCCTCTAACCTTGGAAGGAAATAATCTTATAGTTAAGCACTCACCTCCCTGTTTGCTTTGTGTTCCACTAGGCTTAAGGGACTCCTAGAACTCAAGAGGATGGAAAAGTACAAGACAGTTTTTGAAAGAAAGTTCAGGTTACTCCTTGCCTCCATCACCACCTCTTCTGGGGGAAAAAAAAGTAAGCGTGCTTGTATGTGCATCCTGGTTATCCCCTAGAAGAGGAAAGGTGACACAGACATGCTGTGGCATTTGGGGGAGGGGCTGGGATGCTGAACATCTAGATTTTCCTTCCCAGAAACCTTGTGCAAAGTAAAAGAAGCAGGGTATCTTGGAGAAGGCAGAGGTCTCTCAGAGAGGAGGGGCAGAGGGAGGCCACCCTTACCCCCCCCCCCACTCCGGAAGAGATAAGGGACAATGCTATGTAAAGCCAGAGAGAAAAGATTAAGAAGTCTGTCCCCAGGTCCAGGGAGATAGCAAGGAAGAGATGAAAGATAAAGGAAAGATGGTTTAGAAGCTAAGGGCAGCATCCCAGCTTCTGAAGTGAAATCTAAAATCTGTCCTCAGGCTCCCAGGAAATATGGAGTAAGTTGAGATGCCTAGGATGATGGAAGAAGCCTTGAGCTTCTATAAAACTTGACTGAAAAGGCAATGGTGTGACCCTCTATGATGTCCACAACTATATGGGATGTGTAAGGCTCTAGCTGACCAGTTCAGGCTAGCCCAGAAAAAGGTGGAAGTCTAAATAGAAGTTCAGATATTAAAATGATGTAAACTATTACAGTACTCGACAAAGTTAAAAAAAAAAAAATCTCCAAAGGGTGGGCTGGGCTGGGGCTAGAATCTAACTTGATGATGAGATATGCCACCATAGCCATACCTGGTCTCCCCTTTGCCTACAAAGCTTGGGGCAAACCCATATTTGCTAACTAGGATGGCCTTGCATGTGCTCTGAAGGCTGAGACAACTGGGACGATGGCTCTGAGTTCCAGGAAGTTGATGTGTTTCTTGGCTTAGGGTATAAGCTATGCCTGGGGCAGGGCGGTAACCCATGAAAGTCACTAGCCCCACCCTGCTGGCACAGGCATTGGTAAAATGGAGGCAAAAGAATCATAGAGCAGCATCCAAACAGACCCCCTGCACAACTAGGCTCTGTGAAGTGCTCTAGCCAACTCTGTATCTTTTCCTTTGAGTAAAGATGGGCTGCTAAGCGATGGGAAAATTTATCCCTTGGCATACACCAAGTTCAGGAGACAAGTATGGAGTTCAAGGTGAAGGATAGCTATCTAGGGATGTAAGAACTATGTGATCTTCCTCTTTAATCGTCTTCTGAGCTCTTTTACTTTTCTCTTAAGACCACTCACTAAGCTGTCACTCAAAAGCTTTCCATGCTTCAGTCTCTGGTTGTTTTCTGGCCTTGTTACTGCCAGTACCCTCTATTCAAGTTTCTGGCCCCAAAGTGTATTCCTCTTAGCTTAACTTCCATGGACCAAGGGAATTTCATTCCAAACCCCAGGACAGATCTCTAACTCTGCCATCATATTTAATAAAACCCAGCACCATCATACAACAAGGGCAAGTCTTGATTAATCCTGGTATCAACAACTCTGTGAGATTAATTTCTCTGTGTGGATGAGAAAACTGTTTAGAAGTTATTTACCTCTAAAGTCCTAGGTGACTATTATCTGAGAAGCAAAGTGAATGATCACTGTTTCTGAACTCTATTGCTTCTTTTGGTCAAAATGCATGACTCCTAGCACAGGGCTTGAAGAGCACAGATGTGTTTTCTTAGTCATGTTCCCTGACTTTCTACAACCTTGGCCTGAATAATTTCTGCCCTTTCAGATACTCAGTGCCTAGACTTCCATTCTCCAAGATACCTGGGGAAGAAATGGGAGTGCACCCCTTCCTCCTCTGTGCTGCCCATGCTCAATGCAAAGAGGCAGGTCCTGGCTTCCAAAGGGCAAAGGCTGGGAAACATTCCCTTGGTGTGCAAAGGTCCAGGCCTTCATAATCCACACTCACAGGTAGAAGCAGCTAGGCAGGAGGGCAAGGAGAGGCTTGAAGAAAGCCACAATGCTCATCCGTAATTTTTTTTTTTTTTTTTGGTCTTTTTGAAACAGGTCTCCCTGTAGCCCCAGCTGGCCTGGAACTCACTATGTAGACCAGGCTGACTTTGAGCTCACAGAGATCCACCTGCCTCAGCCTCCCAAGTGCTGGGACGTCAGGCATGTGCCACCTCAATCGGCCACAACCACAATTTCTTAATAGCTCTTCCAACTGATCTACTAACAGTTCACAAGTCCTCCAGGTCACATCTGCTCTCATAGAAGTTGTGTGCAGACTTGGAATAAGAGGAATCCACACTTCAGGTCCTGAGTTGTGAGGGAGGAGAGTTGCAACAAGTTAATAAACCAGTGAAGTATATATATCAGAAGTAGGGGACAGGGGCTAGAGAGATGGCTCAGTGGTTAGCAGTACTTCCTGCTCTTGCAGAGGACCTGGGTTTGGCTCCCAGCACCCGTATCAGGCAGCTTACAACAACCTGTAACCCTAGTTCTAAAGGATCTGATACCCTCTGCTGACCTCCACAGGATGTGCATGCATGTGGTCAACATATGCACACACATAAACAAAAAATGAAAACAACTCTTACCAAAAATAGAAGCTGGTTATAGTGGCATGTGCCTTTAGCCCCAGTACTGAAAAGGCAGAGGCTGGTGGATCTCTGTGAGTTTAAGGCTAGCCTGGTCTATACCGTGAGACCCTGTCTCAAAAAAACAAGAGAGAGGGCCTGGCAAGAGAGGCTCAGCAGTTAAGAGCACTGGCTGCTCTTACAGATGTCCCAGGTCTGGTTTCCAGCACCCACATGGTAGCTGATGCCTGTCCTTAACTCCAGTTCCAGGGAATCTGACACCCTCTTTCTGGCTTCTGTGGGCACATGTGTGTGATCTTACACACATGTGGCTAAAACACTCAAACACAAAATAAAAATTAAATCAAGAAGCAGGGGAAGGTAGGTGGCAAGTGGTTGGACTGCACAGATAAAAACACTAGACAAATTCAATTTAAAGGAAATCTTAGGAACAGTCTTATCTAGTCATCAATAAGTTAACTATTGTGACGTGTGAATATAGCCATCCCCCAAAAGCACAGCTGCTCCTTGATCTAATATGGGGCTCCACCCCAACAAATCATCAAAAGTTAAAAATGCATTTCATGCACCTCACAGACTGAATATCCAAGCTTAGCAACAGCATGCTGTAGAGTGTCAGCGGGTCACCACTCACAATTGCGGAGCTGAATAGAACTGTGGCTGGCTGGCCAGCATCAAGGAGAAGGATTCAGACCAAATATTACTAGTCAGAGAAAAGGTCCAAATTCAAAATTCCAAGTATGCATTCAACAGAATGTGTAATAACTTCATTATGTCAAGAAATCAAAAATTGGAAGTTGAGGCCTGAATGTAGTGGTGCACATCTTTAATACCAGCACTTGGGAGGCAGAGGCAGGCAGATCTCTCTGAGTTCCAGGCTAGCCTATAAGCCAAATGAAAATTCTTGGGCTCCACATCCAACCTACAGAAGAGAAACCCCTCTGAGTGCAGGCCCAGCAGCCTGTCTTCCCAGTTCTCCAGAAATCTATTCAGCCTGGAGAACCAGCTCATGAAAAGTCAACCACAACAACAAAACCCCCCAAGGGTTTTTATCAATAATTTTCCTTCTTGAGAGCCAATGGCGTATCAAAGCTCTGAACAAAAAGCAAGGCACTGGAGCATTCTAACTTTGAATTTACTTATCAAAATAAAACTAAGTAAATAAGGGGAAAAAGAAACAATTTATCTACATGAGGTTCCTCAGGAAAAGAGACATGTTAGGTCTCTTTAGACAGGGCAAGGATAGACTACAACGTACAGGTGGCCAACCTGCTTGGCATAGGGTTTCATTCAGGCATTCTTCAGGCCTGTGCTACTCCTTCAGAACTCAGCTCCTTTGAGAGTGCTGAGGAAGAGTCTCCAAACTTGAGCCCTTTGGCCAGGATTTCTGGTGGACCAGGACAACTTCCCTTTGCCCTTTTCTCTGCCACTCCCAGGCAGTAAGGAATGCACAAGAAAGGGAGGAGGGAAAGAGAGGAGTTAGGGAGCATGAAGATGAGAGAAGGCAATTCTAATGCTGCCTCCTACAGCCTTGAAATTAGCTAGGGATCTACTGTGGCATGTCTCTTCACAGGACACAGAAAGGGAGGAAAAGCAGAGAACATTCCTACCCTCAGAAGGGGGCTGCTCTATACCAACTAGATTTCAGGTGCCCCATAAGTCTGGACCTGGAGAATTTTACCAGGAATAACACATGTGGTTGGTACTTCTTTTGGAAAGAGCACCCATGGCTCTTAGATAAAGGAAAACGTTGTTCTTCTTAAAAATAAAACAAATTAAAAATTAAAAATCACAGGGGCTGGAGAGATGGCTCAGGGGTTAAGAGCACTTACTGCTCTCGCAGAGGACCAGATTCCCAGCATCCACTTGACAACCAACAACGGTCTGTAATTCCAGTTCCAAGGGCTCCAACACCCTGCCCACTTCTGGCCTCTATGGGAACCAGGTATGTATATGGTGTGCATATATACAAGCAGGCAAATACTCATATACATAAAATAAAAATAATATAGATCTTTTAAAAAATCATAACCAATGGTGCACATCTTTAATCTCAGCATTCAGAGGCAGGTAAATCTCTGTGAGTTGGAGACCAGCCTGCTTTACATAGCAAGTTCCAGCCCAGCAGGGCTACCTAGTGAAAGCCCTGCTTCAAAAATATTTTTTAAAATAAAAATCACATGGGTATTTTAACTGCTACATTAAACTAAATTTTGGTAGAGGAGCAAGGTGTTGCCTAGAAGACAGGAGCTGCCTACTAAGCATCTTCATCAGTCAGAGTAAAACTGCAAATTAAACAACGAATGGCTTGGGGATGTAACTCAGTGATGAGTGCCTCTTTAGCATGCACGAGGCCCTGCATGAGTTCTTTCCCCAGCACTAGAAAAATGTGAGCTGCTACAAAGATGCAGAGCTTTTCTGGGAGAGGCTGAACCAAACCATCACTATGATTGTTCCTTCTCCCTGCACCCCTGCACTCCCTGCTTCTTCAGAGGAACGAGGTATGCCGCACCCCCCCCATCACAAGTGTCTCGGTGTATGAAGAAGCTGACTCCACGCCTCCTACCTCTTCCCAAGGAACACATCTTTACTGACGAACTCTAACTACTGCCAAATTCACAAGGCCAAGAGGCAGCTGCCACCTGGCAGCCATTTGTCACCCAGCACCCTCCTCCCCTGGGAGGGGAACACGGGTGGCCCTTGGCACCAGGCTGTGAGAAGAGCAAGTCCTTGGCCCTCTCCCCAGGCAGGCCAGGCTTTTCCTAAACATTGTTTTTCTGCTTGGCCACCAGGACTTGGTATTTCATCACTTTCTTGCCTAGCTTAGCAGAAGCCTGCATCATTCTCCACTCTGCCCAAGGCAGCTGGGTAGAAAGGAGGTAGGAGGCCATGGTGATCTGCTTCTAACAAGGGAGTTGCCATGTGGACAGAAGAGCAAAAGAGAAAGGTCTTCATTAATCTGCAGAGCAAGGTCTCTAGGATTAGGGTGAGGGCTAAGCTTAGCTTAGCTTCCACCCTATCCCACCTCAAGAGCAGTTCTGACCTATCAGGCAGAAACAGGTACAGGAAAGGATGGGGAAGGACCTCTATAACACACCTGGGTTGTGGAATTTAAATCTAGAAAAGACTTTGCTATGAGTAACAGAAAACAGGTTAGAGTCGAGTATAGCAGGAGCCTTCTATAGTCAAGTATGTTTCTTCCAGAGAATGACTAGGGGGCATTAACCATGGACATAAACTCTATTCCAGAAATGTATCTGCTTAATACATTGCTTTACGTATATTTAATCCTCCAAATCCTGTAAGGCAATGAGCAGCTATCTGCTGAATACCACACAACTCTTAAAGGACATGGACAAGACTCTACCCTGGGGTTGTCTGCCTCCAAGATTATTGTGCTTTTTTTTGTTGTTGTCTTTTTGAGACAGGGTTTCCCTGTAGTCCCAGCTGTCCTGGAACTCACTATGTAGACCAGGCTGGCCTTGAACTCACAAAGATCCACCTGCCTCTGCCTTCCAAGTG
>NW_008336933.1:7227362-7245487 GCF_000622305.1 Nannospalax galili
GGCTTTGACCTCACAAAGATCTGCCTGCCTCTGCCTCCCAAGTGCTGGGATTAAAGGCATGCACCACCATGCCTGGTGAGTATTGTACTTTTCTTTTTTTTTAAAAAAAAAATTTATTTATTATTTTTATTTTATGTGTATGTGTGTATTGCCTGCACGTAAGTAAGTACACCTGTGTCGTGCAATGCCCATGGAAGTCAGAACAAGCTGTCAGATCTCCTGGGACTGGAGTTATGGACAGTTGTTAGCTGCCATGTGGGTGTTGGGATTTGAACCTGGGTCTTCTGCAAGAACAACCAGTGTTCTTAACCGCTGAGCCATCTCTCCAGCCCCGTATTGTACTTTCCAATGTACCACAAAGATCACTGAAAAACCATTCAGAGAAGAAAAATGGGCAAACTAAAGGACTGGGAAACCAAGGTAGAGGAAAAACAAGAAAGAGCTGAAGTAACTGGAGGTGCTGAAGTTATTAAGAGAATGAACTTTCTGAAATGCACAGAGAGCTGTCTGCAAATGCTGCAGGACCAGAAAAGGGGACACATTCCACAGGTCCACCAGGGCAAGAAGGAAATATTGGGGAAGCACAAAGAAAACAGTGCTGGGACCCCATAACTCTTAAACCTGGGCTTTTTTGTTTTTGTTGTTAGGTTTTTTTTAAAACAAAACAAAACAAAACATTTATTTTCGTTGGTTGTCAGATTTGGTGATCAGCACCTTTACCCACTGAGCCATCTCACAGGCCCCAAACCAGAGCTTTGAATGGGGACAGCCATCAGAGAGAATAAGGCCCAATAAAGTCAGCCATAAGCTTGCTGTTGCTAGGTATTCAAATAGAGTAACTACTGAACCCTAATGCTACATTTAAAAAAAGCAGTTCAACCGGGCTAGATGATTCTTTTGGCTGCTGGGTTATGTATTTCTGAGACTTTTCACAACACTATCAGTTTCAGGAGCATTCACACAGACAATAAACCATCACAGGACAATTTAAAGAGCATATGAAATAGAGTCCTGAGTTTGGGCCTGGAAGCTCAGCTTGCCGCCAGTGCAGTCCTCCTTAACTGAGCCTCAGTTCTGAGAACTGAAACTTATTTATTAAAAAATATGGAAAACAGTATAGCACCTTCAGTCTAAGCTACTGATGTTATGTTACTTCACCCCGAACATTCTGGGTCACCCCTACCCCTTCTACCCCTGGTGCTCAAGTCCTTCCACTCCAATTTTCTCTCAATAGATCCAAAGCTTTGAGGACAGCAGCACAATTTGATAATCTTGGTTTAAAAAAAGAATCTTGTCTCAGCCCACAAGTTAAGACAATTAAAAATAAACAAGTTGGCTTATCACAAATACAGTCCCACCAACAGAGCAGGACAGCTGTGACTCTTGCCATGCTGTATGGCAAGCAGGAAATAAAACCCATCCGACTTCAGTGCAGTGCTGAAATAAATCCTGGCCAGCTCCACATTTGCCAAGTCAAGTAAGTACACACTACTGGCACCTTCAAGGACAGGGCTGCTGCTTCTCTGTATTCTCCAGCACCTCTCTTCTTCCAGTAGCAGCACCTGAGCCTGGTGCTGCTGACACCCAGCAACTTGCCCGTATTCTCGGGTAACTGAACTGCAGTTAGTTACTAAACTGTTCTGAGCACTTCTCTGAAATGGAACTAAGTATCTTCAGTTACATTTACAGCTTTTTAGAAGAAGCTAGGGTAAAGTTCAGGAGCAGTTTGCACAGAGTTTTAGGCAATATCCTGCAACTCTTTCGGGCCCTGAGGTCTCAGGCTGGCCTTTCTGACATGGCTGGGGAAAGGGCGAAGCAGAAACAGGAATCTCTTCTCTTCCCTGAGGAGGAGCTGAGTGCAAGCTAAGCAACCCTAGGGCAGGTGGTTAACCTCAGATCAGAAGGGGTTGCACATTCCCAGAATTCAGGGCAGTTGCAGGATGACACTCCTTGGAAAACCAAAATGACTTTGTGGAAGATAAAACTGTTGTTTGAATTGCTCCTCCTCTGACTGCTTCAAGAAGGCAATGGGAGGGGGAGATCACATCTTTCATCGCCCATTGGAAAAGTGGTCAGCTGTGGTCAAAATTTCACAGTGGGTAATCAGACATGACCAACTGTCAGCTGAGAATGACTGTGCTAAAGGAACTGATGAGCCCAAACTCCTGAGGACCCGAAGGGCTGCCCTCTGTGCAGGGAACAGATGGTCTTTCCTTCCCTTGTCTCCCTAATTTTCTCTCTAAGAAAAGCAGTCACCACTGGATGTGTGAAGGCAAACAAATACTCTGAGATATAAGTGGTTGATAAGTGTTGGTCTCACTCTCTCTCTCACACACACACACACACACACACACCCCTAAATCACTGACAGGCAAATGGGTTTTCTTAAACTGAAAAAACTAAATGTGACTACTACAGGCCTAAGGGGGTCCTTCCTAAGAGACCTTGTATCAGAATGGGAAAGGGGTGGCATGTTCTGAGTACCAATAGGCTTGATCAGCTGATGCTCAGGCTTGGGGAGATTAATGTAGTCCTGGAGGAAGTCTGAAGCTCTGGCCTCCTTAGGGAGGATGATAAGTTTATGACTACTGTTCTACCAGGGGTGGGGCAAGAGGGATGGGATTTTGGTCCTGCTGCTGTAAAAGACTGACCTCCATCCCTGACAGGCTCTGAAAGAAACCTCACATCACCACAGCACATTAGTTCATGTATTTTAGGTTGAGCTCCTACCAGGTGCTAAACATGCCTAGGCTTCTGGATGTGGGTTCACATTGTACAAGCTCGGCCCTAAACAGGTAGCTCCTTTGTAAAGACCTAAATGCCCACCAAATGTTACAAAGAACATAAAGAAAATGAAAAGGGAAGATAATCCCCATGGGACAGTTCCATTCTTTGAACTCGGTTTCTCATACCTAAGTAATCACTAGGTAATCACAGCACTAGATCCAGAGTTAAGAAGAAAGGAGTGTCACCAACACTGCTGGAAGATCCAGGAGGTCCCAGAGGCTATCTGCTGGCTATGCTGCCTAGTCCAAGGATGACTGGACAATTCCAACTGGTCCCCAAGAGCCAAACATCTAAGCAGGGAGAATCTCCAGCACACAGTTTTGGATAACCAAGTTGATGCCCATTTACATAAGCAGGAAGTGATCTGAGCAGTCTCAATCAAAAAGACTGACTGCTGCCAGTAGTTCTAGAGCAAAGAATTGCTCTCGCATGCTTGTGGAACACAGTCCTGCATCTCAGGTAGAGTTCTTCAAAACAGAACCATAAAACCAAGCCACCTTACTGACCTCCTTTAATTTATTTGAAAGCACATGATAAAGGCACTCTTCTGTTGTTTAAAAAGAACATCCTGCACGGTGGTGCACGCCTTCAACCCCAGCACTTGGGAGGCAGAGGCAGGCAGATCTCTGTGAGTTCAAGGCCAGCCTGGTCTACATAGCAAATTCCAGGACAGCTGGGGCTACAGGGAGACCCTGTCTCAAAAAAAAAAAAAAGAACATCCCTACTCTTTTTATCATCCTTTAACAGTTTGCCAACCACTGATAGGCGGGGCTGAGCCTCCAACAGTCTACACTTTTATCTCCTACTGACCACTCAAAGTCAAGGGCTGGACTTCCTGCAGACTGAAGGGACTGTTTGACTTTTTTCAAATACTTGCCTCAGGTGCCTGGCCAATGCCTGAGCAACACCTACCCAGCATCCAGTTCAGCTCCTAATTTTAACAACCTTGCAGTCCAACAGATCATCATGACTTTTATTTTTTTAACATTCTTATTTGTGTGTGTGTGTGTGTCTATCTGTGTGTGTCTGAGGGTCAGAGGACAGGTTGTGAGAGCTGGTTCTCTTCTACTATGTGGATCATGGGGGTGGAATTTGTGTCATGCTTTGTGGTAAAGGCTTGACATATCTAAGAAAAGAATAGGCTTTCTGGGCTCATTTATGTATTTGTTCTATGTCTATAGCAAACACAATAGCTATCTCCATCAAAATCTACAAACTGGAATTAATAGTAACTAAAGTAAAATACAACTTATTTTTTCTTTTTTAAAGATATGGTCTTTTTATATAGCCCAGGTTGACCTTGAACTCATGATCCTCCTGCTTCAGTCTCACGAGTACTGGGATTACAGGTGTGAGCCACTACACCAAGCTACATCACTAGTCTTAAAGTAACTTAAGCACATGCTATTGTTCTTTAATGACTGGAACCAAGAACACACGCCTATATGCACACTCAAATGGCCCAAAATACACTGAATCCTTTGTCAAACAGACCACGTGGCCCTAACCACTACACTTGAGCCTCAATTGTTGGGAGTGCCTGAGTGTTTTGTGGTTCAGTCTCAAATACACTTCTGTCTGAGCTTTCTAGTGACTATCCAAGACTCAGCAGCAAAATCCACTTCCCTATGTACCAATCAAGACAATTTAAAGACTGTGTGTGCTAGACCAGGCAGAGGCAGGCAGACCTCTGTGAGATAGAGCCAACCTAAGTCTACGTAGCAAGTTCCAGGATAGCTTGGGCTACAGGGAGACCCTGTCTCAAAACAAAAACAAAAAAAAAAAGGGTGTGTGTATTACTTATGAGACTGGTTGACCAGGGAGACTTCACCTATTAGAAGACAGGGGTCCCTTCCTGTCACACAGGTAAGAGTTCCATTTTTCTTGGCATCTCATTAGCTGGTTTAGAAGATGATAAAATCAGATATATACAACAGTCCTCAAAGACAGTTTTCTTTGTGGAGGTTATGAAGACTTTCTCCACAATCAATTAAAGAATAAGAGAGCTTTGAGTGGTGGTGCATGCCTTTAATCCCAGCACTGGGGAGGTAGAGGCAGGAGGATCTCCGAGTTCCAGGTCAACCAGGACTATGTAATGAAACCCTGTCTCAAACACATATGCACAGAGAGAGGGAGGGAGGGAAAGAGAAAGAACCTTGTTCAAATACCCTTTAACTTCCCACAGTCTCACAGACAGGAGAGCTGTGTGGGAGACAAGTGACAAACTAAACTAATTAACCATTTCCTGTGCCAATACTCCAGAACACAGCCAGTATTTTTTTAAAAGAATCTTTCTGATACGATCAGGTAAGATATGTGTGTGTGCACGAGTGTGTGTGTGTGTGTGTGAGAGAGAGAGAGAGAGAGAGAGAGAGAGAGAGAGAGAGAGAGAGAGAGAGACACAGACACAGACAGACAGACAGAGACAGAGACAGAGACAGAGACAGACCAGAGAAACTATGCTATCCCATTCATAATCCAAAACTGCCTTCTATGTGGTCTCTGTTTTATGGCCACAACCTGGCCAGTCAGAGGCCATGGGGAAACAGGAGCCAGCTACCTGGTTCAGCCCCATCAGCAAACAGCAGGTCATCTTCAGTATCCTCAATTTCCTCCCAGCCATGAAGTCAGGAACAAAGTGTACAGACAGAGAAAATTTGCAAAACGGCATCTACTCTTCAAAGCCCTTGAGGATGCTTCATTACAATTAGAGGGAAGTGTGGAGGAGACAGGGGACAGGGGACCACACAGTTCACTATACTCAGGCATACACATGCTCACACCAACTCAACTTCATGCTCTGGCAGCTCCATGACTGAAATGCAGAAGTCAAAATACAATTCAAATGAAGAATCAGTTACTTCACTTAATTAGAATTTTAAGTACATTTCCACGGGTATATCAGACGCTGGTGATATCCCATTATGTTTCCAATTGGGAAGTGAACTCAGAAACAACCACGGTATAGTGGCACATGCCTGTAATTTTAGTACTCTCAGAAAACCAAATCAAGGTCAGATGAGACAGCTTAGTGGGCAAAGGCACATGCCACCAAGCTTGAGGGCCTGAGTTCCATCCCCAGAAGCCACATAAAGAGGGAAAGAATGGATTCCCACAGGCTGACCTCTGACCTCCACACACCAGCATAGCATATGTGTATGCCAAGACACAATAAATTAAAAAAAAAACAACAACAAACCAAATCAATGGTCTAGCAGATCATACAACTGGTTACCTAGTCACAAAAGCAATGTTACTTACAGGAAAGACAGGAATGTAAAAATAAAAACAAAACAATCACAGACTCACCATCTATTTATTCCCTGTAGTTAGCTCTTAATTCTATGATTAGGCCAGAAAAATCCTTTGAAGACTCTCCTACAAGTGTCTACTAATTGTGGTGATGTCTTTTTTTTTTTTAATCCTCTACCCAAAGCTTTTTTTTTTTTTTTTTTTTGGGGTCTTTTTGAGACAAAGACTCCTAATTCTGGTTCCACCTATCTTAGTGTGAATTTAAAATTAATGTGCTATTAGTTCTAATACTATGTACAGCCCAAATTTCTTTATCTTATTTTTAATTATGTGTATGTGTGTTTGTGTGAGGATATGTATACATGAGTACAGTTGCCTACAGAGACCAGAAGAGGGCAGCGAATCCCTTGAGTTAGAATTATAGGGGATTCTGAGTCAACATGCGCACTGGGAACTGAACTCGGTTCTCTGGAAGAGCAGGATGTACTCTTAACTGCTGAGCCCCACAACTCAAGTTTATGGGTCAAATATTTTTATCTGCAATCATTTTAGGAAAATGTGTTATGTATGTATGTAGAAAAGAAAACAAGTGGGGGGCTGGAGAGACAGCTCAGCGGTTAAAGAACACTGGTTGTTCTTGCAGAAAACCCGGGTTCGAATCCCAGCATTCACATGGCAGCTAACAACTGTCCGTAACTCCAGTTCCGGGGGATCCGACAGCCTCTTCTGTCTTTCTGCAGGCATTGCACAAAGGCAAAACACGCATACACATAAAATAAAAATAATAAATAAAATATAAAAGAAAGAAAGAAAACAAGCGGGAATATGAATGCTATCATTGATAAGATTTAAAACTTTAGTTTCTTTGTGAGCATCATTGTTTGGCTTCAACTACTAAGCATGCAGTTCACTGAGAGGAAGAGGAAGGAGGGATTTTGAAAAAATGGATTTTTCAGTTTCCTGGACTTTCAGGCCCATCTTTGCCACTTTTTTAGTGTGTCTAATTCAAAACCCTGGAAGGACCACAATACACTGTGCCTTCTCTGCAAGGCATTACGATTAGTTGCTTAAGATGTCTTATGCTATTTCTATGCTCCAGATGGGGGAGAAGATCTGGTATGGGGGTAGAAATGCGAGACACGATGATGGTCATTCTCAGGCACTAGAGCCCACCGAGATTCCAGATATTCAAGTTCTAGGAGGTGCAAGAGGCCCTGGCTCAAAGACCTGGGAGGTGGAGTGGATACAGAAAATGCCAACCCAAGGCAAAGTTGACCATGAGCCAGGTGCTTGAAAGAGACTGGGCTCACCAGAGGCGAGAGTCATAGAACATGAGAGCAGCAGGGCAAAGGCAAACCCCAACCTGAAGAAAGAACCCAGTTTTGGGCCACATGCTGGCAACAGGAACACAATCAGAGAAAGCATGTATTCCCAAGCACCTCTGTTTCACCCTTCTCTGGTAAAAGGCTGAACCCCATTTTTAAATTATTTGTTTGTAGGTAGAAAAGCTCTCTTAAAATATGATTAAGGACATTTAAACTTTTTTTTTTTTAAGAGCAGAAGAAACAAGCTCCATCTGTCCCCATCTAAACTACAAACCTTTTGCTTTGTTTCTAACCCATGAAAACAACTCCTCTGAGAGCACTCAGAGTATACCAGCATGCTGTGAGAAAGGAGGGAGAGTGGAGTGGGGGAAATGGCAAAGATGAGGTTGGCAGAATAACACCAAGGTCAAGGTTCCATCTGGGAGGGATGAACTTTAGCCTGCCACTGTGGAAATCCACTGAAGGGCTTTTTTTTTTTTTTAAGGCCTGGGATGAACTAATCATATCCATATTTTAAAAAGCTTTTGGTAGCAGCTTAAAAAATGGATGAGTAGAGGCACATAAGCCAGTTAGGAAGCAACTGTCACAGTTTAAGGGACAGACATGAAGAACCATTAGTGGAGAAGGGGGGTGGAGCATCACAAAGGGAGAACCGAGAGGAGGCCCTGGTGGCCAGGGCAATGTTCAGAATGACCCTGGGCGGCCTGCATCAAGCCAACACAGTGGATGACAAAGCAACAGATGGAGAAAATTCCTCACACAGGAAAGAATTTGGACCATTCAGTGGAATGAAACTGATTATGAAGCAGCAGAATTAAGAGTTTTGTTTTAGGGGCTACAGAGATGGCTTAGAGGTTAAGAGCACTGGCTGCTCTAGTAGAGGACCTGGGACCCACATGGCAACTAACAACCATCCCTAACTCCAGTTCTGGGGGATCCAATGTCCTCTTCTGACCTCTGCAGGTATTACACACACAGTACACCTACATACAGGCAGGCAAAAAACTCATACACATAAAAATTTTTCCAGTTCTGTTTTAAAGAAATCCTATGAAGCCAGGCGTGGTGGTATATGCCTGTAGTCCCAGCACTTGGGAGGCAGAGGCAGGTGGATATCTGTGAGCTCGAGGCCAGCCAGGTCTACATAGTGAGTTCCAGGCCAGCTGGGGCTACAGGGAGACCCTGTTTCAAAAAGACCAAAAGAAAAAAAAAAATCCTATGAAGATCCATAGCTAGGAAAGCAGCATGTGGGAAAAGCACAAAGTTGGGGAGGGGTGGGAAAGGAAGGCAAGTGAGCTTCAAGGTACCGGAATAAAATGTAACATGTAACGTACACAGTCATATAAATACATAAATGGGGTGTGGCAAGCATTTGCTTAGCACGCATGAAGTCATAAGTTTGATCTCCAGAACTGCAAAACCAATAAATACAAAGACAGATAAATAAATGTACTGAATACCAAACTGAACCCCGGAAATGAAACTGACCATTGTTGAGTTGAAGGTGTTTAAAAAGCTTAACCTGTAGAAGGCCCTAAGCCCCCAACAGAACTTAACCAAATATAAACTTGGGGGATGGGAAAACCCCACCAACCCATCCTCTTCTCTCTCTCAAAAAGTCTGTCATATGAAAACTAACAGGTTACATTTTGCTGGATCAAACATTTTCCTGAATTGATAATGCTCTTGAATTGTGCTGTCGAGTCAGCATGCCCTGTTTGTACTGTTCAACATGGCAGCCACTAGCCACATAAAAAATGTGACTGTGACTATGGAATTTGACTTTTAAAAAAAATTTACTTAAAACTTTTAGCCAGGCATGGTGCTGCATGCCTATAATTCCAGCACTTAAGAGGCAGGATCAGGAGGACCTCTGAGATCCAGGCCAGCCTGGTCTATATAGTGAGTTCCAGGAGGAACTAGTTCTGGGGCTACAGGGAGACCCTGCCAAAAAATAATAAATATAATTAAAAATTTTTAAATAATGTATTTTCATTCATTTGCGTGTATTTGTGTGGACAAGCGGGGAAGTCAGAGTCAGCTCTCTACTCTAACCATGAAGAGCCCAGGGATGGAACTCAGACTGTCAGAGTTGGTAGTGGGTACCTTTACCTGCAGAGCCATCTTACCAGCCTCCTAACTTTTAATTTTTTTTTTTTATGGAAGTCTACTTTAAACATCAAGCCACAACTAGGGACTGTAGCACTGGATAGGGTAGGTCTATAGAGTTTTTTTCTAGTAATCTTGGGTTACTAGATTTGTACTCCTTTATTTGTTTGCTCACAAAGTTTTTAAGCCCTGAGGCAGGACTAAAAATAGTCTCCTATAGCCTTCCCTGCAGGCATTAGGGGGTGGGGTGGGAGTTAGTTCCCAGAAGTATCTTACTTTGCTTAGTATTCAAGAGTTTCAGTGTATAGAAGGAAACAGCCTTAGAAACCAACAAGACAGGGACATCTAAGCAGGACAACTTCTCCCAGGTGAGTCATTTCCACTCTACCTCATCTATACAGATCCTGCTCAAACTGGTCCCACCTCCAACATGAAGGTCATTGTGTGAAAACACTGGGGAAATCCAAATCAGTTTCTAAAGGCAATTTAAGGGTGGGGGTATAGTTCAGTGAAAAGAGGGCATGCCAAACGTGCTTAAGGCTCAGAGTTTAATCCTAAACACGGCAAAAATAAAATTAATCACAAAAAGCAAGCTAAGCCAGTTGTGGTTGCCCACACCTTTAATCCTAGCACTTGGGAAGCAGAGGCAGAGGCAGGTGGATCTCTGAGTTCCAGGTCAGCCTGGTCTACACAGCAAGTTCCAGGCTAGCCAGGCTACGTGAGACCCAGTCTCAAAACACCAAAAAGAAAAAAATATGGCTAACCTAAAATGAAGCATAATGCTCTGTTAATTATGTATTACCTAAAATTATTTTAAAATATGCTGGGCATGCATGGTGGTACAGGCCTTTAATCCCAGCTCTTGGGAGGCATAGGCGTATGGATCACTCTGAGATCCAGGCCAGCCTGCTCTAGATAGTATCAGGCCAGCTGTGGCTACAGAGAGACCCTGCCTCAAAAGACCCAAGAAATAAATAAATAAATAAATTAAATAAATAAATAAATAAACAAACAAATAAAAATTAAATTATTTAAAATTATTGTGGAGGCTGGTGAGTGGGTAATGGTGCTTGCTGCCAAACCAGAAGACCTGAGTTCGATGCCCAGGACTCATATGGTGGAGAGAACAAACTTTCAAAGTTGTCCTCTGACTTCCACAAGCACAAGGTGACACACATGTGCCCACATCAATAAACACACACAGAGAGACATTAAAAAATACATTTAAAAGCCAGACGTGATGGTGCATACTTTTAATCCCAGCACTTGTGAGGAAAAGGCAGGTGGACCTTAGTGAGTTCAAGGCCAGCCTGGTCTACATAGCGAGTTCCAGGCCAGCTGGGGCTACAGGAAGACCCTATCTCAAATAACAAAAAATAAAATAAAGGAAAATAAAATTTTTTTTTTTTTTTTTTTTCGTTTCAGAGACAGGGTCTTCCTGTAGCCCCAGCTGGCCTGGAGCTGGCTGTATAGACCAGGCTGGCTCCAATCTTAGAGAGATGTGCCCATCACTGTCTCTCTTCGGTTGAAGGAGTATGCTACTATACCCCACAAATTTAGAGAAATTTTAATATACAGGGGTTAGAGAAATAGCTCAGTGGTTAAGAGCACTAGCTGCTCTTGCAGAGGACCCAGGTTTGATTCCCAGCATCCATATGGCTACAAACAACCATTTTTATAACTTCAGTTCCAGGGGATCCAACAGCCTCTTCTGATCTCCACAGATATTTCACATATGTGGTGCAAACATGCTGGCAAAACATTCATAAATATAATAATAAATTAATTAAAAAACAAAAAAACTCCTTTGAAGATTCAAACTAATTTTTTCCTTGCCTTTTTTTGCTGTCAAAAAGTTAAATAAAAAACAAAAACAAAAGGTTAAATAAAAAACAAAAAACTGGCTGGGCGTGGAGGCGCACACCTTTAATCCCAGCAGAGGCAGGTGGATCTCTGTGAGTTCAAGGCCAGCCTGGTCTACATAGTGACCAGGTCAGCTGGAGCTACAGGGAGACCCTGTCTCAAAAAGACCAAACAACAACAACAACAACAACAACAACAACAACAACAACAAAAAAAAAAAACCTGAAAGCCAGGCATGGTGAGGCATGGTGGTACATATCTTTAGATCCAGAACTCAGGAGGGAGAGGCAGGTGGATCTCTAAGATTGAAATTGGCCTGGTGTCCGTAGCAAGTTCCAGGCCAGCTGGAGCTACAAGGAGATCCTGTCTCAAAAAAAAAAGAAAACAAACAAACAAAAAGCCTGAAGAGATAAACAGGACTTTCCAAAGATCTGAGGATAAAATAGTCTTTTTAAGGTCCTCAAATATTTCTTAAGGATAAAAATGCGTACCAGGGTCTGGAATAAAGCTCAGTGTTACAATACATGCCTAACTTGTAAAATGCCCTAGGTTCAATTTCTAGTGCCCCTAAAAAAGAGAAGATCCAGTACTAGATGGGGGATGAAGACCACCCACAAGCTTACCACTAGATGAGTGGGGAAGAAGCAGAAGGTAAGTGCATTAAGTTTCACTAAGCTCAGGTCCAGCAAAAACAGACCAGTGTATGGACTCCAAGGGGTCTGAGAATGGAAAAGCAGATGGGGAGCTAATACCTAGAAAGGACCAGGTGCTGCTGAAGGGCAGGTGATGATTACAGAGGGTGTGTGTGGGCAAATTATGGGGAACTGGGAAAGCTGGGGTTGGGTTTGGGGCAGCGGTGGGGTATAGACTCAGTGCAGTCTGAGAAAATGATGTAAGAATTCAGAAAACTTGTTTGAACACGGTGACTGCTGGAGGAGCCCTGAGGAGGAAGGGGAACAAAGGGAATAGAGAAACTGGAATAGAAATAAACTAGAACTTTCAAAGAAAGGCAGGGTCCAACAGGCAAGCAGGAAAGACAACGTAAATAGCCACAGGCAAATGGCCCAGGGCATTAGAATGGTGACTAGGAAAAGTTTCAGATGGCTGAGAGGGTTGGGTTAAATTCTTTTCTAGAGACTCTGCTTATGAAGAAATGGGGAGAACGTGGTGGCAGTGTAGAAGTGTTGAGGAGGGCCCTGAGATAGCGCTGAGGTTCTCTAGGCACAGAGGCCAGTGGGCAGAGCTCTCTCCATCTGAGTCAGGAACATGAAAGCAGAGAGGAATCCCAGAGGGTCCCAGGAGTCTCCTTTGCTGGATGGTCTTAATCTTTAGCTATGCACATGACTTCAAGGTGCTCTCCACCAAGAATGGGCCCAGAGCCTGGTGTGTGGCTCATGCCTGTAACCTCAGCACTTGGGAGGTAGAAGCAGGAGGATTAGGAGTTCAAGGTCATCCTCAGCTACATAGGGAATTCAAGTCCAACCTAGGCTGCATGAGACTCTGTCTCAACACACACACACACACACACAAATGTTTGCAACCTGTAATCCTGGCAGCATTCAAAGAGTGAGGCGGAGGATACAAATTCTAGGCCAACTTGGGCTATATAGTAAGTTCCAGGCCAGCGTGAGCTACATAAGAAGTCCCTGTTTCAAAATAAAACAAAACAAATGGTCCTAGGAGGCAGTGAAGTGGCACTCCTGGAAGCCCCTCCTAGTCAGTGTTTATGGAGTTCTGCTTCCTACCCCTGATTACTAGCAGAGGAAAGGGGAGGAAATGTGTGTTGTTTCAAATACTACATCTTATATTCCAGTGGTTAGAAGCAGCAAGCCTGTTACTTTTTTTCCAGCTGATACCCAATCTAGTCCTGTAGCTGTTCTCCTAAATATAAACACGTGGATTCCACATACAAATACCAAGGGCACCAGGTCTCCCAGAGAAAAGAAAACGCTTTCCAAATGCCCAACCTGAAATGACTTTCACATTTTCTTTCTGGGCTGAACTTTGCAGCTCTCACCCAGATGTGGCTCAGTGCAAAATGCAGCCTGGAGACTCGAAAGATATTGGCTAAAGTTCGTAACTTTTTTTTTTTTTTGGTAAGGCAGAGCCTTACTATTTAGCTATAGCTGGCCAAAAACTCACTCTGTAGACCAGGCAGGCCTTGAATTCAAAGATCAGCCAGTCCCTGCCTCTTTTCACTAAAAGCCTGTTTCACCACAACTGGTGAAACAAAGCACAAAAAACCAAGAGCACTGTGTCCTAGGCCGTTCCCACAAGTTCAACTAGTCTGGACTATCTTTGATTCAATTAGTTTGAGTTTAGCTGCTCTTTTTTTAGGTCACTTCTTTCTTTTGTTTAGAGTTGACCCAAGATTTCCTTCAATTACCTACACCTCTGTTGAAGCACCTAAGCAAATTAAACCATTTAAACTGATGGAGAGAAAGGAAGCAGATGGAGCTTTAAAACAACTTATGCAAATTGTCTCCCTTTCCGCCCCCTGTTCTCTACCATCTCTGTTCTTGTCAATTGCTAGATGGCAAGATGAGCAACTGTTTCTCAAAGGAGAATTCTAGAATGTTAAAACCTCCTGGTTAAGTTCTAGTTTGCAAATAAAACTAAAAATTTCAGCTATTTGGGAATGAAATATTATGTTCAGGGCTATACAAAGCATAACAGTTGTTCCCAGCCAACATGAAACCTGAAAGAGTTGATGCTATCTTTATCCTCTACCTAGAGTCAAAGCCGGCACTGTCCCCTGTAGAGCTGCCAAGGAGCTGTCTCAAGTCTGCTGAGTACAAGAGACAAAGCTGGCAAGAAAATGCATGGCCCATCAAGACACCCAAAGGCAACAAGGTCCAGACCCACCTGAAAGAAAGAAAATGTATTTAATCACAAATTTTAAAAGGATGTAAAGAAACAAGCAGTTATTTAAAAATGGCACTGAACCTTTTCATTAGTTCAAAATGCTAAGTATTAGATTCCCCTCCATCGAACTCTATAGACATTTTCCAACTAGAAGGCCGAGAACCATTTTACCCAGTCTCTGGGAAGGAAAAACATATTTCTCTACTAACACTAAAGTTGGGCCCATGAAGACTTAACAGAAACCTTTAAACCACCTGATGGAATTGGGCCTCACACAGGGATCTCTGGGAGGACAGACCGATGAAAGACCAGAGAAGAATCTAAAGGGAAGGCTATGGGAACAGGGCCTCTCTCCTAAGCCAGGAGATTGCACATAGGTTAACTGAAGAAAATGTTCTTGTCATGTTGACTAAACTACCTCACTCTGAGAAACCACTTCCCACTAACTCCTTAGTTCTACCCCTAACAACCCCATTCTATTTATTGTTCAGTTTTAAATGACTGAGCAACTGCAGCCTAGCCATGCACCTCTACGATTGGCCAACACTGTCACTCTCCCACCACACACGTAAACCACCAACGAATGAAGCTCGTGATGAGGGGGCTTAACAAAATGCGAACCGTCACTGGCATACCACACTTCCTGCTAATTCTCACAGATTGTCTCCATTCAAGAAAAAGTGAAAAAATCACATGGGGCCTGGAGAGTTGTCACCTGAAAGACCAAACACAGTGATTATGGAGTAGATTCTAGAGCCATACTGTGCATGGGTTCAAATCCTGCTCTTACAGGTACAGACCTCTGGGCCTCAGTTTCCTGAGCTACATGATGAGGATAACAATAGGTACTGCATGTGGTTGCTGTGGGAAACCTGAGTAAATCTGTAAGGAGCCCACAGACTGGGATATGCAGTTTAACACCCTTGTCCTTGCTCTTATCATATTTGTGCTCCTGAGTACATTTCCTGGGCATGCACACTAGCAAGTGCCTATCAGTACTTTAGGCTTAATTCACCAATCATGAATCCACAAGTGCTAAAACTTAAGTCATTCTCGAACTTTACCATGTACCTCAACGACTTAGTATAATGGATTTCTAGGTCCCTACCTCCAGAGTTTCTTCTTTTGCTTACGGTGCTGATTGTCAAAGCACTTAGGGCCCTGCACATACACAGGCAAGCATTCTACCAGAAAACTAAAACCCCAGACTGCCAGTTTCTGGTGAAACCTGAGAGTGACTTAAGAATTTCTGTTACCAACAAGCTCCCAGGTGAGGCTGATGCTGCTTTATTTGGGGACCACACTCTGAGAATCATTATTTAGTGAAGAGTTAACTTATGTTTTAGACTTTAGGCCTAAATCTTAGCTTATATATGAACACAGTAAACCTTCAAGAGATGATGGGACTAAGAAGCAAGTGGTCCACTAGTTAAGAGAATAATTACCTCTGCAGTCAGAAAGGTCACATGACTAGTTCCAGCCACTGGGACTGTGAGCACAGGTGATGTGTCCTACATAAACTAGAGCTTTTACACCTAAATCTGTGGGCTGTTAGCTCCTTCCTTGTTGCTGCCCCCTGCAAGCATTTGTAATGCCAGGGCATCTATAAGACAGTGGCAGCCTGGATCCCCGAATCACTGCACGGAAGGGAGCTAGACTAGTGAGCTGTTGCTCTGCTGAGGACTTTATACAAACAAGTAATGGCATGAATTAAGTGTTTCAGCCCTCAAGGTTGATTTGATAGCTCAGCATAACCTTACTTAATGTCTTTGTGGGCCAGGCATGGAACACACCTTTAATACTTAGTTCTCTGGTAACAGAGACAGGGGGGTCTCAGAGTTCTAGGTCAGTCAGGGCTACACAATGAGACCCTGTCCCAAAACAAAACAAAATCTATCCATCATCTTCATAACAAAATAGAACAAAGTCTATCATCTTTATAACAAGAATGGCCACATCAACAGTTCCAAACAGACAGACAGACAGACAGACAGACAGACACACACACACACACACAGAGGATTTCTGCCCTACCACACAGGAGTCCTACCCTATTCTCATTCATTTCTATCTGTAAAAATAGTTTGTTTTCATGACCTCCCTTTTTGGGTATGTTTCTCATCAATTATAAAAATTCCTCACTGCAAAATGCTTATGAAACAATTGCTAATAATTTAGAAAGCTAAATATACTAAGAACTATTTAAAATGTGAAAAGTAAACACACTGAAGGGTTTGGAACAAGAGTCCAGTGAAACAAAGCATATACAGTAGGACTACTCTATCAGGGGGGTTGTTCCAACACCTTACAAAAACAAATCTGAAAGTTTCAAAAAGCAAAACTTGGATCTGCTGTGTGTGCTGAGTAAGTACTATACTGAGTCTTCATGAATAAATCACATGTAAGAATTGTATTCAATATTATAAATAATCTAGCGATTACTAGGTACTCATGGCAAGGGGACTTGGAAACAACTGCCTGCACACAGAGAGGGGTGATCTCTCTCTTTCTGAGAGTTAGAGAGGGCAGGATTTCACTAAATTGCCCAGGGTGGTCTTGAATTTACTCCATAGTGTAGGCTGGCCTCAAATTCTTAATTCTGCTGCCTCAGTTTCCCAAATGCTGGGATTATAGGCATGTGCCACCATGCCAGGGTTAAATGAGAAAATGAAATACACAAAATTAAAAGAATAAAAAAAATATGTAACAGAATCACAATCACATACAGCCTTTCAGTATATTGAGCTAGAACAGTACTACTCTGGAGGGCTCTCCCAACAACCTCTGACAGGAGCACAACTCATTTCAAAGGCAGCAGAATTTCCTGCTAGAATGCTCCATCTTTCTACAGAGAACCGAGAACAACCCTTGTGTGTGTGTGTGTGTGTGTGTGTGTGTGTACTCGCGCAAGAACTTTACAAACTTTTTCTTTGGGGGGGTCTTTACAAACTTTCAACTTTACAAACTTTTTCTTTGGTGAGACAGGGTCTCTGTGTAGCCCCTAGCTGGCCTGGAACTCACTATGAAGACCAGGTTGGTCTCTATCTCATAGAGATCCACCCACCACTGCCTCCTGAGTGCTGGGATTAAAGCCTGCACCACCGCACCCGGCCTCTACAAACTTTTTACTAAGGAGCTTGTTGGGCTCCTGCTCCTCTCTTAGCTCAGCCCCTGAGATGAGGGGAACTTGTCAGAGGCCCCCTGAGCACATTCTCTAGGTGCATAACATTCCATCTTTTTAGGTGCTTCCATGTAGCTCCCCCTAAAAACCAACATTCATGTAATGCATTTAGTCATACATTATATATAGCACAGCTGCAAAATTAAAATTGAAAATAATTCAAAGGCCCCAAAACTAAAAATTCTATTTCTCTAATATTTTTACAGCTGTCCAGCGACTTTGAATAGACTGCTTTTGTACCTCTTTTGACTATTATTTTTCATGTCTTTTGGAAGCCATGAGAAAAGTCACTTACAAATAATGAAAACCTAGGCTGGGTGTAGTTGTGCATGCTTGCTGTCAGAGCTATTCAAGAGGCTGAGGTGGGAGGATTGGTTGGGCTTGACTGAGATTAATTGGTTTGGGATCAGTCTGGATAGCATATTGAGACAGTCTCTCTCTCAAAGAAGACTTTATTTTTATTATTTTAAATTGTGTGTGTGGGGGGGGGTATATGTACAAGTGTGCAAGTGCTCTCGGAGGCTTAGAGGCATAGGATCCCCTGGAGCTAGAATTGCAGGCAGTTGAATGAGCCACCTAATGTGGGTGCTGGGAACTAAATTTCTTATCTACTGAGCCATATTTTCAGCCCCTCAAAAAAAAAAAAAAAAAAAAAAGGGAAGCCCTTCTCCAAAAAACACAAAAAAAAAAAAAAACAAAGGGGGACGAACACCACACACCACAAAAGGAAAAACAAACACACA